>NC_081824.1:450423513-450792515 GCF_030867095.1 Alligator mississippiensis
CCCATGCATCCCTCCCCAGCTGGGCAGAAGTCAGAGGAGTCTGTAAACACAAAGGAGTGCAGAAGATGGAAGCAAAGCTTCCAGGGTTTTGGAATATTACTTTCCATATCACAACCTTGCCCAATAGGTAATGGCAGAGAAAGGTCAGTAGGTGCATCGGCCCTGCAGGAGCTCCTTCCTGAGCAAAGCTCATTGTGCAGTCAGGAATGCTACCGTTTCTTTCAGCAGACAAGGTTCTTTGGCTAAAAGTGCTGTCTTTTATTAGACCAACTAAACACCCATTTCAAACGGCAAAAATCGATATCTTCTGTGTTTCAGGGGTGTTAGTTGTAGATGGAATACTAAATATGAATACTTCATTACAAATACCAAACCAAGTTACTCCTGGAGGTAGGACACCACCACTAACAACATTCAAGAACCAGGCATAGACCCAAAATACCTGCTTCTGGTTCTGCTCTTTCATCCCTACTGCTTCCATCATGTTTCTGACTTTTTCCCTTCATTTATTTTTCATTATTTACCTCTCTGAATGCTCATCATCTCCTTCATGCGTACCTTCCATGGCCGCGTGTTCATCACCTCCTCCTTCCTCCACCTCTGATTTGCTCTGTCTGCACCTTACTCCCAGGAGAACGAAGACGCCTACATCATTCACTGCTCAGTGCCGAACAGTCAAGGTGTTGTGTACAAAGGCATTCTGGTAAGTGATGTGGAAGAGCTGTGTAGATTTATTACAGGATGTGTTTTCACTCGGGATGACAAGTTACATGTAAATTCTCTGCTGCTCTGATTCACACCAAGACAAAGCTTTGAAATATTAGGGGCCACCTCATGCCCTTGATTCTTAGGTGAATTGACATGGTTATTTTAGTAGTCAAAGTACATTCCACCTCCCAAACTTTTCTCTGGGCTTTCAGCTGGATAATATCCACCACTTGTCCTCAGTCATTGACTAAGGTACCAAGAAACCATGCACGCCATTTGTATGAATGGGCATGTCTGCACAGGTAGGCAGACAGATACACTGAAGAGCAGCTTGGTGGCAAGTCACCGAAAGATGCTGTATAGCACTAGAAAATTAGGATCCCAAAGGGCATATACTTCTAAATATCATAGTGTATTACCCCTCATTTTCTCTTATAGAAAAGTAGAGCTGGAAGAGACCTCAGGAGGCCATCTAATCTAACCCCCTGCTGAAGGCAGGATGATTCCTAACTAAACCTTTCCATTCAAGTTATGTCTGACCTATTCTTAATACTGCAGAAACCAACCTCCCACACAACTACTATTCTCAATGCCCAAAACACCAAGAAGAATCATAACCCGCTACAGTTAAAGCAAGGAGGCGGAGGTCCAATCCCAAATGTGGTGCTTGGTAGGACCCCGAGCAGAGAAGCAAAACCCAGGAACTTGTAGGTTTTTTTAGTTCTAACAAGAGCAATCAGCACACCCGAGTCCAAATCCCCAGCCAAGAGACAGTGTTCCCAGTGCGTTTGCTGTCCTTCCCAGTCTTGAGTTCTCTGCAAATTTGCTCAGGAAGCTCTTTATTCCTGCATCCAAATCATCTGAACAGCAGCGGAGCCGGGGCAGATCCCTGTAGGAGTCCACTCAAAGCCTCCTGCCGTTCCCACCTGGATCCAGGCAGAATGACCTTTGCTTGTGGCTGCTGAGCCAGTTGTCTATCTGCTTTGGAGTCATTTGCTTTTCCCCATGTTTCTCCCAGTTGTTTGTGAGAAGGTTGTATGGGCCTTTCCAGTGAAAGGGAAACCGTTTAGAGGGAAACCCTGGGCCAGATGCATGGTGAGGGAGATGCTGCTTGTGCCATCTCACTGGCCCAAGGTAGATTTAGGCAAGTAAAGCCTTGATGGCATAGGACCAGCCTAGTGGCTTCTGAGACTCTGCTACGTGTGGGTGACCACGCTGCGATGAAAGATTTCCGAGAGACAGAGGCAAAATAAAACAACATTCATAGTGGTCTTTTTTACACTAGGGACAAACCAAATCTAGAGACGCAGCTTGGTAGAGTAAAATACACACAGAAACCGTCACCCTTTGCTAGGATGTTCTGTGCACAACACTATTTCCATCTCTCTGTAATTTCCATTTGTGCACTGTCTGTACCTCAGCGATGAGACACCAAACCAACATGCCAGATAGATAAAGTGAAAACAAATGTCAAGAAACAAGGAAGTAAAATATTTCACTGCAAAATGCTTTTTCCAGTTAACGAGCCAAGACACAACTAGAGATGTGATCTCAAAAATTATGAGAAAATATGATCTGGACATGGAGGAAGCTGGAAACTACCAACTTGTGCAGGTCATTTCGGAACACAAAGGTAAGAGAGCAAAACTTTTTGCTGGTTCAAATATCCTCCTCATATTTGCAGGAGAACATGCCTATGAATCCATTTTAGAAATAGTGCAGTGCTTCATCTCATAGCCAGGTGGAGTAGACCTCCCTCTTGATTACCTGGTAGGAGTCAGCACACCTCTACTCCCCTTTGGGATGTCATGCGTGCAGCTGGGGAAGACTGACAATTAGAGATCCAGCGCTGACATGTGTCCCGCTGTCTGAAGTCAGGGCCAAATGAAACAGAAGAAAGGTCTGGGAGCGTCACCTGTACCCTGACTGGTGCCCAGAAAGCCACAGGGACGACACAGTCCAGATCCACTCCCTGAAATCCATCCTGCTTGAAAAAATCTACGACCTCTGCACCAGGAATTTGTGATGACTTGTGTAATCTCCGCATCACGGTATTAATTCTGGTGCAGCACAGTACAGCCTCCCTCTCCTCCAGTTAGTTAAGTATTGTCTGAAGCCGTTTTTTGTCCTGATATGTCCCGTCTCCTTGTGAGTGATTACATCCATGACTTCAATAACTTCCTGGAGAAGACTGAAGTTTACTAGATGTTTCAAATGGGCACAGCTCCTTTCTTCCTCGTGCATGTAAACTGAGTCACAGGGCTATATCCCACTTCACCTTGTGTGCCTAATCAGCGTGGCCACAGCCACATAGCTGCCGTTTTGGATAGGGTTGTGCTGCAGCTCAGCATGTTTGGAGCCATGAACAGGTCAGAGGCGCTCACTAGGCCGTACTATAAGTCATGACATTTTGGCTGGCCAAAAGCTCATTGGAGAAGTGGGAGGAGAATGAGGGCCCTCCCATACTTTAATGTTCAAGCTAATGGGAAGGCTACTCATCCAGGGAGCAGGACACCCAGGGCCTAGCCCCACCTTCTAGAGTTAGGAAGTATTTCCTCATTTCCAGCTTAAATGCCCCCTGTTGCAATGGAAGCCCGTTACTATACCTGCTATCATCACAGACAACTAGAGATCCTCTTTACAAGTAACAACCCTTTCTGAAGATTTCTAACACCCCCTCCATTTTCTCAGGATTACATAATCCAGGTCTTCCAACTTTCCTGTCTAGGACAATATTAGACACTTCCTCATTGTTGCTGCTCTTCTCCAGACTCTTTTCAGTTCATCTGTTTGTCGTAAAGCACGATGCCTTGAACTGGCCACAGTTTTCCAGCTAAGGCCTCCCCAATGCTGAATATCATTGAAAAATGGTTTCCCCTACTTTGCACACAACATGCATGTTAATACAGCTCCATATGCTCTTGCTCTTTATCAGTTTTTGTAAGAATATTGCAGTGATGACTCATATTTAGCTTGTGCTCTACTCCTGTAACTATTATACTATCCTTTCATTAATTTAAGACCGTTTTTTCCAATTGGTCAAGGTCATTGAGAATCCTCAACCTATCTTCCAGATCATCTGCTGTCCTACCTCGCTTGGCATCATCTGCAGATTTCCTAAGTGTATGCTCAGTTCCTTGAGACCTCCAGGACACATTTTATGTGGACTGAGATAAGAGGTCATTAAACACATTGCCTTTTCCGTATTGAGCAATTTTAATTCCCTTTCCCCAGTCAGTAATGGACCTGCACTTCCTTTGGTCCTTGACATCTAACTTCACAGGATGCTTGTGTGTCTCGGACTAGCTGTATTGCAGTGCCTTGGTCTGCCTGGAGTTTTTCTTTCTTGTCATCTGTAGTATTGTAGCTATGTTTCTACATTTGGAGAGATTCCTTGTTAAGTTTCAAGTCACAAAAGCATTTGCTGTTTAGACAAGCCAGTCCGTTGATGTGATTCTTAACCTTCCTTACACAGGGATGGCATATCCTAGTGCCCTTAATATTCTCTCGAAGGTACAACCAAATTCCCCGATTCCTTTTTCCTTTAAACTTACTGTCCATGGGATCCTGGCCACCAGTTGTTTGAGGTTTTGCACGCCCACACTAATCTTTACTATTTATTTGAACTATTGTCATGCCAAAAGCCATACTTATGGTCAAAGACCCTACTGGGGAAAGCACTGTATAAATCCAGAGCATCACCCACAGAATAGCTTCACCTTCACAGAGGGCTACTGGATTGTAGGCATTGTACTTGCAGTGTTTGGCAAGCCCTAAGCCTGCTGAGTATCTTGAGTGGCAGGAGGAGAGTCTACCATCAATCCCTGACCATTGCGAGGTCAAACTATCATCACCATCAAATCAGCAGCAGTATCAGGCCCTGCACTGGATTTACAGCCCTCTTTCAGAGCCAGTGAAGAGAGGGAGGATGCAAAGGGAGGGGAGAAAGCCAGGTTGAGCAGGTTTCTTTCTACTCGCCTCCGGGACCCAGCAACCCAACACCCCAGTGTCCCCCCTCCCCACACAGGCACCTTTTTGGAAAACAGCTGTCTCCCATTGCTAGCAGACAGGTACCTGTGAGCTCAGGGAGCAGCAATCTCCTCTGATGCCAAAAGGCAAAGTTCAATCCCTGCTCTTGGTTAATGATGAGGTAAAGGGGTTGTTTCAGCTGAATGGAAAAGAATTTGCCTTGACCTTTTTGTTGAATAAAGGACCCAACACATGCAAGCTGTAGAAAACCACACATGGAAATGATGCATTAAGGAAGCAAGTCAAATGATTGCCTTTCAACCTAAATGTACAGCCTGTGTGTATACGTCATGCTACTGTCTGTAGTCAATGATCTCGGAGCCAGAAAACTGTTTCATGTAGTGCACAGGTAAGTTTGGTGTTATCAGACTTCCAGAAGCATAATTTTGGACGGTACAACATCTTCTCATACTTTTGCTGGTGGGAAAGGAGACGTTATAATTAGTAAAAACCAAATTAAAGAACCTTATTTGGACTTCTAAGTGGCACGTGTCCAGCCAGCATGCACCTCTGAATGCTCACCAGTTTTCTATGCTTGCTTGCAGTGCTACTATCCAGAGTCAATCACTTGACGCTTCTTTGCTTTTCTCTTTCTGCAGAGCTAGTCTTCCCACAGGAAGCAAATGTGCTTTCTTATATGAACAGCCAGGGGAACGCAGACATCAGCCAAAGAAGAAAACCAGCTTTCCGTGCCTCCCCATTGTCTGCTGCAGACAAGAAAAAGAGGAGGCGCCTACCTCGCCTCTTTAGAGGCAGCAGGGTCAGACCCGAATGAGAGCATCCTGACAAGGAGCTGACACGAATACCATTCTCAGGCTGGGGGAGACTGGGAACCTGTGGGGGGTTGGGGTGCAGGCATGGGAGGGATGGGGTCAGGTGGGAATGGGGAGCAGAAGGGAATATAATTTATGTTCAGGAGGGATGTTGGGCACAAGGAGTGGGAGGGAGAGGGGGAAAATGGGAGGGAGGTTTGTTACAAGGCGGGGATAAGGGTAGGGTTTTGCAATTGCAAGAAAGCAGACCCCTGGGTGGGGGAAGGGGTATATACCCTTCCCCTTGCCCCCCCAGCCCTGCCGGTGCCCCTCACTCCCAACCCACAGCCCCTTTCCCACCCACCCCCATACCTCCTGGTGCTCCTCCCTTATCCTGCAGAGAATGAAAGTAGCCATCAATCCCTTCTTCAATTGCCCTGATCCCCCTCAGCCTGCTCACCTCTGCCTGGAGCCCCCTCACCTGCCCCTCCAGGGCCTCAGTCCGGGCACAGGTGGGACAGGCAAGAGACTCCCGGCCCCCACGCTACCCCCAGGCCTCAGAGGTCCCGCCAGGCAGCCCCCGCAGACAGGGCTCAGGGCACTGCCCACCCATCCAAGGGGCCTGTCTGGGTGGAGGCCTCACAGGAGCTGCGGGCCGGAGGCAGCAGCAGGGCAGGGGCCTTGGCTGCGCTCCGTGTCACTACCCCATAGTAGCACCCCTCCTCCTTCACTTCCCTGAAGTCTCTGGCATAAGCCCCCACGTGCTCCTGCCCATGCCTGGCCTGTGAACTGCAGTCAAACTGCTCCCCTGTTGGCAGTCCCTGTTCGCTGGCTCCCTGGTCACAGCCTGGTCCCCAACAGTTTGTGATGCACAAACACTCTCGGGAGACGAGGTTAGTTATATGCTCAAGACCTTTCCCAGCTTTCATTGGCATGCATGGTTTTCAAACTGTTTTGGGAAGGCTTCTGGATCATCTCCATGTTTGTTGTGAGGGGAGATTGGTGTGTTCAGCCTGAGGGAGCAGCTGGGGCTCGCTAAGCGCCTGCAACTCCAGGGGTTGACTGCATCCTGAGTACTGCGAGATGGTGTTTGCACTTGAACCTGGCCTCTTGGCCACCATGCTCATGCTGGCGCTGGGCCTCCTTGTGCTGGCGCTGGGCCTCCTTCTCCACCATCTCCATTCGCTTCAGCTCCAGGTCATGCTTGAGCTTGCGCTCCTCAGCTTCCAGCTGCAGCTGGTATTTGCACAAGTCCCACTCAGAGGATGGCCCCTCGGGTTCTGCCTGCACGTGCAGAGGTGATCTTGCAGGCGGTCATCATCACACAGGATCTTAATCAGGTCTTCTCTCTTCTGCTCCTTCCTCTCTCTTTCATCACCTCTTTCAAGTTGCCCACAGTCATGTGGTCATACTCGTCAGTCACCCCAGCTATCTACGCTGCCCACTTGACCCAATGCCAAACGAGAGATTGTTTGCTCAAGGGTTTCCAGTGACTCTGTTCCCTTCCCCAAATGATGCCTTCAAGACAGCAGGTTGTCAGATCCCACAGCTACCATCACACGTGGTGGGCCAGTGGCTACTGCTCCTGCGTTGAGCACCCACCTCACTGAGCCTGACCACCTTCCAGGCTCTAAGTGCGTCCCTGGGGGCACCTCACGTCCAGGCACCCCCACTCCTGGACCACACCTGCAAGGCTGGGGGAAATGAAGGCACCGTTCTTGATCTGGACTGATCTTGGCCCTATGCCCAATGGGAAACAAAGGCCTAGTAGCTTTTGAGGGTATTTGATCCACTGCAAGAACTTGGGGTGCTTCCCTGTCTGTAGCAGAAATAGAGGTCCCCCTTACTCAGCCAAACCAAGGGGATCCCAAGGCATAAACTACACCCTCTCCCAACAAGTCTCCCATGCTAGGAGAAATGTATTAGTTAGAAGGAGTAGGTTTGCAATATGGCACAGGATTGAGCAATATCAGAGAAATCCCTTCCAGCAAATGGTGGCATGGTAGCCTTTGATCACGCATCTGAGTTAATGCAGGCTATCTATTTAGTTAGTGGGGCTGTGCAAAATTTTGCTGGTTTTTTCATTTCAAAGCTGTTTCAATGCATTTCACACTCAAAACAGTGAAATTGAAACAAAACAAAAGGATTTGAAACAGCTTCGAAATGAAACAAGGGCACTCAGAACATTTCGAAAGTGTCAAAATATTTTAAGTTTCGAAGCTGGGCTTATTCGGGTTCAGCACCAGTCACAGGTGACAGGGCAGCCTCCTTTCATCCAGCTCACAGGTCTGGGGCTCGCATCCCTGGAAGGAGTCCGGCACAGCCTGGCAGCCTTCCCCGGGGTACAGGCTGCACCCAGCACTGGAGATAAATGCTGCTGCTGTCTGTCCCAGGCAGCAGCTGCAGCCTCCCCTCATCCAGCACAGATACGGGAGCTTGGTCCCCCAAGAGTAGTGTGGCACAGCCCAGCAGTCCTCCCGGGGTGCAAGCCCCTGGATTTCTGCTGGGCATGGAGTGTACCCGGCACCGGAGAGAACTGCTGCTGCCTCCTGTTCCAGGCAGCAGCTGCAGCCTCCCCTCATCTGATACACTGATCTGGGCGCTCACACCCCTGGCAGGGCTGCTGGGTTGTGCCAGACTCCTCCCAGGTATGCAAGCCCCTAGATCTGTGAGCTGGATAAGATGAGGCTGCTGCTGCTGTCGGAGACCAGCGCTGAGGCCAAGTAAGCCCTGTTTCAAAATTCAAAACCGGTTCAAGCTTTTGAAATATTACAAGTGCCCTTAGTTCATTTTGACTCCTTTAGTTGTGTTTCAATTTCACTGCTTTGAGCTTGAAACATTTTTAAACAGCTTTGAAATGAAACAGCTGGCAAAATTTTGCACAGCCTCACTAACTAAATAGATAGCCAGCATTTACTCACATGTGTGATCAAAGGCTACCATGCCACCGTTTGCACTAAGGGACTTCTCTGATATTGCTCTATCCTGTGCCATATTCCTAACCTACTTCTTGTAACCAATACATTTCTCCTGTGTACCTAGCAAGGGAGACTCATTGGGAGAGGGTGTAGATTATACCTTGGGATCCCCTTGGTTCGGCTGAGTAAGGGAAACCACTATTTCTGCTTCAGACAGAGAAGCACCCCAAGTTCTTGCAGTGGATCAAATACCATCAAGGACTACTAGGCCTGTGTTGCCCATGGGGCATAGTGCCAAGATCAGACCAGATCATGGTTGGTGGCTTCATTACCCCCAGAGAAGCACTTGGAGCCTGGAAGGTGGTTGGGCGCAGTGAGACACATGGCTCAATGCAGGAGCACCCTCTACTGGCCCACCACGTGTGATGGTAGTGGTGGGTTCTGACAACCTGCTGTCTTGAAGGCATCATTTGGGGAAGGGAACAGAGTCACTGGAAACCCTTGAGCAAACAATCTCTCATTTGGCACTTGGTCAAGTGGACAGTGTAGATAGCTGGGGTGACTGACGAGTATGACCACATGCCTGTGGTCAGCTTGAAAGAGGTGATGAAAGAGAGAAGAAGGAGCAGAAGAAAGAAGACCTGATTAAGATCCTGTGCGATGATGACCAGGCTGCAAGATCACCTCCTTGAGTCCATCCAGACCCTGAGGGGCCATCCTCTGAGTGGGACTTGTGCAAATACCAGCTGCAGCTGGAAGCTGAGGAGCACAACCTCAAGCATGACCTGGAGCTGAGGCAGATGCAGATGGTGGACAAGGAGGCCCAGCGCCAGCATGAAGCTGAAGAGGCTGGGCTCAAGTGTGAACATGATCTCTTAGGAGTCCAGCACAGCCCAGTAGCCCTCCCAGATCTGTGCCCTGGATGAGAGGAGGCTGCAACAGGGAGCACAGAAGAGAACATAGTCTGACAATAGTCAGAGGGATGGACAAGCCTCGGGATCCTCTCCACAACATCTTGGATGCAGGCAGCAGGGAGACAGCTGACCTCTCGGGAAAAGTGGTCCAGATGGCAGATAGGTCCTTCCGTGCCCCTCAGGAGAGAGTCCCCATCCCCACCTGGTGTGTCCTCCTCGGGGTGGGAATACTTACTTCCTGAACACTTATCTCCTCCTCTGGCGTCTCTGTGGGAGTCTCCTCCTGCATAGTGCGGGGAGCTAGCTGATGTGCCATGCCGGGGAGGAGTGGCCCCAGCTCTGCATGCTCTGGACCTGGAGACAACTGTTTTCCAGGTGGCTGCAGGGGGTCTTTGTTGCCAGTCTTCTCTGTGGCCACCTCCTCCCCCTTCTCCTGCACATCCTTCCTCTGCGCCGTTTCCCTGGAGTAGGGCCCAGCGGTAGTTGTCAGTGTAGCCTTCATGGGCCCTGATGTGCGTAGCTGGCGTAGCTCCTGCTCAGGCTCCCGCACTCGGCGCTCCAGGGGCTCCACCAAGGAGCACATCCCACACGTGGGGGAGCGCCTGTGCTCGGGGTCAGCAGCCGCTGCCACCCCAGGCAGCCCCCGCAGTCCAGGGCCAGGGCTGCACGCTCTGTCTGTGTGGGGTCTCGGTGCGGGGAAGCTGAAGCTGACGGGCACGGCGAGTCACTGCCACGGCTGTGAGCTACGTCTCATACTTACCTGGTCTCAGCAGCTGCTCTTCAGGCCTCTGGGATCAGGCCGCTTGCTCGGACCAGCCCTCTGGGCGCCTTCTGCGCGCCCCTCTGCACGAACTCCCGTGCAAACCGCTGCTCCCTAGTTGGGCTGCGCCTGCTTGTGCGCTCTGTTCGCAGGGCTCCCGGGGGGCTCAGCTAAGGAGGGACCTGGGCAGGGGGGTTTCCCTCCCGGGCTCCACTCAGCCGACATGTCCTGCCCGGCACGGCCCCACACATACACATGCACACACAATCTTGCACACATGCTCACACTTCCTCAGCCCCCTACAAGCTCCCCTGTGCTCACTCACCCTCTCTCTCAGCCCAGCTCCTACCTCCTGACTCTTCACTGGGAGGTCCGGGTCTTTGGCTCCCAGGAACACTATGGGCATGAACCCACGTGTCTCCCACAGGAAGTAGACCCAAGAACAAATTTGACTAATGTAGGCCACTGGATGTTCCCCCACCTCCTGTGTCTGGGACAGCACCGCACCTAACGCCACGTTGCAGGTATCCGTCTGCCATATAAATGGCTTGTTGAAGTCCGGTGTACACCCCTGGCTGGGTGCATAGAGCATTTTTAACTGAAAAATGCCTGCTCCATCTCAGGTGTCCAGCTCCCTGCTCCCTCCCAGCCCTCCCGGCATCCCTCACTTCTGAACTCCCCCAGCCCTGCCCGTGCCCCCCACTTCCAACCCACAGCCCCTTTCCCACCCTCCAGCCCCGCTGGTGCTCCTCATTCCCAACCCACAGCTCCCTGCTCCCCCCGGTAACCCTAGATAGGGGGGCATCGGCAGAGGGGCGGGGGGCAGAGGGTGTCTGCAGGGGGGTGGCGGTGGGGGGGCAGGTGCAATCCATGGGGGGTTGGGTGGGGAATGGGTTGGCACAATTTGTGGGAGGATGCGGGCTAAGCACAATCCATGGGAGGGTTTATGGGGATGCAGGATCTGCAGGGGATTTCTGGGGTCTGGGAAGGTTTGGCAGGATCAGGTTTTTAGCCCCCAGCCTGTGTCAGTTCCAGTTTTCGTCTAAACATGGCAACAGCACAGACATGCACCCGGACAGTGTCTGCAGAATGGCTGTACAACCTCCATTCCTGAGATGACAAAATGTATATAGTTAAAACGTTTATGTTCCTATTATTTAAGACAATTAAATATTTATTAGTTAAAAAGTCCTGGTAAAGGTTATCTTTTTAAACAGTTGTACTCTCCTGAACAAGATGTCTTTTCAAAAGGCAGAATGCTTCTTCGATGCAACATTTATTAATATTTTACTGAAATTATGATAACATTAGGAATTAGCTGGTGTTTTTCTACGTGCCTGGCCCTGGGATGCTCAAGCAGCCGTCAGGTGTTCAGACATCCCTCGGGAAAGTGAAAATAATTGCTAGGAAAGCAGACAGTTAGCTCTTGAATGACTCCGGCATCAGGACCCCAACCCGCTGCTCAGAAAACTGCAGTAGGAAATGAAGAAAATAGAGAACCGTTTTTACAATTTGTTCCTAATCAGATTTGTCACAGATAACACTTGGTACTGGGGAAACAAGTCCAGCAGAAAGTGGGCATGGAGAACGAGCAGCCTACTCGTGAGACTCTTCAGAGAAACGAATACCTAGCGATTTCCAATTCGTTTGAGTTTTCTCCAAAATTCTTTGGACCATTATGGAGGATATAGATATAGCTACAGATACAGATATAGATATACTCAAGGTTGAGTAGGGAAGGGACTCCCAG
Source organism: Alligator mississippiensis (assembly GCF_030867095.1). NCBI lineage: Eukaryota > Metazoa > Chordata > Crocodylia > Alligatoridae > Alligator > Alligator mississippiensis. Next base: position 450,435,345 of record NC_081824.1, read on the forward strand.
CAGGAATACAGCTTTACAAAGTAAGACCTAGTTTTGGAATGAGTAAAATCGTCACCTTCCCTTTCTTCTGTCCCCACCACATCATGTCCCTTTCTCATCTGTGAAGTGTCTGGAGTCCCACCACTCACGCAGGTTTCTAACCTGTGTACAGGACCTCCACCTGACACAGGAGGTACATGGTCCCACTAGGGGGAATGCCATACTGGATCTGGTATTGGCAACTGGGGATGACATGGTAGGGGACCTACAGATCGGTAGCCATCTGGGGGACAGTGATCACCTAATAACAGAATTCACCATAAGACGTCGAGTGGGTAAGGTAACTAGTAGGGTGAAAGTACTAGACTTTAGGAAAGCTGATTTAAGTGAACTCAGGCGATTAGTCAAGGACGCACTGCAGAGTAGTTTTGAAATGATGGAAGCCCAAGAAGGGTGGCTGTGCCTTAAGGAATCGATCCTTTGGGCACAAAGCGAGACGATCCCCATGCAGGGTAAAAGAGGGAAAGGGGCCAGGAGGCTTCCTTGGCTGACCGCAGAAATCCAGGGCAGCCTAAGGGCCAAAAGGGGAGCACATAAAAAGTGGAAACAGGGAGAGATCACCAAAGACAAATATACCTCCTCTGCTCGTGCTTGTAGGGAGGCAGTTAGATGGGCCAAAGCTACCATGGAGCTGAGGATGGCATCCCAAGTAAAGGACAAGACATTCTTCTTTAGATATATAGGGAGTAAAAGGAAGGCCCAGGGAGGAATAGGACCCCTGCTAAATGGGCAGAAGCAATTGGTGACGGACAGGGGGGACAAGGCTGAACTCCTCAACGAGTTCTTTGCCTCTGTTCCTAAGCGAGGGACACGACAAGTCTCTCACTGGGGTTGTAGAGAGGCAGCAGCAAGGTGCCAGACTGCCATGCGTAGACCCTGAGATGGTGCAGAGTCACTTGGAACAACTGGATGCCTTTAAGTCGGCAGGCCCAGATGAGATCCATCCGAGGGTGCTGAAGGCACTGGCCGACATCATTGCAGAGCCACTGGCGGGAATATTTGAACGCTCGTGGCACACGGGCCAAGTCCCGGAGGACTGGAAAAGGGCTGATGCGGTCCCCATTTTCAAGAAGGGGAGGAAGGAGGACCCGGGCAACTATAGGCCAGTCAGTCTCACCTCCATCCTTGGCAAAGTCTTTGAAAAAAATTATCAAGGCTCACATATGCGAGAGCCCGGCAGGACAAATTATGCTGAGGGGAAACCAGCACGGGTTCGTGGCAGGCAGATGGCGGCCCAGGTCCCTGCCCTTAGGTGCCTCTACTGTCCCCACAGCACCAACTCCCCTCCCCCACAGCACCCACAGGGGACATGGCTCCCCCACTGCGCCCCAGCCCCACCACACTGCCCTGCGCTTGGCCCCGGGCCCCACAGCCCCCACCCACGGCCAGGCGGTGTTGTCCTGAGCGTGTCCCAACAGCCCAGACACCAGTGGGGCCTCCCGCCCGGCACCTCTCCATTCCCACCCGCAGCCCCTGCCCCCCAGCCCTCTGCAATCCAAATAGGTCCGCAAAGGGGTTATTTACATTACTTTGGGCAGCTGAAGGTTTGTAGCAAATGTGGGAGGGGAGGGCAGGGCAAGGCATTGTGGAATCAGAAAAAAATATATGCCTTAAACTTTGATTATTTTAGTTATAAGATGACATAACCGCTTTGTGTAGAATTGCTGGCTCTGTACAGTAGAACAGATAAGGGCAAGTGTTTGTTCTTTGTAACTCTTCTGCAAATGCTTCGTTCACCACGGCCTTGAAGGTAGAAAAAAAAAAGTATGTACAAAGTAGATTTCCAGGTGCAAGAAGGAGGTTTGTGAACTAACCTCACCTCCCCCATAATTCCCATCCTGATTACAGCAAAGAAATAATGAAGTAATATTATAGCCGCTTTTCATGCTAATTTCACTATATGATCACAGGAGTTGTAAGCAACTGTTAAAAAGTATATAAGCCTCCTGATTTTGCTCTTGGGGGGGGGGGGGACCCCTTCCAAGTGCTTGGGAAATCCATGTCACTTTGGAACTCCCCCTACAGCTGTAGTTTCTTTTGAATAAAAGCTTCTGCTGACCTGACCCAAAAGTACTCTGTGTGTGTTTCCACGACAGCATATAGCAGCTTTTTCCCAGCACACGATTTATCTTCGCTGCGGGGAAAAGAAGCACAGAGCAGGGGCTGTGAGCATGAGGAAAGTCACTTGTGGGGCATGTGGGGAAGAGGGGCACATACAGAAAAAGTGCCACTTTTCCTATGTGAAGAAAGTGAGACCACAAGAAGAAAGGGAGGAGAAGGGTACGCAAAAAGGGGGGAAGATGTGCTGAGTGTTATGGAGGGGAGCGTGGGGGAAATGGAGACAGAGGGGGAGGAAGAACAAGATGGGGGGGGGATGTGTTAGAAATGGCATTGGGGATTGAACTTGTTCCAACAAGCTTTCTTCTCCCACAAGTATCAGAAGAAAGGTTGGAGATGGAGAGAAACAAAATGGAGGATGGGGGAACAAAGATGGCTGCCGGGAGAACATGGAGGAAGAAGGGGGTGGGAAAAAGAAACAAACAGAAGAGCATTTGGAAATACCCTCGGGGCAAGGGGAAACTATGAATGCAAAGGATGGGAGAGAAAAGAAAAAGTTAAAAGGGAGGGCTCCCTAAAGAATTGTGTGTCAAATTCTGGGACTGGGTGGGTAAGACTTAGTTGGGGTTTTCAAGAATTCATGGAACGGGATGGGTGGGAGATAGTTTTGCAGAAGGGTGGTGATTCTACTATACAAGAAAGGGGATAGAGAAAAAAAGTTACAAAATTGGAGACCTACCACACTCTTGAATGTAGACTACAAGCTACACACATAAATACTGGCAGCATGGATGGCTGAGGTTTTAAAGCAGGTGGTTGGGGAACACGAGTCGTGTGTGGTAGAGGGAAGGAAAATCGTACAGATGCACTGAGTTTTGAGGGATGTGTTCGGACATGGGAGGGTAAGGAAATGGAATTTGGTGGTGGGGAATTTAGATTTAGAAAAGGCATACGATAGGGTGAATCATGGGTTTTTGTTTAGGGTTTTAGAGGGGATGGGTTTTACAACAGTTTGTGGGATGGATACAGGCAGTATATGCTGGGTGGGGCATTTAGTAGGGTTCTGGTAAAGGGTTTTTTGGAGGTCATTTTCAAATTGGATCAGAGGCCAGACAAGGGTTCCCCTGGTCTTTGATCTTATGTGTGTGTGGCATAGAGACACTGGCATGCAGGATTTGGGGGGGATAAGGGCATTCACGGGGTACAGATTCCATGGTTGGGGGGGGGGAAGCACGGTGCTTACTCTCAATGGATGATATTACAATACTAGTCAGGGATAGACTGTCATTGGGAAAAGTTTTGGGGCACACTGAGGAATATGGGGAAGCATCTGGAGCTAAAGTGAACGAGGGGAAAAGTATTTTGTGGGCAATTGGGCAATGGGAGGGGCTTGAGGGGTATGGGTTTCAAGTGGTAAAGGAGAATTTGAAAGTGCTAGGGGTGACATTTGACTTGACTGGGACAGGAGAAAGGGCATGGGAAGAGATAGGGTCAAAGGTGAAGCAGGTATTGCGGTTATGGGGAACAAGGGGGCTTTCCCTGGGAGGGAGAGTAGAGTTGTTAAAGAGACTTTACTACCAGTGATATTATTTACAGGGATGGTGTATCCGCCATCCTGGCTTCAGGCAAGGAAAATTCAGACCGAGTTCTGTGTTTTCTTCTAGAGAGGAAAGAACCAGCATGATGGAAGGGGAGAATTATATAAGGCGAAGGAATCGTGGGGGTGGAACTCTCCCCAAAGTGGAGGTTTTCATTTCTGGACACACGGTGGCAGCCATGGGGAGAGGGGGGCAAGGAGGAAAGGGAGTGGCAGGGAAATTTTGTAAGTATTCATAGGGTGGAGAGTGTTGAGGAAGCTAGGGGTTTTTGGGACCTGGTGGATGGAGTCGTGATCTGAAAAGCCATCACTCCATTATGCACGGTTGGGGGCCTTTGTTAGAAGAGAAGGGATTGGAAGTTTTGGGGGCAGGTGGGATACAAGGGCCAAAGAATATATTTAAGCTAATTGGGGGAAGGGGTGGTTTAACAGATAGGGGAGACTTATCATGGGAGCAGGTATGAGAGGTGTGGAAAGGGGGTATAGATAAAAGATGGAAGGCAGAACACAGGGAGTTTGAGTTTCTGAGGAGGTTATTGATGGGGAGGGAAATTCAATATAGGTGGGGTTTGGTGAGGTCAGGGAAATGCCCAAGGGAATTATGTAATCAAGAGGAGATGGCACACCATATTTTCTGGGAAAGTTTGTGCGCCCAAAAGGTGTGGGGAAGAGTTGGGACATTTTTGTGGGGGAGTGGCTGGGGGAGAGGAGTGTCATACAAGAAGGTTATCTATGGATTGGTGGCGAAAGAATGGGAACAGAGGGTGTTCTTCATGGGGATTCGGGTGGCAATTTGGAAGGTGAGGCGGCTATTAGTTTTGAGGGGTTTATTTTACACTGTCCAGGAATGTTTGCAGTTGGCGTACCATGAAACGAAGGGGGATATAGGAGGGCAGGGATTGGGAAATGGTGAGTTGGAAGGGGTTGTTTTATCCCACGGGGGGGGGGTAAAGAATGTATGGTGGGGGGTCAGGGGGGAAGGAGAAGTGTTTTAATAGGAGGGAAAAGACATGTAAAGAGAAGCCTGAACGTGTCTAAATTGGGGTTTTTTGTTTTGTTTTTTTTTTAAACAAAGAGTGGGCTTCTCATGCTATCACTTTCGAGTTAGGTTACTGTTTCTCTGGTTAAAGGCTCGATGAGATGGCTAGGTAGAGGATAGCGTAAAAGTTAGTTGTGAAGAAGAAATGGATTCTCATGTAGTTAGTGTTTTCTGCATTTTATGGTTTTGTTGGGGTGTTTTATGCATTACTAACACAAAAAAGAAAAATATCCATTCTTACCAGCTTAAAAATTGCTGGAAAGACCAAGAATCACTTTTTTCCCCGCACTGGGCCTGGAATTGCATCTCCTCCAGGACCAGCACCAACCCAGTCCAGCAGACTGCCATAACAACAGCCGTAAAAAAAAAAAAAAAGTGAGTCAACTAGCAGCTTGTTTTTCTTTCCTCTGGTGCAGTGTGGGTTCTTGTCAGTGCTGACGGGCTAGGGAAGGCGGTGCCACCAAGACATCCGAAAGAGTGCCGGTTGCGCAAGTGACAGCACTGCTCAGCTGAGTAGCTGAAGGGTCTTACGGTTCACCAGAACAGATTATGCGAAAACCCTGACTTGGGCTAGTAGCCAAAGACCTGGCATCGCCCCTTGGTCAGAGTAGGTGAACGCCTGTACTTTGAGGACAGAACATGGATAAACACCCCAGGACCCTAGGAGGCCCTGATCCACTGACAAGTACACTTGAGGCACATCAGGAGACCCCCAGCTGGGACAGACCACCAACTAAGGGGTATGGAGGACCCTCACATGGGGGTGAGCCAGCGAACGCGAGTTGGCAATGAACCCCAATGCACCCCCTGCAATGTCGGGACCCTGACAGATGGTGGTGGACCCCCAGCCAGCGGCAGACTCCGGGAGGAAGAGCGACTCTTAGAGCCAGGAATCCTGGCTGACAAGAGCCACCTCCAGGCAGAGGACCCCAGATCCCAAAGCCCCCCAGATGACAGTGGAGCACCCCGAGTGATGGCAGATCCCTCTGGACCACCACAGCCCCTCAGCGATGACAGCAGGCCCTAAGTGGCAATGGCCCCTAGACCACTGTGGTCCTAAACACCCCCCCCCCACCGAGGGCCTCCCCACCATGGTGGGGGAGCTCTGGACCCCCTGCCACCAGACTCTCCGATGGATGACCCAGGCAAAAGTGCAGACGTGGCAGCGCTCACGTTCCTTCCCTTTCCCTCCCTGAAAAGCTGCTATGCCCAACCTGCCATCACACAGTGACCTGCACAAGCACCTATGGCACTTCCACCAGCTGCACCTAGCATTCTATTATGCCCTCTGCGGCACTGAAGCTCTTGAAGAACCACCAGAAAGGATGCAGAGGCCATGGAGCCAAGAGGAGACCCGGCATGCTGGCGAGGTCCATTGCCCCGGCCTGTCAGACCCAGGCCATGGTGTGAAGACCCAGACTGGCCACCCCGCTGACAACCCCACTGGACCAGATCTCCGGGCCCCCAGTGGAGAGATCTGTCCCAACAATAACATGACGCAGGTCTATGGCCAGGGATCCCTGACTGGACGCAATGCCCCAACCACACGGCCCTCCTCCAGGACACCTGGGGCCACCCAATGCCCCTGATCTGCTGAGGATCCCAGGGCCATCTGGAGGAAAAGCCACTGGGATCCTCCCAGCTCCTGAGCATGCCAGGATCTCCAGGTGTAGAGCCCACCCATCAGCAAAGGAAGCCCACCTCATGGTAAACCCTCTGGCTGGTGGAGCTCTCCCAGACCCCACCTTCAAGGCCTTGGTGGCCCACCTCACAGAGGAGCTCTCAGCGGGTGCTTGGCCTGGCCGACCCTGCGGGGGCAACAACAACAAAACTACAGACCACAGCCACAGATGCAACCCAGGTGCCAGCCCTATGACCCAGTGGCAACCTCCCAGATCCAGAAGCTGTACCAGGCCAACTGTCCCAAGGCAGTGAGAGCGATCCTGGAAGGATCCTCAGCTTTCTGCCCAGTCCCCCAGGAAACTGTTTAATTATTTCAGCAGGGTCTTCAACCCCCCAGCAGAAGCTGCTGCCCCACGCCCTGCAACTGCTGGAGCATTGACCACTGGCCTCCCAGCAGAAAGGTTCAAGGACACCTTCATGCCACAGGAAGTGGAAACCCACCTCAAGAGGACCAGGGACACTGCCCCTGGCAGGGACAGTATCAAGTATAGTCTTCCCAAAAAACATGACTCAGGCTGCCTTGTTCTTTCTTTCTTTTTAACAGGTGCAGAGAATTCTGGCACACACCCACCACCTAGAACAGGGATATCATGGTCCTCATCCACAGTAGGGAAGACCTGACTGACCTGGACAACTGGAAACCCATCGCCCTGTGCTCCACCATCACCAAGCTGTACGCCAGCTGCCTGGTGGCCTGCTTCACAGACTGGGCAGTGACTGGTGGGGCCAGCAGTTGGAGGCAGAAGGGCTTCATGTCAATGGAGGGCTGCTACAAACATAACTTCACCCTCCAGGTAGCTTTAGGCAAGGCCTGGAGGACCAGGAACCAGTGCATGGTGGCATGGCTGGACATCTCCAACGTCTTTGGCTCCATGCCCCAACACCACAACTTCGGCACCCTCCATGAGCTGGGCCTACCAGACAGCCTCATCCACCTGGGGTGAGAGCTCTACCATGGATACACCATGACTGTCCGCGCCACTGATGGAGAGACTGTAGAGACCGCCCCCCAGATGGGGATGAGACAGGGATGCCCCCTCAGCCCCATCATCTTCAGCTTAGCCATGGAACTACTCCTTCGAGCCATGGTAGGCAGCCCCAGCAGGCTCCACCTGTACAGCCAGAAGTTAAGCATCCTGGCCTACACTGAGGACCTCGTTCTCCTCGCCCCTGATGCCACCCAGCTGCAGCAGATGCCGGACATGACATCTGAGGCAGCCAGGTGGATGGACCCGCGCTTCAGTGTTGCCACGTGCTCCTCTCTGCACACCGATGGCCAGCAGAAGAGCTGCGTCCTGGACTGCACCCTCACGATCCAGGGCCAGGCAATGAGGCACCTGCGTGACCGCGAGGCCTACTGCCACCTGGGGACGCCCACCGGCCACCAGGCCAAGCAGATGCCAGAAGAGGCCATCAAAGGGATCGTGCAGGATGCCCACAAGCTGGACTTGAGCCTGCTGGCCCCCTGGCAGAAGACAGATGCGGTGAAAACCTTCCACATCCCCCACGTCGAGTTCATCCCGAAAGGCTCAGCGGTCCCCAAGACCCCGCTCAAGAAGGCGGATGCCAAGATCCGGCCGCTACTCAAGCGGTGGCTGCACCTGCCACTAAGGGCCAGCAATGAGGTCCTGCACATCCCCTACTGGCAGGGAGGTGCCAACATACCCAGCATGGGAGACCCCACGGTATGTACCATTGCTGCCAGTGCCCTGGAGGAAACCGCCCACAAGAGGATCGGGAGGCAGCCCACCGGACGTGACTTGGCCACCTTCCTCAGCAGCTCGCTGGAGTGCGTGTTGCGGGACATGTTAAAATACGTGTGGGGGAAAGGGGGTGGTGATGGGGAGCACGGATTTGGAGAATGCATACGACAGTGTGGCGCACAATTGTGTGTTTGGAGTTTTGGAAAGAATGGGGTTTCCAGGGAAGTTTGTAGGGTGGGCGAGAGCACTGTATGGGAGGACACGAAGTAGGGTGTTGAAGGGGTTTTTGGGGGAAGAGTTTAGGATGGGGAGAGGGGTGCATCAGGGGTGCCCCTTGTCTCCAGGGTTGTTTGTCTGTGGGATGGAGCCGCTGGCACAGTGGGTTAGAAGGGAGAAAAGGGCGAGGGGGATAGCGGTGCCAGGGGGAGGGGAGCTAAGGGTGACATTGTATATGGACGACGTCACATTTGTGGCTTGGGATGAGGGATCGGTGAGGCGGGTAGTAGACAGGATTAGCGAGCATGGGGAGGCAGCGGGATCCCAGGTAAATAGCGGAAGAGGAAAATGTTAGCAGTAGGGGAGTGGAGGGGTTTGGGGGATAAAGGGCAGAAGGTGGAGCGGGGGGGGGATAAAAGTTTTGGGGGTGCACATGGATGTGGAGGGGAAAGGGGAACAGGCGTGGGAGGAGGTCAGAGGGAGGGTGAAGAGAGGATTAGGGCTATGGGGGGGATGCGGGGGTTGTTTTGGGGGGGGAAGGTCAGGGTGGCAAAGCAAGTGTTACTGCTAACAGTGTTGTTTGTAGCAGTAGTGTACCCGCCAGCCTGGTTACAGGTAAGGCGGGTACAGATGGAAGTGTGTTTATTTTTGGGGGGAGGAGAGACAGAGGGTGGTGAGAAAGGAGTTGTACAAGAAAGAAGAGAGTTGGGAGGGTGGGGGTTACCGGAGTTAGAGGCTTTTGTTTATGGTCATTTTTGGAAGACAGTGGTGCGGGTGGCAAGGATGGAGGAGGGGAGGGAAAGTTGGGGGGGTTGTCAGTATTGGGCAGGGAGGTATCTGAGGAGGTTGGGATTACACAGGGGGCAGGGCGGGGCAGTGGACGGGTTTGTGGGCAGAAAAGCCCTGCGAAGTGGTATGTACGGGGTGGAACTTTTTGAGGGCAAAGGGGTTGGCCAGATTAGGTTGTGAGGGGTTGGGGGAGGCAAAGAGGATGTTGAGGGAGAGCAGGGGAAAGGATGGGATGACAGATATTGGGGAGTTGTCATGGGCACAGGTAGGGAGGGTGTGGAAAGGAGAGCATGAAGATTTTGCATGGCGGGTGTTGAGGAAGATACTACCAGTAAGGCCAGAGCAAAGCAGATGAGGCTTAATTCGCTAGGCGAAGTGCCCGAGGAAAATATGCACAGGGGTAGAAGTGATAGATCACATGGTGTGGGAGTGCCAGTTTGCACAGAGGGTGTGGCAGCAAGTAGATAGGTTTTGTAAAGCAGCTGGGGGGGGGGTGGGGAGTGTGTTACTTTTGAAGGTGCAATGTCTGGGTTGCTAAGTCACAGGGAGAAGGAGTGGGAGAAGAGTTCTGTTGTCATGTACACGGGTGCGGTGTGGAAAGGGAGGTGTTTATTAGTGCAGAAGGGTTTATATTTTACATCAAGGGAATGCGGTCAGTTGATCTACGCAGAGTTGCGATATTACAAAAATAAAGAGAAAAAGAAATGGAAAGGAATCGATTGGAGGAGGTTGACCAAGAGGGAGGAGGGGGAAGCAAACGGAGAAATGTATAATGGGAATGAAGCGGAGATTTCGGAGTATAAAGGTGTTGGAACTATGTATTTTTAGATGTAATAGAGAGTGAGTGTAAATGTTAAAAAAGCAGAAGTAAGGGGGGAAAAAAGGGGCGGGAATGCACTAATAGCTGTTTCTTTTTTGTGGGGGAGGGGAAAAGCGACAGTAATAGATGTGAAATGTTTAGAATAGGTGTAAAAGGGGAAAACTGCTCGAGTTTGTAAAATGGATTGCATGATAGTTTGTGATTTCTGTTTGGGCTTTGTGTTTTATACGTTTTTGATACTTTATTAACAAAGTAAAGTATTCTTACTGAAAGAAGGCTTTGAAGGAGCGACTCTGCTCACAAGAACAGAGTTTATGGAGAAGTTATTGCTTAAAGATATTGGGCTGAATCCTAGAGATTTAAGCACTGGGATTGTTCATGAAAATTCTGATGTTTGGGGGTTAACTTTTTGGAAAGAAAAGCCAATGAGGAGTTCTGGGAGAGACAAGGGCAACTTACAAAAGAAGTGAAATGGAAAGGATTGCGGTTTGAAACAGGAGAGAGTACTGTTTCTGAGAACGTTTAACCATGAATTAGAAAGAGAGGATGTAGAAAGATGCTTGGGGGCCAAGTGCAAAGGGTGAGGTATTTTTCCATAACTCTTTCCACCCACAAGATCTGGACAGGGTCCTGGAGAGCAAAAGTAATATTAATGGAGGACCCCAATTTTGGAGGAGTAAGACACACAGCATCAAACTTCTACCTAGGGCCCCATACAGGCTACGTAAACTATGTTGGGCAGCCACAGTTATGCAGTAGATGTGGGAAAGGAGGGCACATTGCGGCTTTCTGTGCACAAACGAGGCGTTTCAAATGTGGGGAGATGGGACACAGGGCAAACGAGCGCAAGAAACAGATGAAGTGTAACACATGTGGGGAAGAGGGGCACACATAGAGAGTGCCTGTATTCTTATGCGAACAAGGCGAAAAACCAAGAGAGAAGGAAAGAGAAGCTCAAGAGGGCGAGATGGAGGCAGACAATGAGTCAGGGATATCTGCTAATGAGGTCTCAGAGCATAGGGAAGCATCTGTGTGTGGGGAAAGAGGCAGGGGAGGGGCTGGAGCTGGCAATGGGGTTAGAAATGCTGGAAGAGCTAGAGAGACTGGCCACCTCCACGGTTGAAAATCGTGGTCGAGAGGGAGCCTGAGGGCAGGAAAGAAGGAGGAAAGCAGGCAGGGACACAACCAGCTTCGAAGAATGACAAGTCCTGCTCAAGAGGGAGTCAGGGGATCCCGCTGGGGCAGGCAGCGAGTGGGACAGAGAAGCCAAAGAGAGAAAAGAAAGGGGCAAAGGGAAGGAAAACAAAACAGGGATGGGAAGAGGATGAAGAGGAAAGGGGTGAGAGACAAGGCAGGGGGAGGAAACACCCAGGAGAACCCGCAGCAGGGGAACAGAGCCTGGAAGGGAGGGGGAAGGGAGCAAAGGAGCAGAGGGTTATTTGAGCCTGGCGGCAATCGTTAACATAGCTCACATGACGGGCATGAGGGAGACGGGTCACTGGGTGGAAGGGCAGGGCAGGGCAGGAAAGGGGGCATAAGGGAAAGGTCATCCATGAGTAAGGAGATGAGGAAAACATGAAGAATAATATTGTGGAAGGTGAGGAGTTTGTTGAGGAAGCAGAGATGGGAGAGGATTAAAAAGATACTAGAAACAACAGAAGCAGAAGTGCTGTGTGTGCAGGAGTGTGGGATAGGGTGGGGAAGAGAGTGGAGCTGGTTAAGAAAGCAGTGGCAGTGGGGACCTTCCTGGTGGGCGGGAGCAGGAGGGGACCAAAACCTGTGGGTGGGAATTTTGACTGGGGAAGGACAAGTGCTGGTGTAGGGGCAGGTACAGAAGATGGTGCTGGAGTGGGAAGGGGAGACAGTCACCATCTGGAACATGTATGCACCGGGGGTGACAGGAGAGAGGATGGGCTTGTTTAAGAAACTGGGAGTGTGTTGTGGGGGAGGGGGACAGAGTTGTGGTGGGGGATTTCAACTGCATCAGAGAAAAAGGGGCAGGGTAGGGGAAGAACATGAGGGAGAACTGGATGGGACAGGGAGATTGCTAGGGAGATGGGCACAGGAAGAAGGACTGAAAGATATTTGGAAAGGGGAGGCTGTCTGTACAAGGATGGGGCAAGGGAGGAGGAAAAGATCAGGGATAGATTTTGTGTTTATGTCAGAAGGATTGAGGGTGCAAAAGGAGATAAGGGAAGTGGGAATGTCGGATCATAACATCTTAGGAGTGGAGATCGGACGAGGGGAAGCAGGGAAGGGGGTATGGAAATTGATTTTGAAAGACCTAGAAGATGGAGAGAGATGCAGGGAATTAGTGGAAGAATATAAGGGATGGAGAACACTGAAAAAGTAGTTTGAAACAAAGTGGGAGTGGTGGGTAATGGTGAAGGAAAGGATCAAAGAATGGTTTTGGAAGCAAGGGGGGGGGGAGAGCAAAGCAGACAAAGCACAGTTTGATACAGAAGCAGCAAGGAGTACAAGGATTAGTAAAGGAAGCAGAAGCAGGAGAAGATGTAAAAGAGGAACTGGGGATGGCATGGAGGAAGGTGGAAGAGTGGTTTGAACAGAGAGGAAGGGAAAGAATATTTTTGGCGCTGGCACCGTGGGTGCAGAAAGGAGAGGAGTGGAGTGGATGTTTTGCAGAGACGGTTCGGAATGGGAAGAAAGAAATGAAGGAAATAGTAACGGAACGGGGGCAGGTAGTAAAGGAGCAGAAGCAGATCTTTTAAAAGAAGTAACAAGGTTCTATAAGGACCTCCATAGTAAAAGGGAAGAAAGAGGAAGAAGAGATGGCAGAAGGGGAAGAAATACAGCAAATGAAGGAAAAGGAAAGGGAAGATTTGGAGAAAGAGCTAACAGCAGAAGAAATAGAAGAGTGTCTGAAAGGAATGAAGACAAATAAAGTGCCAGGGGTGGATGGGATACCAGGGGAGTTTTACAAAAAATTTTGGGGGTGGTTGGGGACAGACATAAAAGGAAGTGTTTAAAGAAATGATGGAAGGGGGAAAGGGTTTGCAGAAGGGGTAATAGTATTGTTGTATAAAGAGGGGGAGAAAAGGGTTGGCAAAAGACAGGGAAGATTAAAATTAAATCAAATCAGTCATATTACCAACCCTTCTGTTCATGGGGTGGGTACACCCTCCATTGTGCAGACAAGCAAGGCAGATACAAAAAGGAATTGTGCGCGTTTTACTGGGGAACTAAAGGGAAAAATGGGAGCACATAGCGAGATTTATAAAGCAAGGGAATTAGGGCAGTGGGGTTTTCTAGAGGTTGAAACATTTGTATATGGGCATGGGGTGGCAGCATTAGTAAGGGAGGCATGAAAAGGGGAAGAAATAGCAGGGAAGGTTGCAAAGTATTGAGGAGGCAGAGTTCTGAGGGCATGGGGGATATTTGGAGAAAGATGGACAGGAACGTGGGCAGAGAAACCATCACAGGACGTGGATAGACTGGCGGCATTTGCAAGAGCACAGGGTTTGGAAAAATTGGGGCTGGAGGGACTGCAAAAAGCAAGGGTGATCTTCAAAACAATTAGGGGTAAAGATGGATTAACAAACATGAGGGATTCAACATGGGAACAGGTGAGAGGTGTGGAAGGGAATAGCAGATGAAAGATGGAAAGGGGTTCATGGGGAAGTAGCATGGTGTATAGTGAGACGGGTATTATCAGTAAGGGAAGTACTACATAGATGGGGTCTGGTGAGATGGGCGGGTGCCCTGGAGAGTTCTGCCCACAGGAAGAAATGGTTCACCACATCTTCTGGGAGTGTGCGTTTGCGAGAGGTGTGGGGAAAAGTAGGGGAATTTCTAAAGGGAGATACGATACCCTTTGTGCCCAATCCTATGGAAGTGCAGTGTATGGATTGGTTAAAAGAGGAGAGAGGCAAAGGGAGGTACTGGTGATCTTGATGGGAATGAGGGTGGCACTACAGAAAGCAATGTTTGTTGGTAGGGAAGGGGGTATATTTCCCGGAAAGGGCATGCACACAGCTAGGATATTATGATATCAAGGATTACATTGGGGGAAGGACAAGAAGTGAAGGGAATAGGGTGTGGCAAAGCGTTTGGTGGCAGGAATTTCTTTCATCCGGCCAAGATAGGGAGAGGAAAAGTGTCGGGAATCAGGGAAGAGAGATAAATGGAAAAGGTGGGGAAAAAAAATTGGGAAGACAGCAGTACAAAACATTGAATTCTGCATCACAAATGATACATTATGAAAAAAAGTGTTAACTGGAAATAAAGTGGGGAAAGATGCAAGATGACATTAAAAGGGGGGGAAAAAAGTCAATGTATGGATTGTATATAAATAAGAACGGGGAATATGAGACAAAGGAATTATATATATGAAGGAAATGAGGAACAAATGGAAAAAGGAAAAAAAAAAAGACTATTTGTAAAGATGAAGAGTTATGAGAAGATTTAAAGTGATTCAAGAAGAGATATGGGAAAATGAATTGTCACTGGCCTGTTATTGCACTTTCTGCAGGACCAGCACCAACCCAGTCTGGTGGATTGCCAGAACAACAGCAATAAGAAGTGAGCTGACTAGCAGCTTGCTTTTCCTTCCTCCAGTGCAGCATGGGTGCTTGTCAGGCATGACGAGCTAGGGAAGGCAGTGCTGCCAGTGCAACCGGCGCTCTTCCGGACGTACAAGCAACCGCGCCGCTCAGATGAGTAGCTGAAGGGTCTTACGGTTTGCCTGACCCAATAATGTGAAAATCCTGGCTCAGGCTAGTAGCTGAAGACCTTGGGTCTTCCCTCAGTCGGAATAGGGGAACACCTGTGCTCCAAGGACAGAACGTGGATAAACACCCCCAGATCCCAAGGACGTCTCGATCCACTGTCAAGAACCTGCAAGGCACGCATGGAGACCCCAGTTAGGGCGGACCGCTGACTAGGCGTCACAGAGGACCCTCCCAGGAGGGTGAACCAGCAAACACGAGCTGGTGACAAACCCCCCCACAATGTCGGGGTGCCGACAGGCGGCTGTTGACCCCTGGCCATTGATTGACCCCCAGAGGCAGAGGGACTCTGAGCCCAGAACCCCAGCTGACAAGACCCACCTCCCGGCAGAGGACCCCGGATCCCGAGAACACTCCCCAGACAATGGTTGAGCCCCCTGAGAAATGGCAGACCCCTCCAAACTCCCACAGCCCCTCGGTGCTAACAGCGTGCCCTGAGCAGCGATGGCCCGCAGACCCTGGTGGTCCCAAGGAAGACCCCTCCCCCCCCAAGACTCCCACCGTCCCCTGGTGGAGGAGCCCCGAACCCCCAACACTAGATACCCCTACAGATGACCCAGGGGGAGGTGCAGACAGGGCAGTGCTCATATTCCTCCTCTTCCCCCTCCCCGAGAAGCTGTCATGCCCGACCTGCCACCCACAAAGACAACACAGGTCACACGACGACATGCAATAACACCTACGTCGCTTCCACCAGCTCTGCCTAGCATTCTTTTGCACCCTCTGTGGCACCGAGTACGAGACCCTGAAGCTCCTGAAGAAGCACCACAAGGAATACAAAGGCCACGGAGCCGAGAGAAGACCTGGCATGCTGCCACTGCCCGTCAGACCCAAGCCACAGTGCAAAGACCAGCCACCCTGCTAACAACCCCCTGAAGGTCTGGTCCAATGGATCCCCTGATGGAGAGGCCTGCCCCAGAAATGCCACCACACAGGTCTAAGCCCAGGGATCCCCGACCAGACGTGATGCCCGAACCAGAAAGTCCTCCTCCCGGACCCCCAGAGCCACCCGACGCCGCTGGCCCACTGAAGATCCCAGAGCCACCCGAAGACCACAGACTGCAGCCACAGAGGCAACCCAGGTGACAGTGCTGTGACCCGGCACCAGCCTCCTAGCTCCAGAAGCTCTACTGGACCAACCATCCCAAGGCACTGAGAGAGATCCTGGAGGGACCGTCAGCTTTCTGCCAGGTCCCCCCAGAGACTCTGTTCAACTACTTCAGCAGGGTCTTCTACCCCGCAGCAGAAGCCGCCGCCCCACATCCTGCAACCATCGAAGTGGACAATGCCCAGAGGACCAGGAAGCAGCATGCGGTGGTGTGGCTGGATATGTCCAATGCCTTCGGCTCCATGCCCCACCGCCACATCTTCAGCACCCTCCGTGAGCTGGGCCTACTGGATGGCATCATCGTGGTGCGAGAGCTCTGCCATGGATGCACCACAACCTTCTGTGCCACTGACGTAGAGACCACGGAGATCCTCATCCAGTTGGGGGTGAGACAGGACTGCCCCCTCAGCCCCAGCTTAGCCATGGAACTGCTCCTTTGAGCCACAGCCTGCCCCAGCAGGCTCCTCCTGTATGGCCAGAAGTTGAGTGTCCTGCCCAACACCAATGGTCTCATTCTCCTCATCCCTGATGCCACCCAGCTGCAGCAGATGCTGGACGTGATATCCAAGGCGGCCAAGTGGATGGGCCTGCGCTTCAACGTCACCAAGTGCACGTCCCTGCACATGGACAGCAGGCAGAAGAGCCGCATCCTGGACTCCAGCCTCACAGTCCAGGGCCAGGATCAGGACAGAGCTCAGGACAGAGATGAGGCACCTGCGTGATAGTAAGACCTACTGCCACCTAGAGACGCCCACCAGGCACTGGTCCAAGCAGATGCCACAAGATGCCACCAATGGGATTGTGCAGGATGCCTGCAAGCTGGACTCATCACAGCACTTATCTTCTGCCAGGGGGCCAGCAGGGAACACCTTCCTCATTCCCCACGTCGTATTCATCCCAAGAGCCTCGGCGGTCCCCAAGACCCTCCTCAAGAAAGCGGATGCCAAGATCCAGTGGCTGCTCAAGAAGCAACTGCACCTGCCACTAAAAGGCCAGCAACGAGGTCCTGCACATACCCTACTGGCAGGGAGGTGACAACATCCCCCTCATGGGAGACCTCTGCAACATGGTGGTGGTCACATATGCCATTTGCCTCCTGACCTGCCCAGATGCCATGGTAAAATGTCATTGCTGCCAGCACCCTGGAGGAGATCACCCACAGAGGATCCCGAGACAGCCAACTGGATGCAGCTTGGCGACCTTCCTCAGTGGCCTGCTGCAGGGCGAGTTCAGCAGAGACGGCAAGGACTTTGCATCACCGTGGAGCCGAGCCTGCAACACCACATGCCGCCTTCAGAAACACATTGGCTGCTCCTGGATCTGGACCAAGGAGTGCCAAGAGTCTCCCTGGAACCAGCCCTGCATGCCGACCGCATCACAGTGACACCCTGCATGAGGACCTTCCTGAGCGGTTCCTGAAGGACCCCAACCGAAACAAGTAAGCTGGTGACCTGAAGGCCAAACCCAACCAGGGTAAGGTCTTTGACATCACCTTGAAGTGGGACTCCAGCAATGACTTGATACCCAGCAGGAGTGTCATGCACTTTGCAGACTGGCACTTCCTCTACCGCGCCCGCCTCAACTGCCTGCCTCTGAATGGGGCTGTCCACTTCGGCCACTGGGACAAGAGATGCCAGTGATGCGGCTACACAGCGGAGACCCTCCCCCACGTGCTGTGCAGCTGCAAGCTGCATGCCAGAGCCTGGCAGCTCCACCACAACACTGTCTAGGATCACCTGGTGAGGGCCATCCCAGCCACAGCGGGGGAGATCTCTGTGAACCGCACTGTCCTGGCCTGAGAGCCAGATGTGACCCAACAATCAGCATGAGCGAAGAGGCCAAGAAGGGCACGATCATGGACGTAACCATCCCCTTCAAGAACCGGCACCAAGCCTTCACCAATGTCCGGGGTCACAAGCGGGAGAAGTACACCCCGCTGGCCAACATCTTGAGAGGCCGTGGCTATAACAGCACAGTCCATGTGGTCACTGTGGCAACGCTTAGACCCTGGGATCCCAGCAATGAGATCGTCCTGCGTGCCTGCTGCATCTCCCACCCCTATGCCAAACTGATGCCCTGCCTCATGGCATCAGACATGATCCACTGGTCCCACGACATCTACGTGGAGCACATCACGCGCTATCACCAGTACTCCGACCCCCCAGACCGACTGCCACTGGACTGGACTCAGGGGACCACCTGAACCTGGTGCTGCAATTGATAGACTTTGAGCAGAAGGTTCAAAAATGGACCACCCCGGTCCACTGGAAGAGGAACCCTGCAATGAGACTCTATATATTGACTGAGGAAACGGTCTTCAGCCTACTCTCTCCATTACAGACCGTTGTACTGATTTGTGTGCATCTCTCCTCTGTCTTGGTGTTGCAACCCCCCTGCCTCCCCTTTCCCCACCCCCTGGCTTAGTTGGATAACATCATATTTTTTGAAACCTAGTTGAATTCCCCTCCTCATCCCCCAACCCTCTTTTGTTAGTCCCTCCCTCAGGCGGTCTATATTTCCTTACTGGCTTTGTCATCTTTTTGGTTCATAACTCTTAACATCCACTAATAAAATTCAAATCTGTTCTTATCAGTTTAATTGCTGATAACAACCTTGATGGGAACACTGATGCATTAAAAGCATTCTTGGCACAGGGAGAGGGCCTCCAGGTTTGCTTCAACCACTCCAGGTATCAGCCTAGTATTGCAGTGCTGCTGAGCCAGATGCCTGCTCCCCTACTAGGGGAACTCCCCACTCAGATCCAAGAGCAGCACAGGCCTGGGCCTGGGGCCCGAGTCACTACTCCTGGGTGACCGCTGGGGGGGGGGGTGGTCAGGCCCTATGCAAATTGGGGCCAGCCAGTTCACAGGGAGGCTGGAAGGGGCTTAGGCCAATGCATGGGTGCACACTCACCTCCCTGCCAGTCTGGCAGATGGCAGGCTGGGGCAGCCCCTGTTGCCAACAAGTACAGTGGCCTCCCTCCCTACCCCCCAGCCTCTCCAGGAAAGCCGCCCAAGACAAGACGCTGCCTTCATCGAGCATTAGAAATCAACAGCACCACCCAAAGCAAGAGGAGCAAGGGGGGGGAAAGCCAAGCCAATACACAAATAGCCAACCCCAAGAGTGAGCAGGCATGTGACTGGCAGGAATGAAGGAACAGGCAGCACCTCACTGGTTGCCTGCCTGCCAGGAAGCCTCCCCCCAGAAATGCAACTGTGCCCTACAATGCCCCACCCCACCACACACCTGCAATGCCACCCACAGGGCCACTGACTGACTGTGGCTTTCCTGCAGGGGAACCAGGCACTGTGGGACTGCCACCCAACCACAGCCCCATCCAGAGAGCCTTCAGCCCCTGCCATGGCCAGGCCTCATCTTGGTGGGCCAGGGCCCATCTTACCCTCAGCCCTGGTCCTCTCTGACCTGACCTCACTCATCAGGCCCCCTCGGCCCCTGGCCCTGATCCACCTCTGGCCCTGGGCAGCTAATCTTGAAGGCTCATATCAGGGCAGCCGGGGTGAAACCCAGCTGTTTCCTGGCTTGCCCAAGAGGGACCCAGGAGGATGGCAGAACAGGAGAAGACAGCAGAGCAAGATCCGGGCCAGACATGAGGGTGATCAATGGAGCAGAGACCCACAGGACTGCAGTGCTTTGAAAAGGTCAGGTACCTGAGGGGAGCAGGCCATGGGAGCAAGAGGTGGTGGGAACCCCAGGGTAGGTCAAGACCAGCAAGCTCATCATGGGAACTCCCAGCAAAGATGGAGTCCAAACCCTGGTATTCAATAGTTATAGGATTTGGATGGGGTCATGGAAGGCATAGGTAATTTTACATGCACAGGTGAGACATGGATGGGATTTATCACCTTCCTTCAGTAATTTATTTTGGGTCACCCCAGGGTTATTTTGGACAGCCCAAACTACGTAGTAAGCGAGGGGGCACTTGATGTTTTTTTGTTCTAGGACTGTTTGCTTTGGGTGTGGGGAAAAAGGCTAATACTTGTCTAACAAAAATAACATGCATCATGTGCAAGGAGGAGGGATATATCCCTTGGGATTGCCAGACCTCATACACAAATAGAGCAAAAATGGGGAAAGCGGGGAAGGGGAGGGAGGAGGTGGAATCTGAGAATGTATGTGAAAGTGATATGAAATGATCAATGGGAGACGCGCACATCTATGGAGCTGGGTAAGGGGGAAGGAAGGGTAATTGAATTGGGGTCAGGGGTGGTTATTTGTGGAATGAAGCCAGTGGCTCAGTGCATTACAAGGGATAGGGGAAGAAGGGGGTGGAAGAAGAGGTGAAGATTTGTTGTATATGGATGATGTCACTATAGTAGTTTGGGGTAGAAGGTCAGTGGAGAGAGTCTTGGGACATGTAGGGAGTGACAGGGAGGCATTGAGAGACATGGGTTACAGGTGCTGGGGAATCATTTAAAAAAAGGGTTGGGGTACATTTTGAGATGAAGGGGAAAAGGAAGAGGGTGTGGGAGGAGTTGGGGGCATGGATACAGAAGGTGGTGGGATTGTGGGGTACAAGGGGATTATTTTGGGGGTGGGGGAAGGTGGAATTGGGCAAGCAGGTGCTGCTGCCTATTATTTTGTTTACGGGGAGGGTTCACGCTCCTTCATGGTTGCAAGTGCAATACATTTTAAAGAGAAGTTGGCATTTTTTTGCGTGGGGGGAGGGGAGAGGATGGCAAGGGGGAGATTTGTAAAACTGGTGAATTGGGGGGCTGGGGTTACTCAAAATAGAGCTTTTTCTGTAAGTGCATGTGGTGGCTGTGACTAAGGGAAGTGAAAAAGGGAGAGGGGTTACTGGGGAAATTGTTGAGACTGGGGAGAGCAGTTGTTTAGGGGTTACAGTTGTTGGCAATGAGATGGATGGATTTACAGGCTGAAGGAGAAAGAAAAAGAAATGATACATTATGCTAGGATGGGGTTTTGTTTTGTTTTTTTTATAAAGGGCAGAGGGACTAAAGAAGCTAGGCACAGAAGGGTGGGACAATGCAAAACCACTATTTAAAGTAATAAGCAGGGGGAAGCGACAAGGTGATGGATGTAGGGGATCGATCAAGGGCACAGGTGAGAGGTTTGGAAGGGGATAGTAGGTAAAAGGTGGCATTTATTAGCAAGTAAGGGGTTGTTTTTATGGTTAAGGAATGTTTGCAGCTGGGGTATTATTAGGCATGGGGATATATGGGAAAGGAAGGGCAACTGAAGCAGTGAGTATGGCAAAATGTGAATTGGGAAGAATAGTTTGCCCCTACAGGGGACTGGATAAGAAGATTGGGGGCGGGGGGGCGGCAAGTGTGGTGTCGAGGGATGACAATTATGATAAGGGATGTGTAAGAGGTGAAGCAGTGGGGATGAAGATAAGCCAGTTGTAAATACATACATACACACTTTTGTTAAATGTGTTACAGATAACAGAAATCTTTAACATGTTGGATATATGATTTACCAATGTGTAAGGCGACATGGAACCAGGTTGTGCAAGGTATCTGTGGCTGAATGATAAAGGGTTGTAGATGCTTCTAAATCTGGAGATGGTTTTGTTGGGTTTTGTGTTGCAAGGTGGAAAGTTTGGTTGAGGTTGGGCATTTTAAATTCGTTACCTTATTAATAAAAGAAAACCTGTAAGCATCCTGGTGGCACATGAAAATTATTGCATCTGGGACAGAACGTTTTAGGGAAAGGAAGGCATATAGTGTCTTTTGGGAGAGGCATGCAGAGGAATTAGCATGGAAGAGACAATTAACAGAACTGCGCTTTCAAGCCAGAGCAGACTCCCATGAAAGAGGGCTGTTTTAAGAACGTTCAATGATGTAATTGAACTGGAGGACATCCAACATTGTCTGGAGGCTAAAGGAAAAAGAGAGTCCTTTGGGTGGACAGAGCTTTCAATAAGAACAAAATATGGACCGGTTCACGGAGAGCTGGAATGGCAAGAGATCATTGAGGAATCAAACATCTTCCTTCCAGCTTCTGTTTGGGTCCCCATAGGGAATATATCTATTATTTTGGTCAACCAAGGTGACATAGTAAATATAATGGACCAGGGCCCATTGAAACATGTTGTCCATTGACAATAAGTTGCTGATGCAGTGGGATGGGGTATAGGGCAGGGGTATGCAAGGCTGAAGTAATGTGCAAAAACATGGTGGGAGGAGGGGCACAATTTTGAAGAGTGCCCCCACTCATAAGGAAGGAAATGTCAGAACGGGAGGGAGAGAAGATGGAAGGGGACAGCAAGTCCCTGGTATCCCTTCAGAGGATGGAAACATTCAGTATGCGAAGGAAGATGGCTGGGAGAGTATTGGAGCTCAGGACAAAGATGAATTTATTTGAGGAAGTAGAGAAGCTGGCTACATCAACTGTAGAAATTGTTGTAGAGCAATGGACAGCCACAGTAGAGGAGAGGGAGGCAGGAGAAAAAAGTGACAGGAAGTGCAAGGGGCATGGGGTTAATTGGTGTAAGTAACTATTTGGAAATTCTTTTGGGCAGGGAAAGCCTTTGCTGGAAACATCATGCAACCAACCAAAGAGTGAAAGTGGGGATACCAAAGCAAAAACGGGAAGAACAAGAGAAGAGGAGTGAGAAGGGAAAAGATATAGGGGAAGAAGCAAGACTGACAAATGGTGTAAGTGAAATCAGGAGGAGAGTCGGGGTGGGGGCAGCTTTTCTAATAGCCCGTCAGCTATTGTAAGCTAGGCTTAAGCAACAGGGATGTGGAGGGTGGGGGTTGAGAAGAAATGGAGGTATGAGGGGGGAGGGAGGAGGACACTTGGGGAGTAAGACAGGGGAATGCATTTCATATTGTGGAACATGAGAAATTTGCTGAGATGGAGGTAAATGGGAGCAGATTAAGAGGGTTCTAAAAGATAAAGGACATGCTAGTCCTTCAGAAGCATAGGATAGGATGAGGAAAAAAGGTGCTGGGAATATGGGGAGGGAGAGGTTTGTCTAAGACAGGGAAGGTAAAGCTAATCAAGTCTGTGATCTTACCGATCCTGCTGTTCATAGGGTGGGTATACCCTCCATCGTGGAGGCAAGCGAGGAGGATACAAAGGGAATTGTGTGTGTTTTTCTGGGGAAGTAAGGGAGAGAGGGTAGCACGTAGGGAGCTTTATAAAGTGGGGGAGCTAGGGGGATGGGGTTTTCCAGAGATGGAAGCGTTCATATATGGGCACAGGGTGGCGGCATTAGACAGGGAGGCACGGAGAGGGGAAGGAATAGTGGGGAAATGGGTAAAGTACTGGGGAGGTAGAGTTTTGAGGGAATGGGGGATATTTGGAGAAAGGTGGACAGGCATGTGGGCAGGGAAACCATCACAGCACATGGATAGGCTGGCGGCATTTGTCAGGGCAAAGGGTTTGGTAAAACGGGATGGAAGGATTACAAAAGGCGAGGGTAATTTTCAATGCAATTAGGGAGGAAGATGGATTAACGGATGTGGGGAATTTGGTATGGGAACAGGTGAGAGAGGTGTGGAGGGGAATAGAAGACACAAGGTGGAAAGGGTTTCACAGGGAAATAGCGTGGTGTATAGTTAGGCGGGTGCTATCAGTCAGAGAAGTACTACACCGATAGAGGCTGGTGAGATCGGCAGAAAGCCTGGGGGAGTTCTGTACAAAGGAAGAAAATGGTTTTTGGGAGTGCACGTCTGCAAGAAGGGTATGGGGAAGAGTAGGGAAGTTTCTAAGGGCAATAGGGTGGGCACAGGGGGTGTCCTATGAGACCGCAGTGTATGGACCAGTGAAACAAGGCAATGGGAAGTGCGGGTGATTTTGATGGGGATGAGGGTGCCATTATGGAAAGTGAGGTGTTTGTTGATAGGGAAGGGGGTATGCTTTACACAAAGGGAATGCGTACAGCTGGGGTATTATGAGATTAAAGACTACATGAAGGGAAAGGGAGAAAAGGGCAAAGGGAGTAGGGCATGGCAAGGCATTCGGTGGCAGGAATTATTCCAGCCGGCCGGGATAGGGAGGAGGGAAAGAAAAAGCATCGGGAAGTAGGGAAAGGAAATGCGTCAGGAATCAGGGAAGGTGAAAACCAAGTGAGGAAAACAGTAATACTGAAACAAAAACGAGTTGTGTATGCTATAAATAAAGACGTGTGGAAAATGTGGTAAAGGCAAATAAAAAGAAGGGAAATACGAGACCACAGGGAAATATTGTGTAAAATGTGAGGATGCATTATAAATGTTGAAAGTGTCCCAAGAACCTGTATGAGAGAGCAAAATGTATTGTCATGGATTGCATTGATGATTATGTAAGAGGAGGATCTGGTGATCCAATTGTGAAGAAATTGTGATGGAGAAAGGAGACAGGAAGTTCCCACGGTTGTGTCATGCATTATTGATTCATGTATGATATTGTTTATTGTGAGATATTGACAAAAGGAGGCGGTGTGGAGAGATAAAGAAATATTTAATATTTCCTTAATAAAAAAATAGAAGGCAGAAAGCGTGCTGTACAGCCTACATGAAGATCAAAACATCCTCTAGCAAGAAACAAGTCACGGGGCATGTCATTAGAAAGAGCATTAAGGCAAAGAGCAGCGAATAGCGAGGCAGCAGGAATAACCTAAAGGCACAGTAGGGATCACCATTAAGATGGCTGCATTACCATGCCCACATCCCTCCTCTCAACATCCCATGGTGAAATCTTTGCATGGCTTCCACAGATCATCCCCTTCTCCACAGGGGCATTCTGATCAGGGTACCACTTCTTCCTCAAAAGATGGAAAGACAGAGCTGGCAGGGACCACAAGAGGTCCTCTAGTCCAGCCCCTGCCCAAGGCAGGGTCATCTCTATCCACGGTACCATATTACTACTAGAACTAAACCAATGGCAGTCACACACCCACAAATCATATGACCCCAAGATGTCCTTTTGCTTCGCCTGTGGCAATAGTAACCCATGTCCTCCTTCTGCAAGGGTTGTTAAAAGATGCTGAATGGCACACAAGGAAGAGGTCCATGCCTCTGCTACAAGAAGGCACTCATCCCCACAATCTGTACCCATCTGACCAAGGGGTAAAACTTCTTCCTGACCTCAAACTGGGTGACCAGCTTGACCCTGAGCAAAGGGGCAAGTCCCTCTAGCCAGGAACCTACAGGTTTTACTTGAGGAAGGAGTATTGGCAGTCTCCAGCCTTGGTGACAGTCGCTCAGCGCTCCTGAGGAAGGAATATGCCTACCACAACACACAGCAAAGGACAAAGAAAAGAGTCTTTCCCAGCCTCATGCTTCTGGGCTTCACTGGTTGCCTCATGAGACACAAGCAGAGTAAAGCATAGGCACAGTTACTCCTAGATCATTCCTGATCAATGTTTACCCGACCTCTTTTTCAACACCTCCAGTGACGAAGGCTCCACAACTTCCCTCAGCAGTCTAGTGTACTGCTGCGCCCTTTTAACAGCCAAGTCCTTACACCTATCCAACAGTAGCAAGACCAGCCCTCTGTTCACGGGACATGAATAAAACAAACCAAGCCTTTCCTGTGGCCCTCTTGATGACATCCAGGTCAGTCCCGAATGCCCTGCCCCACTCCACAGGCATTAAGAGGCACTGGAGCACAACTTCACCTCAAGCTCTCCCTCCTTGACCTCATCCTCTACCACCCGCTCTCATGACAAACTGCTCAGTTCCTTTCCTTCAGCACTATGCACATACTGCTGAGACATCAGCACTGTGCGCCACCATTCCCACATATTCCTAACACAGATTTACATTGCCCGCCACCCCTTACAAGAGCTCTCTACAGCCCCTACACTCCTCCAACCACATATTTGTATTTCCAGAAGACCCATCATTACACAACATTTCTCCATACCCACCACCCCTTTTAGCATGAAGTGGTCAATAAAGCCCAAGGGTAAAACATCTTGGGCACCATCTAAAATACAAATAAAAGCATGACCACTCCTGTGCCACTCTCCACCCTTGTCTTCACTCTCTCCCTTTCAAATCAACCCTTTAAAAATGCCATCCACAGGGATGGGCCAGGAACCACTGAGAGTATGACAAAAGCCAGCAGAGGCCTACCGTTTCTGGTCTGGCTTCTGTTAGACTAGGAAGTGGCTTCAGGAGCTTGACTGCCTGGATGGCCTCATTGAGCCCAGGTGGGACCAGGCTTCTGCTCTGACCTTGCTGAGATGCCACCTGCTCAGGAGATAAGATCAGATTGAGAACCTGCAAGTCCAGGGCCCTGATCTGGCCTCCTTACAGTATATGCAGGCATTGTGCTAGAAGTGGGGGCTTTTGGGCTAGCCTTCTTTGGGTGGCTCTGACAGAAGGCTCATACATTTTCTGCAGGTTGCTAGAAATAGTCTGCCAGTCCATAACCTTGCCAGTCAAACACATTAATACCATTTCCTCCCTAACTTCTGGTTGTCAATGGTGATTTTTTGAGTTGGAATTCCTTATGCCCCCAGCCAAAGAGGATGGTTTGGGGACTGCCAGGAATAGGTTGTCTTTGTGCATAGCTTTGCCAGGGAGATGTAGAAGACAGGGTGGGCACGCAGAACATCAGATAGCTACAAGCAGAAGGACACCATGTTGGTGACTGCAGAGATGGCATAGAGTCCTAGATACCCAAGACCTTGTTTGACAGAGTTGAGGGGTGGCTTTCAGGTATTAGGAAGAGAGCGATTCTTTACTCCTACAATGGACGTGGAGCCCCCCCCCCCCCCCCCGAGCACTGTTTGTAGCCTAAAACTAGACCTTCTTGGCAGGCTAGTGGTGGTGCTTCACGTCATCATGTATTCATTGCAAGTGGGTTCCCAGTTCTGTGACTACAGGGGTGGAGATGTTGGACAGGGCTGTGGGGAAGTAGGGATGAAACCCACACTTGGCATCAAGGGGCTGCACTGGCTGGGTGACAGATCCAAGTTGTTGTATGCAGATATAGACACGGGCAGGAGCACAAGCCAGTCATGGTGATGGCAGTTAAGGAAGCCTCATTTAGCATTGCTCCAGCACCTGGTTCTGCCTTGTCTGCCAGTGTCAGACAGACTAGAGCTCCTGCTCTACCCCCAAAAGGGACAGGAAATCCCACATGTTGGACATGAACAGAGGGCCCAAGACTGATACAGTACAGGTAAGCACCCCATGCAGCCAAAACAAATGTCCCAAGTTACTGGATCCAAGTTGAGTGGGATGCCCACAATGGACTACTCCATTGTAATGGGGTTCACCCTGTGCCTCACTAGGAGGCACCTCTCTTTGCAGAAACACTTGTCCATTAAGTTGTCCATAGCACCCAAGCCCACAAGGACTGACAGCTGTACTGCTAACCAGATGGCATGGGCAAGGTCCTTTTGCTCCACAAGACTAGCAGAGGCCCAAAGCTCACAGCTGGTTGTTCTAGGTCTCCCACAGATACAGTTCCCTGGATTTCTAGAGCAGTAGATCTTCCTGGGGCACCAGGAGACCTGGGATTGTGGTGTGGGGTCCCCTCTCATGGCCATCTTTTCCACACACTCCTCTGGAAGGCAGTGGTAGATCCACAAAGAGCTTGGGGCCCTTGACTGAGCTAGCAGGGGACTCAACAGGAACAAGTTCATCCTTCAGCTCCTCACTAAGCCTCTGGCAGAATTGCCACAACTTCAATCACCTCATTCCACTTGAGGCCAGGGGCCTACCACTGACGTGAGCCACTGTGGGCTTTAGCTGGCTGCCATGCTGAACATTTTAGGGGGCTATTTTGGCAGAGATGAACTGCAAGGGGTGGGCAGGTGCCTATGGGACTTCTTCCCTGTAAGGCTTGGATGGACAATTTGAAAGACTGAAGCCCTCGAGGAGCAAGGAAGCCCAGGTCAGGACTTCTCCCTTCAAGCAGGCCAACCATTAGTCCCATCTTGGCCTGGTCTGTGGAACAGATGATGGGGCACAGTGGAAAGAGCAGGCAACACTGATCCAGGAATCCTAAAACACTTCTTTGGATCTGGCTCAAGTGCACTGGGAGTGGGACTTGTGGTAGCAGCAGCAGTCTTCTGACAGCAGGGCCCCAGCCAAGGCTCGATTGTTGCTTCATCTCTTGGGGATGGTTTTGCTCAGCATTTGCCAGGCTCCAGCTTTAGCCTGTGCCCCTTCCAGGCAGTCCAACAGCTCTGGTTTTTCCCCTCTAGCTGTTCAAACAGTGCCTGGAGCTGCTGAACTGCCTGCTGGAGATGGGCCATCATTTCTTGGGATTCAGGGGGTTGGAGGGCTTGCAGGGATTCTCGGGCAGAACGGAGTTTGTATTTCTACTTTGGGTCCTGCCCCACAGCTCCAAAAAGACTGGTCCAGGTAAAAGGTTGGGACCGAGGCATTGGTGGTCTGGCCTAATGATTGGATACTTGAAGCATGGAGGGCAGTCCAAAGTGGTTACCTAGGGACTGGGGGTATCAGGGGGTCGGTACTGGAACTGGAAGCCGCTGTCAAGATGGAACAGGGCCAAAAGCTGCAGCCAGAGACAAGGTACTCCCTGCATCTTCTTCCAGGGTACCCACAGATTAGTCCAATTGGTAGGCATCCTAACTGGTCCCTAGCATGATGTTCTCCCACATTCATTTGCACAGTGATCCATGTCTGAGCCAAGGCTGAGGTAAGCCTCACTACCCTTCATGTATCTCATGGGCTCACCCGGGATCCTGTTACTGGGGGCCATAAGTTTCTCTTTCCAGAGGTGATGATGTATATGGGCACCTTGGACTGGAGGGGAACAAAAGCTCTGTTCAGTCAGCTGCCTCACAGCTGCTGTCCAGCACCTGCAGGAGTTCATCAAGTCACCCTCAGAAGCCAGGAGGTTTAGCTTTTGGTCCTGGGCCCTTGGTAAGCCTCCAATGGTGGGACTTGGGAGGCAGCCTCATTTCAAGTTCGGAACAGCATTTCACCATTATGATCAGGAAGTGACAGTGTAGTTGTTGTAGGCCTTGGGGACCATGTGTGGAAATCTGGCCTGATATCCCAGCTCCTGGAAGACGCATGGCTAAGGCACTGAGCCAGAGGCCTGCACTGATCTCCACATGGACACCTTGCCGTCTCGGTGCTGTCGTAGGTCATCAGCAGCCAAGGTGCATTCAACAGCCCTCGCTGGACATGAAAGCTTTCTGGTTCAGGCTACAATCCACCCATTCACTGCCCAGTCCATGATCTGAGCTGTGTTGTGGCCCAGCATATTGTTTACATTTAAATATGGTGGAGCAAAGGGTGATGGGCCCTTCAGGGATGCAGATGGTCAGGCTCACTGTTTTTGTGGATGAGCCAGGTCATTACCTTCTTCCAGGACTTGGCCATGCAGCCAGAACTTCCATCAGGTGGCCAGAGACATCAGCACAAGGCCGTCTGGGTCCCACTTCGTTAGCTGGACTCAGTGCGGTCTTGGTCTGGAGCTGTAGTCCATGTCCTGCTCTAACCTCCACCTCTTCCAGCAATAAGCTTAGCTTGGCAGACAGCTTGAGGGTAACTGGCAGCAAGGGTCCCCGAGGCAGGTCTGTAGATCACATTGACAGGCAGCAGCCTTCACCATTGAGGACACCACCATAGTAGGCAGTCTCTCCTGCAGGGACTGTGCAAGATAACCTGGGACCCACCAGATCTCACTGCCTCAGGGAAGACTGAACAGTCCAGTTTCTGGATCCCAGAGCTGGTTGCTGATGTGCAGGCCAGAGCTGTGGTCAGTAACTGGAGCCACACAATGACAGGTGCAGACAGTGGACCTTGCACAAGTTGGTATTGGGGATACTATGGGCTTATGCTGATCTAGAGCAGCATAATCTACACACTACCAAGCCATAGCCTGGAAAAAAAAGAAGGAAGTCTCTTGGTTGCGGCCAACAGTAATGCGCTAGACAAGGAACAAGGAGTTGTCTCTTGGAACGTGTTAATAGTAGCTGAAGGCAACAGCTGTAGTGCCCCACCACCTATTTTTATATAATTAGCCAGTTGGTCTCCAAGTGATAAGGTGTTCTTGCTAACCCCATATGGTAATCCTCCCTTCGGGCCCATCATGGCCATTTGCAATTCTTATGCCATACTACAATAGCATGGCTCAAGCAGGAGGCGTCCAAACTGTTTCTAGGAGACCAAGTGAGCCTTACAGATATTACCGTTGTTTCATCAGTCAAGGAAAGGAATAAATCAACTCATCCAACTAAGCCAAAGCAAATGGAGCAAATGGCCTAAATGATGGCATACTTAAGTAGACCATCCCAATACACAGCATCATGTCTTTGGCTTGAAAGCCTTAGTAACAGCAACTGATCTAACCAGATGCATCTGTTAGAGGAAAATATATTTACCCACGTGTCCAGTTCCTTGGAACAAAGCTTTTTTCTTTTCCATAATTCTAGCAGCTTTGCCAGCATGGACCATAAGTCAGAGGCGAGAAGAACACACAATAGGTGCAAGCAACAGCAGCAGCAGCGTTCCACGATGGTGTGGGGAAAGATACACTTCTGGAAGGGAGGGTTCTGCATCTTGCTCAGAAAGGTGAAAACCCCACCTAACTGACACCTTCACAATCCATACAAGAATTGCTTTGCTTCAGTTCCAAGAGGTTCCAGGGAAACCAAGCAATGTCAATAAAAACAGGTCACAGCCTTTGCGATGGTACTGGAACAAGCTGTCTCTAAACACAGGGCACAGACTACAAGGGAAAGTTCGAGAACTTCCCAGATTCTAAGCCAGCTGCTGCCAGTGCGTGCTACCTCCCTCCCAAGTTTCCCCAGTTGGTGCAAGTGAGAATTTGTTGTGCACTTGTGGGTTGCTGGACATGCACTGCAACAAGCATGAGTTCTCTTGCTTTGGCATGTAACAATAAGGCATCAGACTGAACAGGTCACCTGCTCCTTTTCTCCACTGAGGGGTGGCAATTATGGGAGCCATGACTGTACCTTAAGTCTTTGTCCAAGCCTGCAAAAGAAGTCCTGATCCCTGAAGGGCTGCAGGCTCATCTCTTCACAGCCTGACAAGTCCCAAGGTTTGGGGAACAGGTGGCTGGCCCACTGCTGGAGAGAAGAGCAGTTGCATGCGACTGGTCTCTTGTTACAAAGGCACCTGGGATGGCTGTCCATCTTCCACTGCCTTAGTTAAGCAACAGCTGACAATTCTTTGGTCAGTGTGTTCCATGAAGTTTCCAACTTCCAGCAGACTGCAGACTTCCCAGGTCTCTTCACCCAGCTTCAAAAGCCTATTCTGCAACTCCCACTTCAGCAGTTCAGGCCTGACTTCAAGCTGCGAGGCTAGAGATGGAAAGAGAGAAAAAGAGACAAGTGTGTCAGTAGCGTTAAGGTGGTTGTTACAGCCTTATGAATGCATGAAGCAAAGGAACCTTATGCCTATGAAGCTAAATATACTACAGATTTTAGTGGCCACAAACTGGGACTCACTTCACTGGCCATGGCCAGAAGCAGTCAAGTCTGTTTTGTATCCAAGATCTGAATCATCCCAACCAGCAGAGCAATGCCCAGGCTTTCAATACATGAACAATACAGATGCAAAGTTCAGATGCGGATGGACATTGCCCAGACACAGGATTTCTGTTTTGGGCTCACTGTAGCACCACTATGGGCATGTGTGTACACGTGTTTTACAATCAATACGTTATAGTACATATATTATTAATATGTTACAGAAAATTGTATCTTTCTACAAGGAGTACATGTATAGTCCTCCCCCGCCATAGAGAAAAAGCATTACGTGTTTTCACAAGATTTTGCACATGTACCAAACTACCTACTCCTGGACAATAAATGCAGTGCTCTAGGATGCTTGTACACATGCCAAAACTAGCCTTCAAAAGTGGCTTAATTGCCCTTTTGCACCACTTTAGTGGTGTTGCCGTTTACACACTTGGCAGCACATCGCACTTTCATTTCATGACAATGTACATTTTAAAGCAAAATATGCTGTGAACAGTATAGAAGGAGAGGAATTCAAGGCAGGTATTTCAGGGCACCTTATGAAATACACCTCTCCTTTGAAAAGAGCTGCTAGGTACTTGGTTTCACTGGGCCCCAGGGGCAGTTGTAAGATCTGGAAAGGTGGCAGGGGAGGGGGAGGAGGGGCTGCCACGTCGCTCCATAACACAATGACTGTTTCTACAAATGATAAAGAAACTAAAAGCCTTGCTAATATGCTATGGGTCCAACCCAGCCTGGCCACAGACGGAGCAGCTCTCTACACTCCCACATACGCATCCCAGAGACCCTCTGCAGGGCCCCAAAATGCCTCCCTCTGCCCTTTCTGCACTGCCCTGCCACCTGCAGTGCCCCTTGCCTCTTCCACCCACCATCCCCTCTCACTCCTCCAAGTCCTGCCCTGCCTTCTCTCCATCCCATAAATCCACTATATCCTGCACATATGCATCCCACCATATCCCAGCTCTCCCGACTCCTCACTGCCCACCCCCAGCTCACTGAGCCCTCCCAAGCATTCAAACCTCATTGTAGCTCCTCATATCCCCTGGCTTCCCCCCTGCCCACAACCCCTTTTCATCCACCCAAAGTCTTCTCCTGCCTCCCAACCTCACCCCCCAGCACCTGCACACCTCCCTATACCTGCAGTGCCCCAATCCTTCCTCCCTATGGGGCCTCCTGCCCCCCAAAGTCCCCTCATGCTAGTGACCAACCCTCATCCTGCAGATGCTCATGGCCTTGCAAGTCCCTTCTCTAGAAAAAAACAAACAAACAACTCTCCCAAGCCCTTTCCTTCAGAGACCCTGACCATGAGGCATGTGGGGACAGGACTTCCCCCTCCCCCCACACATCCCCCCCTCCTCCTTACACTAGGCCAACTGGCTTCTGTGCTCCACAGACAGAGACTAAGCTATCTCTGGTATCCCAAAGGTATCCGACAAGCAGCATCCCTACTGGGAGAATCAAATCCACCCATCCACCTCTGCCAGGCAGCGTTTGCATTATAGCTCAAAATACCACCTTTCCCTTCTATACGGCATGTGGGGGGCAAGGAGGTGTGTATGGGGCTTGGTTGGGAAGTGGTTGTGTGGGGGGTGTGCAGGAAGTTGTACGGGGTGTGGGCATGGTGGGTGGGGAAAGACTATGGATGTGTGAGACCATACAGGACGAGTCCCCAGACAACCCCAGACCCTAGATCTGCATTCAGGGGCAGACGGTGTGGACACATTGGCAAGATAGCATGCAGCTCCAGACATGGGCATGATAATTAGGGGCTCCTCCAAGGGAGGAGGCAATGGGCCCAGTTTGAATTTCTTGGAAAAATACATTTCTCCCTCTCCACATATATAGCAACATAGCATCTATCATAAGCTTCCCTTTACATACCTTACAAACAATTTGAACTCCTACATAGCAATTACTACCAATGCACCCATCTCCCTCATACCCATCCACAGACTTTATCCTAGTTCAAAAGCAGGAAAAGCTAAGAGACTATTTGGGTTTCACATTGGCCCAGGACCTTTTTGCTTTCTGGTACTGTTGCTGCTGTGGTGCAAGACCCGATTCTCAGTCACTCATTGGCAGGTTATGTGGAGCAATATAAAAGTGAGTAAGGAGGAAGTTGATTTTCATATTTCAAATAGTCAAAGGACTTTCCAGCTTCTTAACACATCACCCATTCCAAGCCTTCCTCAAACAAAGACGAAACAAAACAAACAAAAAACCAAAGCCCAATCCTTCAGCTTTAACAAGCAAAAGCAGGGCTCTTCCCCTCATAACACAAGCCCAGCCCTTTCTCCTTCCTAGCTATTAAAGCCACCCCAACCACCTCCCTTATGCTCTCTCAGCTAGCCCCTTCACTGTTTCCACCTGCAGGGCCACCCAGGGGCCTGATCCTCTCCACCTGCACCTCATCACCAATTCAGGCTGTCTGCACCTCTTAACTCACGTGGTCCCTTTGGAGAATTGCAGTAATACTTCTTGCTCATTATTGGAAGTCCAATACTATGTGCTCAGTGTATTTTCTCTGGGAAATTTGAGACACACTCATTCATTAGGGGTTATTTGGCCTCTAATTTACTTCTGGCTAATGTCACACACATTACAGATTGACTAATGACCTGCTGTAGTCTCATGGCACACCTTAAATGAGCTGGTAATTCAAACACATTTCCTGACCACCTACTCCACAGCACAAGGGGCTAGGACCCTCAATCCAAACTGGCAGAAGGAATAGGTATATTCCTAAGATTCCTCCTGTACAAATTAGAAATTGCAAAGGCGCAGCTCATCTGGTCCCCTTCTGCTACTGCTCGAGTGTCTCCCTTAGGCTAGTGTCCCACTCACACCCAAGAACATTTGTTAGCAGTTCCTACAGCTGGCCAATACAAGGCTGTGGTTATCTACCACAACTGAACACAATTAAAGTCAGGGCAGTCACTGTAAACTTTCTGGATCAAAGCAATTAGCTCCCAACTCTTTTCAACAAGAGGCTTCCACTCAGTGGGGATCTTTCAGCTATGGCAACAAAGGCAAAGCAAAGGACCTTTTCCTTTATGTGCCAGATGTTTGTGCTGTACGAAAGGAAGTGTTTTTAGATTTTCCAGCAAGAACATGGAGATGACAAATTGCTATTTCCATATAGAATAAGGCCTTCAGTTTTCTCAGACAATAAATGTGTCTTCTAGTGCACATGCACTGCCACCAAGAACTATCTTTTTAACAACTTTAATCTCATGACATGGTGTAGCTGAGGTGATCCTTGAACAACAGCAGTCACTAAAGCACAGTTTAACCAGGTACAGCACAAATTCTGCAGCCTGGACCGTTTGCTTGCTCATTATGATGGTTTTCTATAGCTGGTTTATGAACACTTCGTTTATCAGCATGTCACAGGCAGAAGCAGCATCTTATCTAAGAATTTATAAGCACGTTAGATGGAATTGTTTTTAAATCGTTACTAGCACAGTAACCCATTAGCCTTTTTGGAGCTCGTGTCATTTCTAATAGATTCTTTATTAAAAGTTCTCCCAATAATGTACTAATCCTCTGTAACGTGTTAAAAGTTGAAACTGTAATACAAGCAGTAAGGCCCAAAGTGAAAAAAAAATCAGTATATCTGGCATATCCATTGAAGAGTCCCTTTTTTGTTCCCTGAAAATAGGGGGCAGGAGTGAACAGCAAGAGACTTTCCTGAGGTTTTACTTACAATATGCATTCAGCATTGTCCACAGAAACTGCTTATACAAATGACCTCTTTTTACCTGACTATGTAAGGGTCACTCTACTCATGTTTTCCATGCTTGACTCTGGTTATGTGCTAGAAGGGTAACTAAGAGTATTCCTGATCTGCACCCTCATTAGTATGCATGTTTCAGGAGGGGGCTTCTCACACCTTTTCTCACTGTTTGTGGCCTTGGGTTTACTGTTTGAGGTCTAAAACAGGCTATTGTAAAGGGCAGGTGGATCAAGTTGTGTGTCCACTGGCCTTCTCTGCCAAATCAGTGACACCTGTAGGCACACACCAGTTGGTAACACAAAGTTAGACAAGGGTCACTGATGGGTCAGCCCTCCTCTAAGCAGTGCCAGGTCTGCAATGGGGTAACCCTTCATTTTTATAGAAAGCTGCTATGTAAGTGGGAGAAAGAGGAGAGATCCCAGACAAGAGTCACTTCCTGGGTAGTCTTTTTAAGTCAATAAAAATCCCTGTAGTGGGTCCAGGGCTAAACCTGATACTTCCTGTTGCTAATGTGCGGGCCAGGAGCAATCCAGGGCCCTTTTGTGCATGCAGGCTGTGGCCAGCAGCCCGGGCACACGGGATCAGAGAAAACAGGCAGCAAGCTAGAATTAGTCACAGACACTTAGTGGTTGATTTAAGATTGTTTACTTACACCAAAGATGGTCACAGTGTAGGCTGGACAGTTTTCCAGGCACAGCTCCACTTAAATGCTTGTTCAAGGACTACAACAAGCTCGGTATCTCCTACAGATGTGTCAAAGCTCCGTGGATCCGTCTCCTTTGCACGCAGGGAGGGGTACATCTAGGAATCAATCAGCAACGGGAAGAGGCCAGAGGCTGATCAGACCCCTGTTGCTTTTTAAGAAATGCATTGGGTCCAAAAGGATCCACAGTACTTAGCAATCTTCACACAAAACAACAAATTCTCTTTCTCTCCGACTTGGACAGAAACCACCCAAGCTTCTTATACGGCTAGCAATCCAATCACTAGCCGCCACGTGTGCATAATTTAACACAAACCAATAATGTGGCTCGAATTCTAATACAAATGGCAGGAACTCTTTGCAACAAGCATTTCTCAGATGCAAAGAAGAAATGTACACTGTAAAGAAAGCTGCAAATTTGGTGGGAAAATAATTTAGCAGTGCCAAAGCACACACAAAACAAAAATCACAACTTTGGGTTGTGACAGCTAAATGAGCTGAAATTCTGTGCGCTTGCTGTTGAAGGTGGTCAGGGTCCAAAAGGACTGTGGTTTCACAGACAGGCTGAGGAGGGCCAGTAGTGGAGTAGGGCCAAGTCCTGGTGGTGATGACCCAGTGGGGATGGTCAGAGCAGCATTCCCCAGTAGTGCTCTCCAGTGTCTAGAGCAGTGCCGCCCTGTATCAGAGGTGCAGCAACTCCTGCGCAGGTTCTCTAACCAGCACTTACTACTTGGGCTGGGGTAGGTGGTTGAGTGCTCAGGGCAGAGTGGCAACCCCTGGCAGCAAGGACCAGCACACATGTGGGGTGGTGGCCCTACCCAGCACTGCCACCATTTGCAAGTGCAGCTGGTAGAGCCCTTGGGCAGCACCTGCTTTCTAAGGGAGGTGAGGGATTGTTTCAGCTGGCCACAGCCTGCTCTTGCTTTCATTGTCCAGGGTGCTTGGGTCTGTGTCTTCTTAGAGACTGGTGCCTGCAACCAGCCATCTGGAGCCAGGGTGCTACAGAGAAAGACAGACTCAAGTTCTTGTTTGATGGCAAAAGCTCGGAAATGCTTATTGTCTCTTAAGAAAGGAGGCTAGCTGGTCTTCGCAGCAATCAAGCCAGCATAGAGAAACTGCCCAGAAACAATGGTAAGGATGAGGTACGTGCCCATGCTGCCCTAGGTTGCTAGGGGAGGCAAGTCTTGCAGCAGCAGCTGCATTTGCAGTATCCTTTCCCTGCCTCAGCCACTTGCCATTGTTCTCTCTCTGTATCTCTCTCTACCTGCCCCTTTTCACTTGTCTCTTTGCCAGGTATGAACACACCTGCAACTCACTTCTGTGCCAAGTTGGGACACCTGCTACATGCTTCTCTTTCAAATTCCTTATCTTCTTCTCAATTTGTTCAGCTACTGTTTTTTGCTTCCCTCTCCTTTGAATCAATGCTGTTGCAACTTGTGCACCAGGCCATTCAGCAGTCTGTAATACCTGCTACTCCCAGGCTCCTTTTTGGTGTCTTAGATTAACTGTAGCTTAGCATATGTATGGCCTGGCCTAAGCACAACTCCTGCAGCAGCTGGTGTAGGAGCAAAGATCCACTAGGGGATGTTATTTTGGGGAAAGGTGATGCCCATTAAGGAGGCAGGGCTTCTGAAAATGTATCTGCCATCCTGGAAGCAGGTTAGGAGGGTGCAGCAGCAGATCTGCATTATTTTTGGTAGAGTAAAACAGAAAAGGTGGTGAGAAAACAGTGTATAAAGCAAAATATCTGGGATGGTGCAAGCTGCCATATTTGGGGGTATTTATTTGTGTTCATTATGCAAGAATGGTTGCAAGGGAGGTGATGAAGGGGGAAGGCAATAGGGCAGAAGTTTGCAGGTTCTAGGTGGGAAGGATGTTACAGAGACTGGGTCTGTATGGCGGGAGCTAGAAGAAGCTGTGGGTATGGAAGCCATGGCTCCGCTACGGGAGGTTGGAGAATGTCATAAGAGCAGAATAGCTAGAGGAGCTGGGGCTAGAAGGGTTGGAAGAACAGAAAAAAAAGTTAAAGGTGATTAGAAGGAGGGATAGAGGAAGAGATGTGAGGGGTTTGACAGATGAGCAGACAAGGGAAGTGTGAAGGAGACAACAGATGAGAACTTGAAAAGAGAGCACGCAGATACTATGTGGAAGGCTGTAAGGCAGATCCTGCCAGGTAAGGCTATATAGCATAGACGGGACTGTTGAAGTTGGCAAAATGCCGGAGGGAAAGCAGCAATGGAGAAGAATCGGCGGTGCGTGCACTGTGGGAGTGTTCGTTCACAAGAGAGGTGTGCAGGGTGTGCAGAGGTTTCTGCAAGTCATGAAAATGAGTCTGAATAGTAACTTATGAGATAGTGATGTATGGATTAGTTAAAAAAGGACCAGAAGAGTGGAGGGTGAGGGTTTGGATAACTTGTATAAAGGTAGCAATATGGAAAGTAAGGAACCTGCTGGTTCTTAAGGGACTGATACAGGCAGTGCCGAAGCACAGAAGTTTGGCACCTGGGGCAAAGCCTGCAGTGGCAGCCCACCCTAGCCCTGTGCACAGATCTGGGGGGCATACACCCCACCATGCTTCCCAGAGTGCACACAGTGGTGGGAGCCTCTCTTCCCCTGTCCCCACGCTCCCCAAATGAGTTGCTTGTGGCTCCATCCCCTGTCCTGACCCAGCTGGGCAGCACCTGTTGGTGCCCCCTTTGCTTGGGGGCCCGGGGTGGTCACGCTGCTCGCCCCCTTTACCACCTCCTATGGCACCGGATACAGGACTGCTTACAGCTGGTGCTGTGTGAATTGTGATTTTTACATGAAGGAGGGAGGAAGGGAGAAGCAAGTGGAACGGAAGAAGAAAGAGGCAGCATCTCTTTAAGTGAAAAGGGAATTGATACTGCTGTGTTGACTGTGCTGTCACACAATAGATTGTAACATCAGTTTTGAAGTTATAATGCATGTTTTGGGATGATGTAAGTGGGATCAAAGTGGCTTCATTGTGGGAATAAGTTGTTATATGACAGAAGGGTGGGGTTTGGAAATGACAGCGAAGAACATGGGTAAAGAGGATGCATATGGATTTAAAAAACATTTAGTTGAGGTCCTTTATGATTGGATGGGTTCATATGGATATTTTGTAATGTCATTTGGAGTGGTTTTGTATGTGTGAGGGCAAAATATTAATGGTGTGTGATACCATTTGGAGTCGGTTTGGTTTAAATATATGGCTATGTAATAATGCTATGTGTTGCTAATTCAACTGAAAATGTTGTGTTTGTGTATGTATGTAGATATCGTGTGATGCAAATCTGTGTTGGAGCTGTGGGACTGCGGATACGTGTGAAGCAAGACAATGGTATTTGAGTTGGCTATATGTGGGTTTGTGTATAATATTGATGGTATGTCATGTTGTTGGTTTTATGTTTTGTAATGAGTACATTTTGCTGTTAAAAAATAAATAAATAAATCTGTTCTTCTCAGTTTAATCATTGATATGTCCTCCATGTGAGGTCTAATGCATTAAACATATTTTTGGCACCGGGACAGGGCCTTGGAGCTTGTTCCTGCCACTCCACTCATCAGCCCAGTATAGCACCCAGCTCCAAAAGCAGTAGTAGCAGCCAACCCCAGAAAGAGTTGGACCATGATGGGCCCAGTTAGGGGAGCCTGAGCCCTGACTCCTGGCTGCCCAATAAGCAGGCCCTATGAAAAGATGGGACAGCCCCAGCCAACATGTGCGTGTGCCTGCCCACCAGGCAGTGGGGCCAGCAGGCTTGCTCATGTGTTTGGAGGCCAGGGCTCACAGCCACCCATGGCAGGCAGGCCCACCTGGGGGAGGAAGGCCCACCTGCAGGCAGGCTGTGCAGGTGGCAGGCAAGCAGGTCTAGTGGCCAAGTCCATGGAGCTGGGTAGGGGCCTGCTATGTCCCTGTTGTGTCCCAGCAGCTGGTGGGGCAGTACGGTATCAGTGGATGGTTTTCAACTTGGTCTAATGGAGAAGGTGTCAGAATTGGTTAAAGCACTCTTCCAGCGTAACTTGGTGTTGTAAGCCTCAGCAGCTGAACTAAATCCTTTGCTCTGTGCAGATGTCCTGTGTTTGCTAAGTCAACTTTGAATTTTCTGTCTCTCCCTTTGCTCTTTATGCTAATACATACCCAACACAGCTGGCCTGAGAGGCTTAATTCCTGAGCTTTTGAAGGTGAGTTGAGATGCATGGCTGGAAGGTGTACTAGACACACCTGAGCACTGACCCTTTCCTGAGTAGCTAGATACTATTCAGAGCTAGAGGACAGCAAATGGGGGCTTAAGCATTGTACAGTGTGGGATGCTCAGAGGACCAATCCGGAAAGCTTAGTGTCAGCCCAAACGCTGAACGGGTTCAAAATTGTATCACCTTATCTTGGTGAACTGCTGAACTGTTCCAGGAGGTTTAGCCCACTGTCAACTGGCTTGTACACCTCGATGCTTGTGGTTCATATGGCGCTTGAAACTGTCTACCTGTTTGCGGTGTGGGTGACCAATTATAGCCATTCCTATTATTGATTGTGATCCTGCAGTAGTTTTCCACCAGGTGCTGCTGCAGTTGAGTGGGTAGATTGAAAGCTTCCAGTCCAAGCAGCACCTCAAGTTTGAATCCTCTGCTTATGACTACTCTGGTCTTAAAACTCTGCAAGGGCTCTAGCTTACTTGCTCCCTGTCATGCTGGGCAGTCCTGAGTGTACTCCTAAGGTAAAGTAATAAGCAACTATCATTATGACACTTGTTACTAACTTATCACTTCATAACCAATCTCTCAATCACACCTGGGAACTAGAATGGAACAAAGCAGGGCAACATGGCCCAAAAAGCTGTCGTGGTATAATTTTTTTCCCCCCGTACCTTAGAAGCATCAACTTCAGGAAATGTGAAGCTGGGTACCCCCTGTGAAGCATGGCTGGCTACTTCACAGGTTGGAAACAACTCGTCTACTGCTGGGCAAGTAGGGACTAAGACTCTTTTGAAAGTCAGGGTTAAAAGGCATGGGGTTTCTC
Organism: Alligator mississippiensis; assembly: GCF_030867095.1. Taxonomy (NCBI): domain Eukaryota; kingdom Metazoa; phylum Chordata; order Crocodylia; family Alligatoridae; genus Alligator; species Alligator mississippiensis. The sequence continues at coordinate 450,476,010 of NC_081824.1, forward strand.
AGCAAGACAGCGTTATTACAAAAGTCCCTGCAACAGGGCTCCAAAACTTGTCATGTGGTATGTCTAGATGAAGTGCTTTGCTCCTGGTTTAAATCAAGCAAGGGCAGAAGAACTTAAGCACGAAAGCATGCAGCTTGCATGAAAGCCTGAGATGACCTAGAGCTGTGTGTTTGGGGTGGGAGGGGAGGTGCTGCTTGCTGGTGTGCTCTGTGGTTTTGGTTTCACTTGTTTAGGGCTTTCCCCCTTCTCTGGAGTTAGGGCTGTCTTGTATCCCCTAAAGCTTTTGAATCTCTAAATGCCACTTAAAAACAGAAGGCAAGTGTTAACCAATGTCAAGCTGTCTGCAGTGCTCATCTCTGGTACTAGCTCAGCAGGTTACTAATGACCACTGAACTACCAGCATGGACCTTTCTCTTGCCTCTGTGCCAGGCAGGGGAGGAGTGGGGGACAATCGGTTGGGAGCAGATCTCACTTCAGAGATCTATGCTAGTGGAGGCTGGAAGAGTAAGGCTATTTAGCTGGGCTGCAAGTTTCTGAAAGCCATGGTCTTGAATGCAAAGAGCTTTCTTGGGTAATGCAACCTAAAGGGTGTCAGACAGATGTGCACCCCTTGCTTGTTCCATCCCACTGGAAGGAAGACCAAGCCTCCTTTTGTGTGGTTAGGTTCAGCTGCATGATTAGCTAGAAAGCAGCCAAACTCAGAAGCCCACTGAGCTTGAGTGCTTAAAACTGAGTTGGGTGTGTGGTGGGAGAAACCTCCCTAAGTTTCGTTGTCTAGCTGTAATTTGATAGACAGACAATGCGGGTAAAGAAAGACAGCTGTTTATTTGCTCGAGCAAAGACCATAAAACCAGCAAAAGGCAAAATGGCCCCCCCTCAAGGGTGAGGCGATCTTTTGTACTTCTTACAATAAGGCAAGACTTACAGGGTTAACAAAAGCATTACTTGGGCGGTGCTTTACAAACCTTTGTAACAGCATATTTCTATTAAGCTGAACTAGCACTTTTTAAAAGCTAAATGTTAATTAACAGTAACATTATAATATGTTAGCAAAACCTTACACAGTAGTAGATACTTCTCAAGGACACAACCACTGCACCCAGAACAATGGCTTCCCTGTCTTATCTTGCTTCTTGCTGTAGCTGATTTTTCAGCACACAGACACAGATCCACTTTTTAACTCAGAAAATGCTTAATACAGTTAAAATGATTACTTGACACAAGCAAAGGCTTAGCTATCATTCTGCCTTGTGGTCAGCTGCACTGCTAGGCCACAGGTCATGCCTTGTATTCAGCTGTAAAGCTAATACTTCTTAATAATCCAAATTATTGTTAACCTAACAGTATGCTATCAAAAAACTATTCTATTTCAGGGTAATAACAAACCTGCGCACTACAAGTGGGCAGCCATTTCCTCACGAACTCCCCCTCCACCCTGCCCCCCATACCTTTTTTGCTTGCTTTGCTTTGCTTTGACTGGGCAGCAAGCCCCTGGGGTTTTGCTCACTCATGCTCATGCATCCTTGCAAAACCCTGCCTACCTCTTTGTCCTACTACCTTTGGGTTGTGTGGATTCAATGTGAAGATGAGGGTGAGAGACTGAATCTTTTACCCTGCACTGGAAAATGTTCCTGATCGCTTTGCAAGGCTGGATTAAGGTCAGCAAGATTAGGGCTCGAAAATACATGTGGAGAAGGAGAACCGTCTATCAGCCCTGGAAAACCAAACAAAACCTGCTGTATTCTGTGCTTTCCGTAATTCAGCCTCGGCCCCCCAGCCTGGGTTGACCAGCCCCAGCCTGGAGCCAGGCAGCTGCAGGAACAAGAAGCTTCTTCCTCAATGGGGCTCCTTCCTGGTACCACGCAGCTTCTCCCTGCCCACGAGTGGGAATGTAGGTGAGGGCCCGCGGCTGGGGCAGGGGCTTCAGCTGGAGGAAGGGACGGGAGCACAGGGGTGCTGGTGCCGCTCGCTGCAGGGGCACAGGACTGTGCGCTGTGGGTCCAGGGGGCAGATTGCTGCTGCCACGTGTGGGCAAGATTGTGGGCTGCGCTGTGCCAGGAGTGAAGATCCAGGGCCCTGCACACCACTAACCCTAACCCCCCCTGCACCTTCCCGCACACCCCACCAGACGCACACCTGCTCCCGACCCACCCCCTCCGCCTTGCCCTCCACCTGCAATATAGAAGGGAAAGGTGGTATTTTGAGCAGAGGTGGGTGCGTGGATTTGATTCCCCAAATAGAGATGCTGCCATATCTTAGTCTCTGTCTGTGGAAGGCAGAGGCCAGTTGGCCTGGCGTGAGGAGGGGGTGCGGTTGGGGGGAAGCAGCTGGAGCCCTGTTCCCACGTGCCCCATGGTCAGTGTCCCAGAGGGAAAGGGTCTGGGGGTGGGGGCCTTCACAAGTTCCACGGGGCTTTTGGCGAGGACCCCATTGTTGGAGCACTGCAGGTGCAGGGAGGTGTGGGGGTGGCTGGGGGCCGGGGTGCAGCAGGAGTCTGGGCGGATGAAAAGTTGGGAAGAAAAGGGGTTGTGGGGAAGGAAGGAGGCTGGACATGTGAGGAGCCGCAGTGAGGTTTGAATGCTTGGAGGTGCTGGGATGGGCCCAGGGGAGGGGGGTGGGCAGTGAGGAGTCAGGAGAGCTGGGGCATGAGGGGGTGCATCTATGCAGGAAGCAGTGGATTTATGGGCTAGTGAGGAGGCAGGGCAGGACTTGGAGGGATGTGAGGGGCTGGTGGGTGGAAGAAAGGGGCACTTGAGATGGCAGGGGCAGGGGCAGCGTATCGGGGCAGAGAGAGGCACTGGGGGCCCTGCAGAGGGTCTGAGGGATGCCCATGTGGGAGTGCTGGGAGCAGCAGCTCTGTCTGCAGCCAGGCTGGGGTGGGAAGGTAACAGCTATACCTCCCTAGCATTATGTGCCCCTGCCCCCCCTGGACGTGGCAGTGACCCCCCAAGGTCTAGATTTCTTTCTCTGCTTGGATTAGAAACTGAATTTGTAAGGCATCTAGTTCCTTTATCATTGGTGGAAAAATATTCACTGTGTTACTGAATGATGCACCACACAGCTTAACTGCCCCTCCTCCCCCTCCCCTGCCACCTTTACAAATCTTACAACTGCCCCTGGGGCCCAGTGAAACCATGTACCCAGCAGCTCTTTTTAAATCAGAAGTGTACTTTATAAGGTGCCCTGAAATACCTGCTCGAATTCCTCCTATTTTATACTGTCTCCACACGCTGTAAAGGTGGCTGGCCCTGCATGCGAGATACGGGGGTTGCAGGCAGCCGGGGGCAGCTCTGGAATCCTGGACCCTGCTAAATTTTCACCCAACACGTTCTCAGCCCTGGTCTTCGATCTCGGGGAATGGGGCAGACGAGTGGATGGGGCGACGGTTTTCTAGCGAAGTCAGTAGAATCAGCCCTACCGCCAAATGAACCTGCGTGTTCCCTGTGTAGGAGGCGGCCAATATTTGAATGCGAATGAGACAAAGGACACGATGGGGATGCAGCAGGATTCGCTGCGCCTCCTGAACTTATGTGGATCATACTTCACCATTCTTCATTTTGGTGCCCCCAAAATTGTAACTGCTGCCCCTGAGATGCCAGAACTGTGATTCTCCACCTCTTCAGACACGAGGTACGTCTCAGTAAATGTCACCTTTTTTAATACTGTTTTTCAAGTTTGGAAAAACAATAAAGCCGGCTTTCTGTTGCAAAGCCCTATGAAAGACTGCAAGAAGTAAGGATGTTTTTGCTATTGTGTGCTCCTGTTTGAAATCTCTGGGTTTATCTCATGAGTCATGTTTGCACTTTTAACAGTGTGACCTGGTGAGGTCCCCTGTGACCCTTGTGAAAGGCTCTCAAGGCACCCCAGGATGCTAGCTCCCTGGTGGAGAATCGCTGCACTGAGCTCCCCAGACCAGTTCAAGAGACTGAGAACAAGCAAAGCACTTGCTGTAGCAAAATGGCCTTTCCTCATAGTGCTGTTTGGAACAGTCCTGCCCTGTGATACCAGTACAGGGCCCTCCATTCTCCTGGTGTGCTGCCTTGCTGACCTGGAGCAGAAGGACTGGTTGATTTGGCCCAGACTAAAAACAGTAAAACATTCAGTTAGTTGTCCAGGAGCAGCTAGTTTTGGTTCATGTGCAAAACTGTACAAACACCTGATGCTTTGTTTCTCTCTATCTTTATTGAGGGCGTGGGGGGAGGTATACATGCACTCTTTGAAGAAAGATTTGATGTTTTCTGTAATATGTTAATATATCTACTATAATGTATTGAATCTAAAATATGCACCTATACTGGTGCTATGATGACCAAAACAGAAATCCTATGTTTAGGGAACTTCAGATCTGAACTGGCACTTGCATGTGTATTGTTCCTGTACTGAAAGCCTGGGCATCGCCCTGCAAGCTGGGATGATTCAGATCTTGGGTACAGAACAGACTTGACAGCTTCTGTCCATCGCCAGTGAAGTGAGTCCCACTTACGGTGGGCACTAAAACTTGTAGCTTATTTAGCTTCATGGGCATAAAGTTCCTTCATCTTTTGCATTCATAAGGCTTTAACTACAATCTTGACTCTACTGACACACTTGTCTCTCTCTCCACAGCTTCAGGCCCGACTTCAAGCTGCAGTTCTGAAGTGAGAGACCCAGAAAAGGCTTGGCAAGCTGGGTGAAGAGACCTGGGAAGTCAGCAGCCTTCTGGAAGTTTGAAACTTCTGTGAACAGATTTACCAAAGACCTGTCAGCTGTTGCTCGACTAAGGCAGTGGAAGATGGACAGCCAGCCCAGGTGCCTTTGTAACAACAGACCAGAGTCCCATGGCACTGCTCTTCTCTCCAGCAGTGGGCCAACCACCTGTTCCCCAAACCTTGGGACTTGTCAGGCTGTGAAGAGATGAGCCTGCAGCCCTTCAGGGATCAGGACTTCTTTTGCAGGCTTGGACGAAGACTTAGGTACAGTCACAGTTCCCTTAATTATCCTTGCCCAGTTGAGAAAAGAAGCAGGTGACGCATCTTCAGCCTGATGCCTTATTGTCGCATGCCAAAAGCAAAACAACACATGCTTACTCCAGCGTGTGTCCAGCACCCCACAAGAGCACAAGGCAGACTGTACTAACTTGAAACAAGGCTGCCTCCTAAGTCCTGCCATCAGAATGGTAGCCAGGGGCCCTGGATGAATGTAAATGTCTTGGACCCTGAGGAAGACTTGATGACCTCCTGAAGGTGCGGGACAAAAGCAGTGAAGCAGCTGACTGGACAGAGGTCTTATTTCGATGCAGTCCAGCGCACCTCACTACCTCATCTCTGGAAAGGGAAGCTTCTGTGGCCCCCAGTATCATGATCTAGGGTGAGCCCAGAAGCTAGCTGGAGGGTAGTGAGACGTACCTCGGCCTTGGCTCACACACATGGATCACTGTGCAAGATGGATGCAGGAAAACATTATGCTGGGGATTTTAGGCAGGATTCCTGCTAACTGGACTAATCTGCATGTATCCTGGTAGAAGGAGTACCATGTCTGTGGCTGCAGCGTTTAGCCCCGTTCCATCTTGACTGCAGCTCCCGGTTCCAGTGCCAGACCCCTCTGTACCCCCAGTTCCTAAGAAACCACTTTGGACTGCCCATATCCTCCAAGTGTTTAATCACTAGGTCAGACCACCAATGCTTTAGTCCCTGACAGTTTAATCCTTTTGGAGCTGTGGGGCAGGCCCTGAAGTGCAACTACAAACTCCACTCTGTCTGAGAATTACCAAAAGCTCCCTGGAGCCCCTGAAAACTAGGAAACAATTGCCCATCTCCAACAGGCAGTTCAGCAGCTCCGGGCCCTGACTGAATACCTGAAGAGGAAAAACGGGACCTATTTGCCTGCCTGGAAGAGGCACAGGGCAAGGCTGGGCAAGACCTTCCCCAAAGATGAGCTGTCAGGCAGCAGCAGAACTTGCTTTTGGCAGCAGGGCCCCAGCTGAGGCCAAAGTCCCACTCCCACAGTACTTGAGCAGGATGCAAAGAAGCCTTTTGACATTCCTGAATCAGTGTTGCCTGCTGTTTTCACTGTGTCCCCTCGCTGGTCTCTCAGACCAGGCCACAATGGGGCTTAATCTTTAGCCTGCTTGCAGTGGGGAGTATGGACCTGGACTTCCCTGCTCCTAGAGGCCTTCAGTCCTTTTCTGAAAGGCTTGGATGGGTATTTTGAAAGCCAAGTCCCATATATGTAGCAGGAGTGCCTGTCCACCCCCTGAAGTTCAGGTCTGCAGAAATAGTCCTCTAAAATCTTCAGCTAAAGGATTGAACATGTGCTGGTTGCATCCCATGGTTGCTTGGGGACTTTGAGTGAGCTCTGTGTGGATCAACCACTGCCTTTCAGAATGGTGTCTGGAAAAGATGGCCTGGCAGAAGGGACCCCACACCATAATCCTAGGTCCCCTGGTGCCCCAGGAAGAGCAGAAAGAGCAACAGATCCTGAGATGGAGAGCCCCATCTGTCCGAGGTAGAATAACTCATGGTGGGCAACTACCCTTTGCTTATCTTGTGGAGCACAAGGACCTTCTGCAGCCATCCACTGTGCAAAGCACAGGGGTCCCCACTATAATGGCACAGAGGCTTCTGGTCAGAGCAAGGGGAACCAGGCTGTGTAATGGTTTTATAACCTACTCCTGCCCATAATTTGCTCCTTTAACCTCAGGGGCAGGGACCGCTGTAGAATGCAGCCCTTTTCTGTTGTTGCTCACCCCACCTTGTCAGTAGTACAGCCAACAGCCCTGGCCCTGGCCTGGCGGTTGACTGGCTTTTGCTTCAGGGTCCCACTCTATGTTTTCTTTTGTTTCTGCAACCCATTTCCTTTTCCCTTTTCAGCAGCTGTATCCAATTCCATATGTTGTCCCTCCACATCCCTCTCCCTCACCCTTCAAACATCTCTTTTGTTCCTCCCTTTCCTTCATACAACCCCATTTCTACTCCCCAGCAAACTCAGCATGGTCAACATTTTGCAAAACTTCCTCCATCTGGTCATCCTTTTCTGATTCAGTTAGCAGTTTCGCTGCCTCAGTGATGGAGTCCTGCTGGGTTCCAGCCTTGGGTGTTTCTTCAACAGTAAAAATGCCCAGCTCCGACCCACTGCCCCTGGTCTCTTCGTCCTCTTCACTCCTCTCTCCCTCTTCTGCAGGTTCTCTAGCACGATTCACATGTGACTTTGGATACTGTCTACAAACATGTCCTACCGCCCACTCCCACCACATAAAGGTCACATTGTAATTTCTCCTTACACACAGCTGCTCTGTGCCCATTACCACTGCACCTGTAATAAATGGTGAGACTGCAAAATGCAGCCAGGTGCCCTTCCAGCCCACATCGGGTGCAGCGTTTCGGCGGCCCATAACAAATTAAATATCCACCCTGGGGCCCAATGGCCCAGCATGCTGTGATCACTGTTCATTCAAACGCTTCCAGGTAGGCCTCCACATTGTCTTTGATGGTCATCTTGGGGATCCTGAACTTCTCAGAGGCTCCTAACACTGCAGCCTGTTGGGCCTGTATCTTTTCATTCAAGTCCTGCTGTCGGGTAAGCGCAGCTATCCGTGCATCCGCTTCTTGGGCCCAAACCCAAATCAGCTCCTTCAGCTGTACCTGTTGAGCCTGCATAATCCGAACCCTCATTTCGTGGGCTTGTTGCCAGTCTCGCGGGACCGGTATCCTGTAGCTGGGTGGAGGGGTCCTCCATCTCTCAGGGCTGGGTTAGTCAAGACTTACAGTTATGTCGGGTCTCTTCTGTTTCCTGGCCAATGCACCACTGTAAGGGGGTCAATGTTGTGTTGCCCAGAGTCACGTTGCCTTTCGACTGGAATAGTAGTGTCTCGTTGTTGTAGACCACCTGCCATGCCTTCGATGTTATGAGAGATACGTCTAGACACTCCTGGGAGACAAGTGAGACTGGTTATAGACTCAGGGTATCAGCGGCTCTTCGCAGGGCTCTGCCATCCCCATCCCCTGTCCTCACAACACCTGATGTTCTGGGCATTGTTGTTTGCCCCTGAGGTCAATATTCCTTCCTTTGTTTGAAGCACCTTTGGCTAGGGCCCATTTCTAAGTGGCTGCTTGCCCCTTTCTTCCCTGCACGGGGCCCAAGTCAGCTATCTTTCTCTCTTCTGGTTCCCCCGTCACCCTCCTGCAACTGGGCCCACTCTCTTGTCCCCCACCTTTGGAGAGTAATTCTGCCTATGTTTTCTTCTTCCCCTTAGGTCACCGGAGTGGTTCTCTCCACCCCCTGGTACTGGACTTAACAGCTAATCGAGCCTCTTTGTTGGATCAACTTTCTCACTGGCTCTTGCCAGGTAAGTTGCGAGTTGGGGTCTCACTTTAGCTTCTGGGTCAGTCTTTTCTCTTCATCTGCTCACTGATCTCCTGTTCTTCTCCTCTCTGTTCCCTTGTTTCCTCCAACCCCTGGACCCTCCCTCAGCATCCCTTAAATCTTCCTTTTTCCAGTTGCGTCTGCTGTGGCAGCTTCCTATTCGCTACCCATCTGACCCAGCTGTTCCTGCTTTTCCTCTCTGGTGTGGTTTCCTTTTTTTTCCTTTTTCTTTTCCCACATCATTTTGCTCTTCCCAGGCTTGAATCCCAGAGGCTGGGTTTGCTAGGGCAGCCTTTGATCTGCCACGGCCCCAGCTGACTCCTCCGGTCATTTTGAGTGTGGCGTTTTGCGTCTCTGGGTTTGCCACGGCTACTCCTGCTCCTCGAGGTAAGTCTTTCTCTCTTGTTTGTCTCTCCTCCTGCCGGTGGCAGAGTGGTTCAGGCACCCTGTCATAATGATCAAATGGTTCAGCCTATCCTCCCCAGTCACTGAGTGCAGGTAGTTCTTAATAATCTTAAGCTTACTAGAAGTGTGTTCCCCAGATGCAACAGAGACTGGCAAGGCAGTTGTCATATTGAATGAAATAGTTTGAATGTTTGTAATAGTTGCCCATTAGCCAGTTCAGGAAGACGACAAGATTTATCTTCTTATCTAGGCCATTGTTTTGGTCTACGTGCAAAAGGTCCTGACTTTGCTCAAAGTCTTAACTCTTGAATTTTATCTTTAGAGGCCTTTAACAAAGTGAACATAAAAATGACCCTTAAGCAAACATCCCACATTCTGAGAGATCAAACCCTAGGAGCCTTTTAAAAAATTGGAAAGAAAGGAAATTCCTCAAAGTAATTAAAATGGTCAACAAAAGAAACTAATTACCAAGCAAAAGAATCTGTTAAGAAAGATCTGAGCCCAAATTTGGGAGTAGTGACAGGTTTGGGTAGGAGGGGCCCAAGACGGCAACTCACTCAATACAAACTGTAACCTACTGTCCCAATTTGGAGGTGACCTCACTTGCAGAACGACGAAGGAAGAATCGCAAGTGTAGGCCGGATCAGACCGATCACCTGAACCACCCTCTCTGTGAACACAAATCTCTTAGTTCACGCTGAAGCCGCAGAGCGCCCGAAAGGGATTGAAGGAAGGGGACTTAGTCCTATCAGTATTGAGGCCAGCCCATTGAATTGTAATCCTGAGGTGAGCCCATTGAACCGTACTACTGAGGCCAACCCATTAAATTGTACTACTGAGGAATGAAGCCATATTTAGGTGTTTGGCTTCTTGGAATTCTAGGATGGTAAGTATATTATGCAAATAATAGTATTGATTCAAATTTAACTTTTAGTTGTAATTGTAGTTGTTTTTGTAATACTAATTCTTATAGCATTGTTTGGGAAGGAAGTGCATTTGGAGCATTGTTTCTGATATCTGTAGTTATTGTGTTTTTAATGTTTGTGGTATTTCTTAAAGCTAAGCAGTGTTATATGTGTAGCAAAGAAATTTGAAATAAAATTGTGTTGTATGAATTAAGTGTGTAATCATTGTGAAATCGTGCAATTAACCAACTACTCCCCCAGCCAGTGCATCAAACTAATCAGTAAGTTGTGTGGGATTTTCTCTATTCCATAACCCACTAGAGATAGCAGTGAGCATTTTCAAGCAAATGCATATTTGAGGGAACACAGATTCTAGATCTTTGCCATAAATCCAGTGGCAAAACTCAAGTGCAGTGCCCATGGCTCCTCCAGAGGTGCACAAATATGAGTCTTTTCTGATTTTGTAAAACAGGCAAAGTTCTTCTTGCAACTCATCCTTGTTCACATCTCTTGGGTATGTGGTGGACAGGCACGCTGCAAACTTTGTAATTTCTTCATCCTCTGCAACAGCTGGTGGGTCAAGTATGGGTAAGAACAAGCTTGAGAGTTTCTTCATGGTCTCAGCTAGGCTTCAGAGATCAGAGAGGAGCATATCCATGGCTGTGATGAACACTTCAACCCTGAATCTATCTTCAAGGGAAGAGATTGTGTGTTCTGTATTGGCTGGCTCATCGTGGACAGGCTTCATCCTTTGGATTCTTCTGTGTGTTCTCTTGAATTTGGTGGTGACACCTAGCCCCTCAGCGATGACCTTAACTTCGGTGAGAAGACTTGGTCAGGAATTATTCAACCACTGAATTTCTTTCAGGAGGCTCTTGACATGTTGCACCCCTTTTTCCATGGTGAGCTTGGATCCTTGGACAAGCTTGCTTTGGTTATTGATAGACTTGTACCACACTGTAGTCCGAACGATGCATCCTTCTCATTGCATTGCATCCAGTCTCATTGAAACTTCTCATTGAAACATCAGCCTGGGTTTCTGTTGTCAAGTCCAATTCTTCCTCAATTTTGAAGAGAGAATCCAGCAACCCTTTAGGATTTTTCACAAGGGGGTGAACAGCATCGATTCTCGAGCCCCATTGAGTTGTTGACACACAATGAAGAGAGAGTTCTGCAGTTTCCAGAATTTTCCATCTTGCAGGACTGTATGAAAATACAGTGTACAGACTCTGTACATTTCTGAAATACATTTTCAATGCAGGGCTCTTTTCCATGGCCTGGGTACCACATAGGTTTAGAGAGTGTGCACTGCAGGGTAAACAGTGCCTGAGGATTTTCATCCTGTATCCTAGTTTTCACGCCCTGGTATTTCCCAGACCTATTTGAAGCATTGTCATACCCTTGGCCTCTACAGTCCTGCAACTCTACCTTTCACTCCACCAATACTTTCTTTATCTGCTCCACGATGTCTACTCCTTTCTTTATCACAGTCCACCATTTTCAGAAACCATTGCGGCACATCCCATGTTCCATCTTTTTCGTGTACATAAGAATCATATTTAGTACTTTCTTGGCGCACACCTCCAAATACTCGTTCTGACTACACCAGGACATGTAGTGTGCTTGCATTTTCTCCCCAGTCATTCAATGCTCCGTAATAGTTTTGAGGTGGCAGTTCAGATCTTGATTGTATTTACTGATGAACTGTACCGTAGAAAGGAACAAGCCTCAGTTGACATGCTCTAGGGTAGAATGTGATCTTCAGAACAGCCAATTTCGCTCTGCTAGAAACAGCATAATGTCAACCAGACCTCACAACACTTTACACCACTTTTCCTTCTCTGAATGTATACCCTTTTCAAGAGTATTACCAATGGCTCCTTTTCCACTAAGAGCATTTGTAAGATCTTTCCACGACCAGAATTGGCCTTGTGACTCTTCATTTTGTCATACAGTTTTCTCCAGTTATCATTCACACCCCCATGGCAGAATCTGCAATGGTACAGGGCTTGATTTTTTTTGTTCTGATCTTGGAAGAGACAGCATGGAAAGCAGAATAGGCCAGCTGGCTTGTGGCTTCACACGAGCCCGTCCACTTTCACGCTCTTGTTATTAGTCTTGCGGAAAACAGATGTAGGGAATGACTGTTTGGAGGAATCACGTGGGAAGCTTGCAGGTTTGGGTGGTGGGCCCTTGGACACAATTAGATCCCTCTGCAACATATCGAGATGCCCCCAGATGGCTGGGTCTTTAGAGAACATTTCCTGGTGAAGCGTCACAGGGTTTCTGGCTGTGGCCTGCTGGCTGGCCTCCTCCACTACTCAGGAAGGAAGAGTTCCTCCCTTAAGGCCTGGCCTCACACCACTCCTAGGCCTTGTCCCTGTGGTAACTGCCACAGAAAATTACTCTCCAATGGGACCTTACCTGGAAATCTTAGCTGGTGCTCACGTAACCCCCGTAAGCTGAGTTGTACTTGGTTCAGGTTTGTGGGTGTAGCAGAGGATAAGCAGGCCTTGCTGTAGTATGCATTTTTGCATGTTAGTTATTATGTTAAAATGATAATAGTATTGAATTGATCAACCTCTATGATTGTATGAACAACTAAAGCTCCATTTTGTGCATGTTCCGTCCTTGACATGAGTAGATGAACTTCATATGCCCTGTGTACGTGAGAGTCTGTGTGAGAGAGGTGAATGGTGAAAGAATGGTAACTATTTGCATGAAAATAGAAGAAGATTTAACTGATTGTACAAGCAACAAGGCACCAATGTATAAGTTACCAGGCAGTAAACTAATTAAGCTCATTAATGGATGGCTGAAAAACTCATCTGCAATCAAGTTCAAAGAAGATAGTCAGAAGAAGGAATTCTGCATATCTTGCCTGCCATTTGAACTACACAATGCTTCAAGAACATAATGCTTCCAGGCAAATATACCAACTACACAATGACTGGAATTACCTCATTGAAGATACACTAGAATGACCTAAAGACTGAGCATGGAAAAACCCTGAGGCTGCACAGAGATTTGAAATCCCTATAGAAGTGAGATGCAGACAAACCAAGATGGGGAAGCCACGCTCTGCAACCTCATGGAGCAAGGGCATGCATGTCTGTTCTTCCCCCCCTCCTATCACCCTCAATAAGCCTGGACCTGGCCATCCAGTGCTAATATTGAGTAACATCTTCTGTTAACTATAACATCTTACTGGAGGGGTTTTGTCTGTATGTCTCTTTGTATGACTGGTGTGTCCAAGCTTATGTATCTGCTTCATGTAATCAATAAACACAGCATTTTGCCTTATCCCCCTTTTTAAGGTCTCGCTCTTCATTTGAGCTATTGGCAATTTTAAGTAACACTGCCCCTGTTTAAGGAAAAAGAAAATTTACTGCAGAGAGAGTAGACAGAGGAAGGAGGATTGTCTTTGTACTGTTGCTGGAGACTAAACTTGTATATTTAGCCTTTAATCCCTTGATTAAGGGCATTGTGAGACTGTTCTTATTCTTATGGGCCTTGGTAAGCAACTGCTGTTGTTTGAAGGACCAGAAGAGAGCAAGTCATCTCTGCAATACTCGAAAGCAAGATTTGCAGTTTGCAGCACAGGCTTCTTCAATCAAGCTGGACTTCAATATTTCCCCCCCAAGAGTTACATAGACAATTTGCATTTAAGTACTTTTTGAAGTGGGGAAATACGTGGACCGGAATATGTGTTCTGTCTAATGTTGTTATTTTCCATGGCAAATATAAAGACGATAATACATGTATAATTTTCATTATTATAGTCTTGCAAATTCATTTCTGACTTTGGCCGTTAAGAACACACAGAGCTTACATTCACTCGCTCCTTGAACGCGTTCCCCTGGAGGTCTTTCTGTGACAACAGGCCCGCTCTGCCACGGATCCCTCCTTAAAGCCTTCCCTGTTCCTTCTCTCTTCACAACAGACTCTGTAGCCAGGGCTACTTCGCCTAGGCCCTAGGCTTTGCCTATCATAAGCCTGCCTGATCAATCTTGTCTCTTTTGCTACCCGTAGATAAAGAAAGATGTTACCTTACCATGATTGGCTTAGACTCCCCCTTGGACATCAATGCGACCACCACTTAAGCCTCAAATGAGCATTTGTTTCACACGCAACTATTTATAATATTTACTTCATGGTTGGGGACGGGTCCCATAATGTCACGATTTCATGTTGAGACTGAAGCAATGTCATCTTACACTTTAATACACCAATTTCCTCTTTTTTATGAAAACAAAATACCAACAATTCTGGTGAGCAATGTCTTGGGGCGGGGGCCAATGGTACACACAGGAGCTGAGGCGGGGGGCCCTTGCCTTGCAGGGGCCTGGGGCAAATTGCCCCTATTGCCCCCCACCCTGAGCAGCCTTGTACCTTAAACAGGAACTCATGGTTAGCCCTGTTATAGGCTTTTTCCAGATCCAAATTCCCTAACATCTCATCCCATTTATGGCCTGTACAGCATGCCAACAAGTCTCTTATTAACCAATGGGTGTGTGTGACCCTTGGACTGCGCATGTTTGCTCTGTCCCTATCACTTGCTCTAAAACCCACTTCACTCTTTTCGCCAGCACCTTTGCGAATAACTTATAATCAACGTTTAGGAGGGTTTCTTTCCCACCCTTTATATGTAAGAGTGCTACCACCCCTTTGGCAAAACCTTTGCCTACCTCCCCTTTTTCCATTATCTCCATAAAAATTTCCACTAGATTGAGTCCTACCCATTTCCAAAATTCATAGTAGAACCCTTTTGGTAATCCGTCGATTATTTGCTCCCATTGCCTTTAGGTTGCCCTCCACCTCCTGCGCCGCAATGTCTTTTTCTGAACCACTCTGCTCTTTTTCTTTGTCCTGCTCTCTAATCCCTCCATGAAATTCTCTCTCCTTGCTGAGTCCAGTCCTCCTGCTTTATATAGTTCCTCACAGAACCTTGTAGTCTCTTTTAATATTTCGTTTTGAACTTCTATCCACTGCTCCCCCTCTACTTGTACCTTTCCTAATTCTCCCTTCTCTTTCCTGACTGTGATGCCAGGTATCGGTTCCATTGTTCCCTTTCCTCCACTCATGGCGCCTTTGCCAAAATCACTCTTTCTTGTGTACGCTTCTGGAACCACACCTCTACTTTGCGTTTTGCTTCCATTAGTTCCTCATTCACCGCCTTCCCCTGTGCTGCTTGTTTTAGTAATACTTGCACTTTCCCTTGTCTCTTTGTGAGTTCCTGCGTTCTCTCCCTCGCTTTCTTTTTCCCCAGAGCTTGAAACCATTCTTGTATTCTTGTTTGTTTTATCACCACCCACCCTTCCCATCTTGTGCGGAAGAATCTTTTGATTGTTGTCCAACCCTTGTATACTGCCACAAACTCCTTACACGCTTTGTCATCTGTTAGTAATGTTGTGTTCAATTTCCACACCCCCTTTCCCTTTTGTCCGTTTCCCCTGATCCCTATGTTTACTCTTACCATCCTGTGGTCTGAAAAACCCACGTCCACCACTGCTTTCCGCTCCACTACTACGCCTTGGGATACAAAAACAAACTCAATCCGTGAAGTTTTTCTTCCTCCTACTTCTATTCTTCTGAAAATGTTCTCTCCCTCCCATACATCCCTAATGCTCTCTTCTCGGATCTATGTCCCCAAAAACCGCCCAGTACTGTCCAATTTGCCATCTCCTACTCCCCCTCTCCTCCCACAGCTTTTCTGTCCCTGGGTTCAGTGATACAACTGAAGTCACCTATTAGCACCTGCTGGCCTCCCCCTCCCCCACAGACAGCGAGCTTCTTGAAGAAAGCTAGCCTTGCTGCCTTTTCTGCTGGTGCATAGAAGTGAAACAGCAGCAGACTTTCTCCTCCAGCTTCCCCCACTGCTTTTTGCATACGGCCTGCTACTAAGGTCTGTACAGACTTCACCTTTAGATCTGTCTTTAAAAAAAAAAAAAATTGTTCATGTTCCAAGCTAAATCAAGTCCAAATCCATGAGTCTGTCCAGGACCATAAGTGGCCCTACAACCAGCAAACATCCTCTAGCTCCACCAGGGGCTTCAGATGTTTCCAATGTCTTTTGGCATGCATCCTAAGTGCAGGCCCAAGTCCAAAGGCTTGGGGTTTGGATGCCCCCAAGGTTTGCTTGTCCTCAGCCCTATGGCTGCAGGAACAAGCTAGGGAGGAGCGTCCCATTTCCATAAAGTGGGCTTAAAGCCCCACCACCTCAGTGGGTACTAAACCATGCTAGGAGAGCAGTTATCCCCAAGGCATTTAAAGAAACCTGCCCTCATAGATAGAGATACATTGTGTTTCTCTTGCCAGGCTTTTTTGTTTGTTTGTTTTTGTTTTGTTAACATAATTTTATTGAAAAGCAAACAAAGCCAGACATTTTAAAAATGACCGCAACAGAGGCCTCAAAGAGGAGGTTACAACAGACAACTGTCAAGGATTACATAGCACAGACATGATAAGTGAAGTCTCATACCACTTAAAACATGCACAGGAGCCAGGATCAGCCAGCGAGATGCGGTGGTAATGTCCCCACAACAACAAAAAACATGTTTCTTTACGTACCTCTTCAGTCATATGGCACTTATGCCAAAAACAAAATGCGAGGCGCAAAAACCCTCCCCTCTGTATCCCACACATAAAGCCCTCACCCACCCACTCCAGCACAGCGTGCCTTCCCGCAACTTAACCAATACCTATCCAGGGCTGGAACAACCTCTTGCAGTCCAGCCCTTGCCACAACCTCGCACCCCTTTCTTCCCTCTTGTCCCCATCCCTACCGCTATAAAACTCCAACTCGCGGATCCCTAAGTGCAAGCACGTCAATGTGGAAAAACACAGCCCCTTCAGTGCTAACATGCAGAGCACCTTCCACAGTGCTACTTTCATACATGTGATCGACACCCTCAGCCCCCACGTCCCATCCATCCCCTCTGATAACCCATACAAGACATTTTCAAATGTGACCCCATTCCCCTTCCCATATTCTTCAAATACATCACTGCCCGTCCCCACATCTGTTGAGCATAAAAACAGTCCCACATGTGTGACACCAACTTGGGCTGATCCGAAATCTCGCTTGGGCACTTGGGTGACCGTGGGCACTTGGGAGACCGTGACAATGGAAGAGCACCTGTCACACCAGCAAGATGTTCCACACTGCCCTCCATGCCAGCTCCTCATGCTCCCCTTTCCGTTCCCTCTTCACCACCCCTTTCCACACCATATTTACCTGCTCCCATTCCAGCTCTCCCACATCTGTCATCCTCTCCTTCCCCTTCACGAATTTGAATAGCCTTTTTGCACCCCCCAGCCCTTCAAGCCCCAGCCCGTCCAAGCTCTGCCCTGTAATAAAATTTCCCAGTCGCGCATCAGGAAGCGACATCCGCCAGGCCTACACCCCTCTCCACCCACTCCCAAACAACCCCAACCTTTGTAATAATCTTCCCTCCGAGAACCTACAGAAATTTGAAACCATCCCCGGTGCCCCCTTGCTTCCCTCACCACCGTTTTCAGGAAATGAACATAAACAAAAACTTCCATGTTAGGGAAACCCCATCCTCCCAGCCCTTCCTCCTAACACAATTGTGTCCTAGCCACTTTCTCTGTCTCCTCCCCGCCCCTGCAAAGACGAGGCACAAAGCCCACTGGACCTGCCGGGCTTGTAGTCGGGATCGGGGGTACACCATACCCGTGTACAAAATCATTGGCAACAGGCACTGTTTGATAACCTTCACCTTCCCTCTAGATGATAAGCCTCGTGTTCCCCACATCACCACCGTGTTTCACCCTACCCTCCAGTACCTCCCATGTCCACTTCCCTTTCCCCTGGGTACCCATCCATACACCCGGTACGGTCATTTCCTCCCTCTCCACCTGCAATCTGAATTTCCCCAAATCCCCCCAATTCCCTACAGCCAAGACACTACTCTTCCTCGCATTCACCCTCACCCCCGATACCTCCCCAAACTCATCCATTTGCTTCATCACCCTCTCCAGGGACACCTCATCCCTCACCCTGGACATTGTGTCATCCATGTATAACAAAATGTCTCCCCTGATCTGCTGCGCCAGAGGCTCAATGGCACAAACAAAGACAACCTGGCAACAGCGGACACCCTTGTCTTACCCGGAGTCCACTCCAAATGCCTCCCCCAAGAAACCCCACATCGCCCTCCTATAAAGTGCCTGGACTCAGCCCACAAATTTCCCTGGCATCCCCATCCCTGCCAAAACCCGAAACAAAAACCCATGCCCAATGCTGTCATATGCCTTTTGCAAATTGAGGCTCACAATTATGGTGTTCCACTTCCAGTCAGCAATGTATGACAACGTATCCTGAAGTACCCAAAGCGCTTGTGTCATCCGCCACCCTGCCACCAGATACACTTGTTCCCCACCCAGCACCTGTGGTAGCACATCCCCCAACCTTGTCGCTAAGATATTTGAAAACAACTTATAATCCAAATTTAATAAAGTAAATGGCCTCCAGTACTTAATGTGGTCCCATTCCACATTCTTATAGCTCAGACCCACAACAGCCTGTGTAAACTCCTCCCCTACCGAGCCCTGGTCCATAATTTCCATAAACAGTGCCAATAGACCCCCCTTTAGTAAATCCCAGAATTTCAAGTAAAATTCCACCAGGATCCCGTCGACTCCTGGTGTCTTCTTTAACGGCGTCATTCTCAGCACCCCCAGCATCTCACTTTCCATCAATTCCCTTATCAAGCCTTCCGTGGGCAACTGGTGCTGCTTTAGTCAGGGGGAGGCACATGCCCCCTCTGTGACCAGTTCCCCCCGACTGGGGGGGATCCCCCCGATGGCAGACCTCGCTGCCTGAGGGGCCCCCCACAGCTGATCCTGCAACAGCTTCTGGGAGCAGCTGCAGCAATCGGCCAGCGCTTCCAGGGCGGGCACCGGCATTCCCACCTGCTCCCCCTGCCCAAGTGGAGAGCATTGCTAGTCAGGGAGTGCACATGCACCCCCTACACATTGCCACTGAACCCCTCTCTCCCTTCCACACCGCCCACTAAACTCTGCAGTTGTTCCTGCCGAGCAGAACAACCGCTCCTCTTTCCTGCAGAGCAACTCATTGTAATACTTGGTCACCTCCTGCAAAACCCCTTATGCATCTTCCATCTTCCATCCATCCGCTGTACAACCCCTGCCCCACAATCACCTGCTTCTTCCTTTTCATCTGAAAAGCAAAATACCTCCCCCATTCCTCCCCCTCATCCACCCACTCTGCCTTTGCCAGGAACATCCACTCTTTCATCCTGCTCCGGAAACAATTTTTCACCCCCTCTTTCGCCCTTTCCCATTCTCTCTGCACCACTTCCCCCTTTTTCAACCTTTCCCACAGTTCTTGGATTTCCCCTTGCAAATGCACTAGCTCGTTCTTTTATCCCCATGCCCGCCTCCTCCCCACTCCACCAAACCACTCCCTCACGTGCCCCTTAATTTCCACCCACCGGTCCTACCGTGTCGGAAAAAATGGCTGCAAAGTTTGCCACTGCTGGTATGCCCTTTGGAAGGCATTGCACTGTTGGACATTGTCTAGTAAAGAAACATTCAATTTCCATACCCCTCTCCCTTGTTTGACCACCTCCCCAATGCCCACCTCCATCCACAAGACATGATGATCCAAAAAGCTCACATCAATCAGCTGCTTATTGCAGATCTCCAACCCCTCCAGAAGAGGTCATTTGTATAATTAGTTTCTGTGGATAATACTGAAAGTGTGTTGTAAGAATAACCTCAGGGAAGTCTCTTGCTGTTCACTTCTGCCCCCTATTTTCAGGGAACAAAAAAAGGATTCTTCAATGGATACGCTAGATGTACTAATTTTTTTTCACTTTGGGCCATACCACTTGTATTACAGTTTCAACTATTAACATGTTACAGAGGATTAGTACATTATTGGGAGAACTTTTAATAAAGAATCTATTAGAAATGACGTGAGCTCCAAAAAGGCTAATGGGTTACTGTACTGGTAACAATTTAAAAACAATTTTATCTAACGTGCTTATAAATTCTTAGATAAGATGCTGCTTCTGCCTGTGACATGCTGATAAATGAAGTGTTCATAAACCAGCTATAGAAAACCATCATAATGAGCAAGCAAACGGTCCAGGCTGCAGAATTTGTGCTGTGCTGTACCTGGTTAAACTGTGCTTCAGTGACTGCTGTTGTTCAAGGATGACCTCAGCTATGCCATGTCACGAGATTAAAGTTGTTAAAAAGATAGTTCTTTATGGCAGTGCATGTGCACCAGAAGACTTGGTGGCAGTGCATGTGCACTACACATTTATTGTCTCAGAAAACTGAAGGCCTTTTTCCTTTTTCTGTATGGAAATAGCAATTTGTCATCTCCATGTTCTTGCTGGAAAATCTAAAAACACTTCCTTTCATACAGCACAAACATCTGGCACATAAAGGAAAAGGTCCTTTGCTTTGCCTTTGTTGCCATAACTGAAAGATCCCCACTGAGTGGAAGCCTCTTGTTGAAAAGAGTTGGGAGCCCATTGCTTTGATCCAGAAGGTTTACAGTGACTGCCCTGACTTTAATTGTGTTCAGTTGTGGTAGATAACCACAGCCTTGTATTGGCCAGCTGTCGGAACTGCTAACAAATGTTCTTGGGGGTGAGTGGGACACTAGCTTAAGGGAGACACTCCAGCAGTAGCAGAAGGGGACCAGATGAGCTGTGCCTTTGCAATTTCTAATTTGTACAGGAGGAATCTTGGGAATATACCTATTCCTTCTGCCAGTTTGGATTGAGGGTCCTAGCCCCTTGTGCTGTGGAGTAGGTGGTCAGGAAATGTGTTTGAATTACCAGCTCATTTAAGGTGTGCCATGAGACTACAGCAGGTCATTAGTCAATCTGTAATGTGTGTGACATTAGCCAGAAGTAAATTAGAGGCCAAATAACCCCTAATGAATGAGTGTGACTCAAATTTCCCAGTGAAAATACACTGAGCACATAGTGTTGGACTTTCAACAATGAGCAAGAAGTATTACTGCAATTCTCCAAAGGGACCACGTGAGTTAAGAGATGCAGACAGCCTGAATTGGTGATGAGGTGCAGGTGGAGAGGATCAGGCCCCTGGGTGCCTCACCAGCTGGAAGCAGTAAAGGGGCTAGCTGAGAGAGCATAAGGGAGATGGTTGGGGTAGCTTCAATAGTTGGGAGGAAGAAAGGATGACTGGATGGGCCCTGCTTTTGCTTGTTAAATCTGAAGGATTGGGCTTTGGTTTTTGTCTGTTTTGTCTTTGTTTGAAGAAGGCTTGGAATGGGTGATGTGTTAAGGAGCTGGAAAGACCTGTGCAAGCTCAGGTTGCAGGGGCCTGACTAGTTTTCAGACCTTCAGAGCCAGGTGGACAGTGTCTCTGCTTACTGGTATGTAGCTCTTCTCAATATTTATCTCCTTTACTTTGCATGTGTGAATTGTGCATGAGTAGAGCCCCTTGTTTCTTGCTACCCGAGTAGCTGTTAATGTGATGTTGTCTAGATGCTCTTCTATTCCCTTTTGCTAGTTCTTTTCCTTGAGTATGCTGTGACTACTTACTGATCCCTTTGTTGTCCCCAAACAACGGTGAGTTCGTGCCCGGTGTGCTTGTGCCAATACACACACAGGGTTGAAGGATCCAACTTAATCTTTATTTCTGCGCAGAAAGTGGTGCTTGGCAATCATTTGCAAAGCAAGCACCCCCACCTCAGTGGGCGTCTGCCTTATATAGCTCCGTAACAGGTTAAACTTGTTGATGTGATGAAATGTATAGGAAGCCCAGCAAGTAACCCCCCTTCCAGCTCTGGACTTTGTTGATACAGCTTTCCTTCTAGCGAGGCCAGCAGTTAAGCAACTAAGCAACAAGCGATCTCCCCCAGCCTAAACAACCTACTCTATGCCCTTGGTTAGATAAAATACTTTTCAAAACATACAAAGCTGTTCCCTGGTTAAAATGCATAGTGAAAGTTCAGGGGTACCCATCACCTTCCTCCTTGAAAGAAGGAGACCTGTTCTATAATTATGCTCTGCTTTACCCTGGTACTATATGTTTTGAACTTGTGTTGAAATCTGTCTCCTGAAAATAGGTCAGGACAACTGCAGGTTTCTGGAAGAGTCTAGACAGTATGGTATCAATGAAGTTTGAAACTTGGTCTGGTGGTGGAGCTGGTGTCAGGACTAGTTAGAGCTCTGGTTCAGTGTTACTTGTTTTCCTGAGCCCCAGAGCCTGAGTTAAATCCTTTGCTCTGTGCAGATATCCTGTGATTGCTTAATCTAGTCGGCTTTGAATTTTCTGTACCTCCACTTGCTCTTCATGTTAATACATACTCGTATGCCCTGAAAAACTTAATTCCTGAGCTTTTTAAAAGCAAGTTTCTTTAGCTAGATGTGGTATCTTTTACTATACCAACTAAGTTGCTGGGGAAGAGAAGTTCTTTACAAGCTTTCAGGTGACACGGTCCTTCCGGCATCAGAAGTCTTGGGAGTCTCAGAACAGCAAGGGATGAAAAGCTTGAAGTGTGTGAAGGGCTGTGGGTGAATAAGTGGAAATTAGAAAAACAAAAGCTAGAGCGGGGACAAGATGTGGGGGGAAACATGCAGAAGTAAGGGAAACTCTACAGTAGTAGTTTCCCAAGGTAGAAAAGAGACTTGTCTCTTAGAAAGAAAAGAGCTAGAAAGAAGGAAGACAGAGTAGAAAAGGAGGGTGGGGGAGGAAGAGGGGAAAGGGGAGTGTAAAAGGTCAGGTACATAGACCAACACAGCTACAGCCTATACCCCTAAGAGGCAACAAGGTTCTTCGGGTAAATCTGATACCTTAGACCAACTCAAATAGTTGGAAAAAGTCTTTTCTGCAAGCTTTAGGGTATAAATACCCTTGCTCAGGCTAAGGCAGCATCTGCAGTTGGTGTGTGCTCTTCCTGGATGGACTGAATAGTAAAGCCAGAGGCTGGTATGTATGCAAGAAAGCCAGTCAATGACTACATACAATAAGGAGGCAGTGGATGAGAGAGAGGTAGTAGGTGGGGAAAGGGGAATGAATGAAATTGGTAAACGGTGGACAGGTATCTGGGGAGTCAGGTTAGGCAGGTTATAAATGAAGACATTGGATTTCAGGCACATTAGTCCATGTCTCTGTCTTTTTTTGATCCAGTAGGTTGATGAAGTGAAGCTTTATAGGCTTTTCTGTGAAAGGGGCTTTGTCAATTCCTTTTGAGGATCAGAACTGAGAGGCTGGGGGGAGAGAGGTTTTCTTGTGTGACACGTGCTCCCACAGGGAGTTGAGTATTCTTGTCTGAGAGACGTTTGGTGAGCATTTGTTCTGGTGTGCGGTTGTTGTTTGGTCTCCCACTTACTTTCCATCGGGGCACTTGATGCAGCGGGTGACATGTATAACATTTCTGGAGGTGCAGGTGTAAAATCCTGGGATAGCAAGGGCTCTGTTGAGCTTCTGAAGGCAAGTTGAGATGCATAGCTGGAAGGTGTGTTAGATGCACCTGAGCACTGACCTCCTGAGTATCTGGGAGTTATTCAGAGCTGAAAGACTGCAAACAGGATGAAGAGCTGTACAGTCTTGGATGTTTAGAGGACCAATCAGGAAAGCTTGGTGTCAGCCCAAATGCTAAACAGGCTCAAACTGATGCTGCATTATCTTGTACTGCTGAACTGTTCCAGGAAGTTCAGCCCATTAGCTGACTGGCTTGTACACCTGGATGCTTGTGGTCTACCTCCATATTTCCCAGCCTTTTCCAGCCCAAGGCGCACTTAAATTAATGAACATTTTCCATGGCACACCTGTTGAGGCATTCCCCATCATACTGATTGTAGCAATTGCCCTGGCAAACCTCTGCAGTACACCTGCCTGTTCACTTCTGATAGCAGCCTGGCTGGGAAACCCTGGTCTAGGGGTTTGCTGTGCCCATGGCCAGCCATACCAGTTCTTATTGTTGATTGATCCTGCAGTAGGTTTCCACCAGGCACTAGTGGGTAGATTGAAAGCTTCCAGTCCCAGCAGCACCTCAAGTCTGAATCCTCTCCTTAGGACTGCCCTGCAGTTAAATCTCTGCAAGGGCTGTAGCTCACTTGCTCCCTGTCATGCTGAGCAGTCTTGAGTGTACTCCTAAGGTAAAGTAATGAAGCACCTATCATTATGACAGTTCTGTGACCAACTTGTGATTGAGAGACTGGTTAGGAAGTGTCACCTGTGAGCTAGAATAGAATGAAGCGCAGCAATGTGACCCAAAAAGCTATAGGAATATGGCGCATTCCTGTCCCATCTCCCATTTAAATGGGCTGTCATCCGGTTTGATCTCTGATGCAAATGAGACCCGGGGAGTTGGTTCCTTCTTGTCTGGAGGGTGCTAGGTGTGTCTCCCACTGCATCTTCACTGTCTCTTGGAAGTCCTTCCTGGAATGGGTTTTTGTTCATGCAGAGGTGTGGAGGGGCTGAGTCCTTGGTGAGACAGACAGGCTGCGCACTGTGCCAGGGTTCCCTAAGAGCACAGAGCTGAGAGGTAACAAAAGTGCTGTTTCATTTTTGATCATGGAAAAACGTGTGTTTTGGGGTTTTGTGTTTTTCTTTTTAATCCAAAATTTGAGCATTTTCTTTCTCACTAGAGAAAACCAGGATGCTTGCTGCTGAGGACCACTGAACTACTAGCATGGTGGACCTTTCTCTTGCTTCTGTGCCAGGTGTGGGAGGAGACAACCTATTGGAGCAGATCTCACTTCAGAGACGTGTGCTGGTGGAGGCTGGGAGAGTAAGGCTAATACTTAGCTGAGCAGCAAGTGGCTGAGGACCCCGGCCTTGAGGGCATACAGCTTGCCCCGGTAATGCAACCCAGCAGGCTGTCAGAGGGATGTGCTCTGAGGCACTTGAACTAGCTAGCACCGCAGGGTTGTTCTGTCCTTTCTGGAAGGAAGACCAAGCCTCCTGTTGCATGTTTGGTCAGGTTCAGCTGCATGAATAGCTAGAAAGCAGCCAAACTCAGAAGCCCATTGAGTTTCTCTCCTTAAAACTACTTTGGGTGAGCAGCCATTTCCCTACAACCCCCACCCCCTTTCTTTTTTTCCTTTTTGCTTAATTTGCTTTGTCTGGACAGGAAGTCCCTGGGGTCTTGCTCGCTCATGCAACCTTGAAAAATGCTTCTTGCCTACATGTCCTACTACCCTGGGGTATGTGAATTGAATGTGAAGATGAGAGTGAGAGATGTGCTCTTTTAGCCTGCACTGGACAATGTTCCTGACCACTTTGTAAGGCTGGATTAAGGCCACCAAGACGAGGGCTCTAAAATACATTTGGGGAAAGAGTAATGGTCGGTCAGCTCTGGAAAACCAAACAAAATCCTCTGAAATGTGACCGCTAGAGCCCTTCTGTAATCTCTGCTTTTCCTAATTCTGCCAACACCAGGGTTGGCTGTGGAGTTTGGATTGGAGTAAACTCGAGACAAGACACTGAGTCTTTAGGTTATGGAATGAGTAGCCCTGGCTGGCTGCCATGGGAACGTAATTTGGCTGCCCAGATGTAAACTGATGTGACACATCTCTACTCTGCTCCTTATCAGCAGGGATCCTGCTTTCCTTTGATTTAAAAAATCTTTTTAAAAAATGCACAATTCTTTTTATTTAAAAAAACCGAAAAACAAAACCATTATCTGTCTTTTTCCATGATTAAAATGCAACATCACTGATATATGTGCTAGTGGTGTTCCCTTTTAATAGGGGGAGGGGGGGAATGTGGGTTTTGGCTTGTTTTTTATTTTAACCAGAGAAAACCAGGTTCCAGGGTCATCAGCAGGCATCCTGCAGAGTTGTAGCAAAGTTTAAAGCTACTGCCTCTCCTGGGGCTTACTTCAGTCCACCATCCCCCTAGGTATGCCACCTTACCGAGGCATGGGACTGTGCAGTTGGCACCTCCCTACACAAGGGAGTCTCCTGTTGGCCCACTAAATCACTTCCTTCTTGACAGGATTGAAAATAGGCTTTGCCAATAGATTTCCTTAAATACATGTGACCCAAGTCAAATCAGCCAAATCGATTCCAAATAGTCATTCAAGAACCATGTGTGGCTCTGCTACTGGGAAGCATCCTCCACCCCTGCCTGGGGCTTCAGATGCTTCCAAATCCTCTGGCAGGCATCCTGTGTGCAGGCCCAAGTCTGGAGGCTTGTGGTCCTGATGCCCCAGGGTTTTGTTTGCTTTCAGCCATACGTCTGCAGGAATAAGCTAGGGAGCAGTCTCCCATTTCTATAACATCGGTGTGCAATGAAGATCCTCCCTCTTCAATTTTGACATGACTCTCATTCACTCACTGCAACGTGTGGGTAAACATGAAGATGATTTATTTCTGTACCTATCTGCATATTGTGGACCAGAAAATATGAAAATAGGCTTCCTTCTTACTTACTTTTTATATTGCTTCCCATAACCTGCCAATGAGTGACTGAGAACCAGGTCTTGCACCACAGCAGCAACAGTACCAGAAAGCAAAAAGGTCCTGGGCCAATGTGAAACCCAAATAGTCTCTTAGCTTTTCCTGCTTTTGAACTAGGATAAAGTCTGTGGGTGGGTATGAGGGAGATGGGTGCATTGGTAGTAATGGCTATGTAGGAGTTCAAATTGTTTGTAAGGTATGTAAAGGGAAGCTTAGGATAGATGCTATGTTGCTATATATGTGGAGAGGGAGAAATGTATTTTTCCAAGAAACTCAAACTGGGCCCATTGCCTCCTCCCTTGGAGGAGCCCCTAAACATCATGCCCATGTCTGGAACTGCATGCTATCTTGCCAGTCGGTCCACACCGTCTGCCCCTGAATGCAGATCTAAGGTCTTGTGGTGTCTGGGGACTATCCCTGTATGATCTTGCACATCCATAGTCTTTCCCCACCCACCATGCCCACACCCTGTACAACTTCCTGCACACCACCCACACACAACCACTTCCCAACCAAGCCCCACACACACCTCCTTGCCCCCACATGCACTATAGAAGGGAAAGGTGACCCTTGTCTAACTTTGTGTTACCAACTGGTGTGTGCCTACAGGTGTCACTGATTTGGCAGAGAAGGCCAGTGGACACACAACTTGATCCACCTGCTCTTTACAATAGCCTGTTTTAGACCTCGAACAGTAAACCCAAGGCCACAAACAGTGAGAAAAGGTGTGAGAAGCCCCCTCCTGAAGCATGCATACTAATGAGGGTGCAGATCAGGAATACTCTTAGTTACCCTTCTAGCACATAACCAGAGTCAAGCATGGAAAACATGAGTAGAGTGACCCTCACATAGTCAGGTAAAAAGAGGTCATTTGTATAAGCAGTTTCTGTGGACAATGCTGAATGCATGTTGTAAGTAAAACCTCAGGAAAGTCTCTTGCTGTTCACTCCTGCCCCCTATTTTCAGGGAACAAAAAAGGGACTCTTCAATGGATATGCTAGATATACTGATTTTTTTTTTTCACTTTGGGCCTTACTGCTTGTATTACAGTTTCAACTTTTAACACGTTACAGAGGATTAGTACATTATTGGGAGAACTTTTAATAAAGAATCTATTAGAAATGACATGAGCTCCAAAAAGGCTAATGGGTTACTGTGCTAGTAACGATTTAAAAACAATTCCATCTAACGTGCTTATAAATTCTTAGATAAGATGCTGCTTCTGCCTGTGACATGCTGATAAACGAAGTGTTCATAAACCAGCTATAGAAAACCATCATAATGAGCAAGCAAACGGTCCAGGCTGCAGAATTTGTGCTGTACATGGTTAAACTGTGCTTTAGTGACTGCTGTTGTTCAAGGATCACCTCAGCTACACCATGTCATGAGATTAAAGTTGTTAAAAAGATAGTTCTTGGTGGCAGTGCATGTGCACTAGAAGACACATTTATTGTCTGAGAAAACTGAAGGCCTTTTTCTATATGGAAATAGCAATTTGTCATCTCCATGTTCTTGCTGGAAAATCTAAAAACATTTCCTTTCGTACAGCACAAACATCTGGCACATAAAGGAAAAGGTCCTTTGCTTTGCCTTTGTTGCCATAACTGAAAGATCCCCACTGAGTGGAAGCCTCTTGTTGAAAAGAGTTGGGAGCCCATTGCTTTGATCCAGAAGGTTTACAGTGACTGCCCTGACTTTAATTGTGTTCAGTTGTGGTAGATAACCACAGCCTTGTATTGGCCAGCTGTCGGAACTGCTAACAAATGTTCTTGGGGGTGAGTGGGACACTAGCTTAAGGGAGACACTCCAGCAGTAGCAGAAGGGGACCAGATGAGCTGTGCCTTTGCAATTTCTAATTTGTACAGGAGGAATCTTGGGAGTATACCTATTCCTTCTGCCAGTTTGGATTGAGGGTCCTAGCCCCTTGTGCTGTGGAGTAGGTGGTCAGGAAATGTGTTTGAATTACCAGCTCATTTAAGGTGTGCCATGAGACTACAGCAGGTCATTAGTCAATCTATAATGTGTGTGACATTAGCCAGAAGTAAATTAGAGGCCAAATAACCCCCAATGAATGAGTGTGACTCAAATTTCCCAGTGAAAATACACTGAGCACATAGTATTGGACTTCCAATAATGAGCAAGAAGTATTACTGCAATTCTCCAAAGGGACCATGTGAGTTAAGAGGTGCAGACAGCCTGAATTGGTGATGAGGTGCAGGTGGAGAGGATCAGGCCCCTGGGTGGCCCTGCAGGTGGAAACAGTGAAGGGGCTAGCTGAGAGAGCATAAGGGAGGTGGTTGGGGTGGCTTTAATAGCTAGGAAGGAGAAAGGGCTGGGCTTGTGTTATGAGGGGAAGAGCCCTCCTTTTGCTTGTTAAAGCTGAAGGATTGGGCTTTGGTTTTTTGTTTGTTTTGTTTTGTCTTTGTTTGAGGAAGGCTTGGAATGGGTGATGTGTTAAGAAGCTGGAAAGTCCTTTGACTATTTGAAATATGAAAATCAACTTCCTCCTTACTCACTTTTATATTGCTCCACATAACCTGCCAATAGGTGACTGAGAATCGGGTCTTGCACCACAGCAGCAACAGTACCAGAAAGCAAAAAGGTCGTGGGCCAATGTGAAACCCAAATAGTCTCTTAGCTCTTCCTGCTTTTGAACTAGGATAAAGTCTGTGGGTGGGTATGAGGGAGATGGGTGCATTGGTAGTAATGGCTATGTAGGAGTTCAAATTGTTTGTAAGGTATGTAAAGGGAAGCTTATGATAGATGCTATGTTGCTATATATGTGGAGAGGAAGAAATGTATTTTTCCAAGAAACTCAAACTGGGCCCATTGCCTCCTCCCTTGGAGGAGCCCCTAATTATCATGCCCATGTCTGGAGCTGCATGCTATCTTGCCAATGTGTCCACACCGTCTGCCCCTGAATGCAGATCTAGGATCTGGGGTTGTCTGGGGACTCGCCCTGTATGGTCTCACACATCCATAGTCTTTCCCCACCCACCATGCCCACACCCCGTACAACTTCCTGCACACCCCCCACACAACCACTTCCCAACCAAGCCCCATACACACCTCCTTGCCCCCCACATGCCGTATAGAAGGGAAAGGTGGTATTTTGAGCTATAATGCAAACGCTGCCTGGCAGAGGTGGATGGGTGGATTTGATTCTCCCAGTAGGGATGCTGCTTGTCGGATACATTTGGGATACCAGAGATAGCTTGCTCTCTGTCTGTGGAGCACAGAAGCCAGTTGGCCTAGTGTAAGGAGGAGGGGGGATGTGTGGGGGGAGGGGGAAGTCCTGTCCCCACATGCCTCATGGTCAGGGTCTCTGAAGGAAAGGGTTCGGGAGAGTTGTTTGTTTGTTTGTTTGTTTGTTTTTTTTTCTAGAGAAGGGACTTGCAAGGCCATGAGCATCTGCAGGATGAGGGTTGGTCACTAGCATGAGGGGACTTTGGGGGGCAGGAGGCCCCATAGGGAGGAAGGATTGGGGCACTGCAGGTATAGGGAGGTGTGGAGGTGCTGGGGGGTGAGGCTGGGAGGCAGGAGAAGAATTTGGGTGGATGAAAAGGGGTTGTGGGCAGGGGGGCAGCCAGGGGATATGAGGAGCTACAATGAGGTTTGAATGCTTGGGAGGGCTCAGTGAGCTGGGGGTGGGCAGTGAGGAGTCAGGAGAGCTGGGATATGGTGGGATGCATATGTGCAGGATATAGTGGATTTATGGGATGGAGAGAAGGCAGGGCAGGACTTGGAGGAGTGAGAGGGGATGGTGGGTGGAAGAGGCAAGGGGCACTGCAGGTGGCAGGGCAGTGCAGAAAGGGCAGAGGGAGGCATTTTGGGGCCCTGCAGAGGGTCTCAGGGATGCGTATGTGGGAGTGTAGAGAGCTGCTCCGTCTGTGGCCAGGCTGGGTTGGACCCATAGCATATTAGCAAGGCTTTTAGTTTCTTTATCATTTGTAGAAACAGTCATTGTGTTATGGAGCGACGTGGCAGCCCCTCCTCCCCCTCCCCTGCCACCTTTCCAGATCTTACAACTGCCCCTGGGGCCCAGTGAAACCAAGTACCTAGCAGCTCTTTTCAAAGGAGAGGTGTATTTCATAAGGTGCCCTGAAACACCTGCCTTGAATTCCTCTCCTTCTATACTGTTCACAGCATATTTTGCTTTAAAATGTACATTGTCATGAAATGAAAGTGCGACCTGCTGCCAAGTGTGTAAACGGCAACACCACTAAAGTGGTGCAAAAGGGCAATTAAGCCACTTTTGAAGGCTAGTTTTGGCATGTGTACAAGCATCCTAGAGCACTGCATTTATTGTCCAGGAGTAGGTAGTTTGGTACATGTGCAAAATCTTGTGAAAACACGTAATGC
The DNA here is from genome assembly GCF_030867095.1 of Alligator mississippiensis. Taxonomy (NCBI): domain Eukaryota; kingdom Metazoa; phylum Chordata; order Crocodylia; family Alligatoridae; genus Alligator; species Alligator mississippiensis. The sequence goes on from NC_081824.1 coordinate 450,506,464, forward strand.
TTTTTCTCTATGGCGGGGGAGGACTATACATGTACTCCTTGTAGAAAGATACAATTTTCTGTAACATATTAATAATATATGTACTATAACGTATTGATTGTAAAACACGTGTACACATATGCCCATAATGGTGCTACAGTGAGCCCAAAACAGAAATCCTGTGTCTGGGCAATGTCCATCCGCATCTGAACTTTGCATCTGTATTGTTCATGTATTGAAAGCCTGGGCATTGCTCTGCTGGTTGGGATGATTCAGATCTTGGATACAAAACAGACTTGACTGCTTCTGGCCATGGCCAGTGAAGTGAGTCCCAGTTTGTGGCCACTAAAACCTGTAGTATATTTAGCTTCATAGGCATAAGGTTCCTTTGCTTCATGCATTCATAAGGCTGTAACAACCACCTTAACGCTACTGACACACTTGTCTCTTTTTCTCTCTTTCCATCTCTAGCCTCGCAGCTTGAAGTCAGGCCTGAACTGCTGAAGTGGGAGTTGCAGAATAGGCTTTTGAAGCTGGGTGAAGAGACCTGGGAAGTCTGCAGTCTGCTGGAAGTTGGAAACTTCATGGAACAGACTGACCAAAGAATTGTCAGCTGTTGCTTAACTAAGGCAGTGGAAGATGGACAGCCATCCCAGGTGCCTTTGTAACAAGAGACCAGTCGCATGCAACTGCTCTTCTCTCCAGCAGTGGGCCAGCCACCTGTTCCCCAAACCTTGGGACTTGTCAGGCTGTGAAGAGATGAGCCTGCAGCCCTTCAGGGATCAGGACTTCTTTTGCAGGCTTGGACAAAGACTTAAGGTACAGTCATGGCTCCCATAATTGCCACCCCTCAGTGGAGAAAAGGAGCAGGTGACCTGTTCAGTCTGATGCCTTATTGTTACATGCCAAAGCAAGAGAACACATGCTTGTTGCAGTGCATGTCCAGCAACCCACAAGTGCACAACAAATTCTCACTTGCACCAACTGGGGAAACTTGGGAGGGAGGTAGCACGCACTGGCAGCAGCTGACTTAGAATCTGGGAAGTTCTCGAACTTTCCCTTGTAGTCTGTGCCCTGTGTTTAGAGACAGCTTGTTCCAGTACCATCGCAAAGGCTGTGACCTGTTTTTATTGACATTGCTTGGTTTCCCTGGAACCTCTTGGAACTGAAGCAAAGCAGTTCTTGTATGGATTGTGAAGGTGTCAGTTAGGTGGGGTTTTCACCTTTCTGAGCAAGATGCAGAACCTTTCCTTCCAGAACTGTATCTTTCCCCACACCATCGTGGAACGCTGCTGCTGCTGTTGCCTGCACCTATTGTGTGTTCTTCTCGCCTCTGACTTATGGTCCATGCTGACAAAGCTGCTAGAATTATGGAAAAGAAAAAAGCTTTGTTCCAAGGAACTGGACACGTGGGTAAATATATTTTCCTCTAACAGATGCATCTGGTTAGATCAGTTGCTGTTACTAAGGCTTTAAAGCCAAAGGCATGATGCTGTGTATTGGGATGGTCTACTTAAGTATGCCATCATTTAGGCCATTTGCTCTATTTGCTTTGGCTTAGTTGGATGAGTTGATTTATTCCTTTCCTTGACTGATGAAACAACGGTAATATCTGTAAGGTTCACTTGGTCTCCTAGAAACAGTTTGGACGCTTCCTGCTTGAGCCATGCTATTGTAGTATGGCATAAGAATTGCAAATGGCCATGGTGGGCCTGAAGGGAGGATTACCATATGGGGTTAGCAAGAACACCTTATCACTTGGAGACCAACTGGCTAATTATATAAAAATAGGTGGTGGGGCACTACAGCTGTTGCCTTCAGCTACTATTAACACGTTCCAAGAGACAACTCCTTGTTCCTCGTCTAGCGCATTACTGTTGGCCGCAACCAAGAGACTTCCTTCTTTTTTTTCCAGGCTATGGCTTGGTAGTGTGTAGATTATGCTGCTCTAGATCAGCATAAGCCCATAGTATCCCCAATACCAACTTGTGCAAGGTCCACTGTCTGCACCTGTCATTGTGTGGCTCCAGTTACTGACCACAGCTCTGGCCTGCACATCAGCAACCAGCTCTGGGATCCAGAAACTAGACTGTTCAGTCTTCCCTAAGGCAGTGAGATCTGGTGGGTCCCAGGTTATCTTGCACAGTCCCTGCAGGAGAGACTGCCTACTATGGTGGTGTCCTCAATGGTGAAGGCTGCTGCCTGTCAATGTGATCTACAGACCTGCCTCAGGGACCCTTGCTGCCAGTTACCCTCAAGCTGTCTGCCAAGCTAAGCTTATTGCTGGAAGAGGTGGAGGTTAGAGCAGGACATGGACTACAGCTCCAGACCAAGACCGCACTGAGTCCAGCTAACGAAGTGGGACCCAGACGGCCTTGTGCTGATGTCTCTGGCCACCTGATGGAAGTTCTGGCTGCATGGCCAAGTCCTGGAAGAAGGTAATGACCTGGCTCATCCACAAAAACAGTGAGCCTGACCATCTGCATCCCTGAAGGGCCCATCACCCTTTGCTCCACCATTTTTAAATGTAAACAATATGCTGGGCCACAACACAGCTCAGATCATGGACTGGGCAGTGAATGGGTGGATTGTAGCCTGAACCAGAAAGCTTTCATGTCCAGCGAGGGCTGTTGAATGCACCTTGGCTGCTGATGACCTACGACAGCACCGAGACGGCAAGGTGTCCACGTGGAGATCAGTGCAGGCCTCTGGCTCAGTGCCTTAGCCATGCGTCTTCCAGTAGCTGGGATATCAGGCCAGATTTCCACACATGGTCCCCAAGGCCTACAACAACTACACTGTCACTTCCTGATCATAATGGTGAAATGCTGTTCCGAACTTGAAATGAGGCTGCCTCCCAAGTCCCACCATTGGAGGCTTACCAAGGGCCCAGGACCAAAAGGTAAACCTCCTGGCTTCTGAGGGTGACTTGATGAACTCCTGAAGGTGCTGGACAACAGCTGAGAGGCAGCTGACTGAACAGAGCTTTTGTTCCCCTCCAGTCCAAGGTGCCCATATACATCATCACCTCTGGAAAGAGAAACTTATGGCCCCCAGTAACAGGATCCTGGGTGAGCCCATTAGATACATGAAGGGTAGTGAGGCTTACCTCAGCCTTGGCTCAGACATGGATCACTGTGCAAATGAATGTGGGAGAACATCATGCTGGGGACCAGTTAGGATGCCTACCAATTGGACTAATCTGTGGGTACCCTGGAAGAAGATGCAGGGAGTACCTTGTCTCTGGCTGCAGCTTTTGGCCCTGTTCCATCTTGACAGCGGCTTCCAGTTCCAGTACCGACCCCCTGATACCCCCAGTCCCTAGGTAACCACTTTGGACTGCCCTCCATGCTTCAAGTATCCAATCATTAGGCCAGACCACCAATGCCTCGGTCCCAACCTTTTACCTGGACCAGTCTTTTTGGAGCTGTGGGGCAGGACCCAAAGTAGAAATACAAACTCCGTTCTGCCCGAGAATCCCTGCAAGCCCTCCAACCCCCTGAATCCCAAGAAATGATGGCCCATCTCCAGCAGGCAGTTCAGCAGCTCCAGGCACTGTTTGAACAGCTAGAGGGGAAAAACCAGAGCTGTTGGACTGCCTGGAAGGGGCACAGGCTAAAGCTGGAGCCTGGCAAATGCTGAGCAAAACCATCCCCAAGAGATGAAGCAACAATCGAGCCTTGGCTGGGGCCCTGCTGTCAGAAGACTGCTGCTGCTACCACAAGTCCCACTCCCAGTGCACTTGAGCCAGATCCAAAGAAGTGTTTTGGGATTCCTGGATCAGTGTTGCCTGCTCTTTCCACTGTGCCCCATCATCTGTTCCACAGACCAGGCCAAGATGGGACTAATGGTTGGCCTGCTTGCAGGGAGAAGTCCTGACCTGGGCTTCCTTGCTCCTCGAGGGCTTCAGTCTTTCAAATTGTCCATCCAAGCCTTACAGGGAAGAAGTCCCATAGGCACCTGCCCACCCCTTGCAGTTCATCTCTGCCAAAATAGCCCCCTAAAATGTTCAGCATGGCAGCCAGCTAAAGCCCACAGTGGCTCACGTCAGTGGTAGGCCCCTGGCCTCAAGTGGAATGAGGTGACTGAAGTTGTGGCAATTCTGCCAGAGGCTTAGTGAGGAGCTGAAGGATGAACTTGTTCCTGTTGAGTCCCCTGCTAGCTCAGTCAAGGGCCCCAAGCTCTTTGTGGATCTACCACTGCCTTCCAGAGGAGTGTGTGGAAAAGATGGCCATGAGAGCAGACCCCACACCACAATCCCAGGTCTCCTGGTGCCCCAGGAAGATCTACTGCTCTAGAAATCCAGGGAACTGTATCTGTGGGAGACCTAGAAGAACCAGCTGTGAGCTTTGGGCCTCTGCTAGTCTTGTGGAACACAAGGACCTTGCCCATGCCATCTGGTTAGCAGTACAGCTGTCAGTCCTTGTGGGCTTGGGTGCTATGGACAACTTAATGGACAAGTGTTTCTGCAAAGAGAGGTGCCTCCTAGTGAGGCACAGGGTGAACCCCATTACAATGGAGTAGTCATTGTGGGCATCCCACTCAACTTGGATCCAGTAACTTTGGACATTTGTTTTGGCTGCATGGGGTGCTTACCTGTACTGTATCAGTCTTGGGCCCTCTGTTCATGTCCAACATGTGGGATTTTCTGTCCCTTTTGGGGGTAGAGCAGGAGCTCTAGTCTGTCTAACACTGGCAGACAAGGGAGAACCAGGTGCTGGAGCAATGCTAAATGAGGCTTCCTTAACTGCCATCACCATGACTGGCTTGTGCTCCTGCCCGTGTCTATATCTGCATACAACAACTTGGATCTGTCACCCAGCCAGTGCAGCCCCTTGATGCCAAGTGTGGGTTTCATCCCTACTTCCCCACAGCCCTGTCCAACATCTCCACCCCTGTAGTCACAGAACTGGGAACCCACTTGCAATGAATACATGATGACGTGAAGCACCACCACTAGCCTGCCAAGAAGGTCTAGTTTTAGGCTACAAACAGTGCTCGGGGGGGGGGGGCTCCACGTCCATTGTAGGAGTAAAGAATCGCTCTCTTCCTAATACCTGAAAGACACCTCTCAACTCTGACAAGCAAGATCTTGGGTATCTAGGACTCTATGCCATCTCTGCAGTCACCAACATGGTGTCCTTCTGCTTGTAGCTATCTGATGTTCTGCGTGCCCACCCTGTCTTCTACATCTCCCTGGCAAATCTATGCACAAAGACAACCTATTCCTGGCAGTCCCCAAACCATCCTCTTTGGCTGGGGGCATAAGGAATTCCAACTCAAAAAATCACCATTGACAACCAGAAGTTAGGGAGGAAATGGTATTAATGTGTTTGACTGGCAAGGTTATGGACTGGCAGACTATTTCTAGCAACCTGCAGAAAATGCATGAGCCCCTGACCTAGTACGAGCCTTCTGTCAGAGCCACCCAAAGAAGGCTAGCCTAAAAGCCCCCACTTCTAGCACAATGCCTGGATATACTGTAAGGAGGCCAGATCAGGGCCCTGGACTTGCAGGTTCTCAATCTGATCTGATCTCCTGAGCAGGTGGCATCTCAGCAAGGTCAGAGCAGAAGCCTGGTCCCACCTGGGCTCAATGAGGCCATCCAGGCAGTCAAGCTCCTGAAGCCACTTCCTAGTCTAACAGAAGCCAGACCAGAAACGGTAGGCCTCTGCTGGCTTTTGTCATACTCTCAGTGGTTCCTGGCCCATCCCTGTGGATGGCATTTTTAAAGGGTTGATTTGAAAGGGAGAGAGTGAAGACAAGGGTGGAGAGTGGCACAGGAGTGGTCATGCTTTTATTTATATTTTAGATGGTGCCCAAGATGTTTTACCCTAGGGCTTTATTGACCACTTCATGCTAAAAGGGGTGGTGGGTATGGAGAAATGTTGTGTAATGATGGGTCTTCTGGAAATACAAATACGTGGTTGGAGGAGTGTAGGGGCTGTAGAGAGCTCTTGTAAGGGGTGGCGGGCACTGTAAATCTGTGTTAGGAATATGTGGGAATGGTGGCACATAGTGCTGATGTCTCAGCAGTATGTGCATAGTGCTGAAGGAAAGGAACTGAGCAGTTTGTCATGAGAGCGGGTGGTAGAGGATGAGGTCAAGGAGGGAGAGCTTGAGGTGAAGTTGTGCTCCAGTGCCTCTTAATGCCTGTGGAGTGGGGCAGGGCATTCGGGACTGACCTGGATGTCATCAAGAGGGCCACAGGAAAGGCTTGGTTTGTTTTATTCATGTCCCGTGAACAGAGAGGGCTGGTCTTGCTACTGTTGGATAGGCGTAAGGACTTGGCTGTTAAAAGGGCGCAGCAGTGCACTAGACTGCTGAGGGAAGTTGTGGAGCCTTCGTCACTGGGGGTGTTGAAAAAGAGGTCGGGTAAACATTGATCAGGAATGATCTAGGAGTAACTGTGCCTATGCTTTACTCTGCTTGTGTCTCATGAGGCAACCAGTGAAGCCCAGAAGCATGAGGCTGGGAAAGACTCTTTTCTTTGTCCTTTGCTGTGTGTTGTGGTAGGCATATTCCTTCCTCAGGAGCACTGAGCGACTGTCACCAAGGCTGGAGACTGCCAATACTTCTTCCTCAAGTAAAACCTGTAGGTTCCTGGCTAGAGGGGCTTGCCTCTTTGCTCAGGGTCAAGCTGGTCACCCAGTTTGAGGTCAGGAAGAAGTTTTACCCCTTGGTCAGATGGGTACAGATTGTGGGGATGAGTGCCTTCTTGTAGCAGGGGCATGGACCTCTTCCTTGTGTGCCATTCAGCATCTTTTAACAACCCTTGCAGAAGGAGGACATGGGTTACTATTGCCACAGGCGAAGCAAAAGGACATCTTGGGGTCGTATGATTTGTGGGTGTGTGACAATGCCATTGGTTTAGTTCTAGTAGTAATATGGTACCGTGGATAGAGATGACCCTGCCTTGGGCAGGGGCTGGACTAGAGGACCTCTTGTGGTCCCTGCCAGCTCTGTCTTTCCATCTTTTGAGGAAGAAGTGGTACCCTGATCAGAATGCCCCTGTGGAGAAGGGGATGATCTGTGGAAGCCATGCAAAGATTTCACCATGGGATGTTGAGAGGAGGGATGTGGGCATGGTAATGCAGCCATCTTAATGGTGATCCCTACTGTGCCTTCAGGTTATTCCTGCTGCCTCGCTATTCGCTGCTCTTTGCCTTAATGCTCTTTCTAATGACATGCCCCGTGACTTGTTTCTTGCTAGAGGATGTTTTGATCTTCATGTAGGCTGTACAGCACGCTTTCTGCCTTCTATTTTTTTATTAAGGAAATATTAAGTATTTCTTTATCTCTCCACACCGCCTCCTTTTGTCAATATCTCACAATAAACAATATCATACGTGAATCAATAATGCATGACACAACCATGGGAACTTCCTGTCTCCTTTCTCCATCACAATTGCTTCACAGTTGGATCACCAGATCCTCCTCTTACATAATCAGCAATGCAATCCATGACAATACATTTTGCTCTCTCATACAGGTTCTTGGGACACTTTCAACATTTATAATGCATCCTCACATTTTACACAATCTTTCTCTGTGGTCTCGTATTTCCCTTCTTTTTATTTGCCTTTACCACATTTTCCACACGTCTTTATTTATAGCATACACAACTCATTTTTGTTTCAGTATTACTGTTTTCCTCACTTGGTTTTCACCTTCCCTGATTCCCGACGCATTTCCTTTCCCTACTTCCCGATGCTTTTTCTTTCCCTCCTCTCTATCCCTTCTTTTCTTTCCCTACCCTTACCCTATCCCGGCCGGCTGGAATAATTCCTGCCACCCAACGCCTTGCCATGCCCTACTCCCTTTGCCCTTTTCTCCCTTTCCCTTCATGTAGTCTTTAATCTCATAATACCCCAGCTGTACGCATTCCCTTTGTGTAAAGCATACCCCCTTCCCTACCAACAAGCACCTCACTTTCCATAATGCCACCATCATCCCCATCAAAATCACCCGCACTTCCCATTGCCTTGTTTCACTGGTCCATACACTGCGGTCTCATAGGACACCCCCTGTGCCCACCCTATTGCCCTTAGAAACTTCCCTACTCTTCCCCATACCCTTCTTGCAGACGTGCACTCCCAAAAACCATTTTCTTCCTTTGTACAGAACTCCCCCGGGCTTTCTGCCGATCTCACCAGCCTCCATCGGTGTAGTACTTCTCTGACTGATAGCACCCGCCTAACTATACACCACGCTATTTCCCTGTGAAACCCTTTCCACCTTGTGTCTTCTATTCCCCTCCACACCTCTCTCACCTGTTCCCATGCCAAATTCCCCACATCCGTTAATCCACCTTCCTCCCTAATTGCATTGAAAATTACCCTCGCCTTTTGTAATCCTTCCATCCCGTTTTACCAAACCCTTTGCCCTGACAATTGCCGCCAGCCTATCCGTGTGCTGTGATGGTTTCCCTGCCCACACGCCTGTCCACCTTTCTCCAAATATCCCCCATTCCCTCAAAACTCTACCTCCCCAGTACTTTACCCATTTCCCCACTATTCCTTCCCCTCTCCGTGCCTCCCTGTCTAATGCCGCCACCCTGTGCCCATATATGAACGTTTCCACCTCTGGAAAACCCCATCCCCCTAGCTCCCCCGCTTTATAAAGCTCCCTACGTGCTACCCTCTCTCCCTTACTTCCCCAGAAACACACACACAATTCCCTTTGTATCCTCCTCGCTTGCCTCCACGATGGAGGGTATACCCACCCTACGAACAGCAGGATCGGTAAGATCACAGACTTGATTAGCTTTACCTTCCCTGTCTTAGACAAACCTCTCCCTCCCCATATTCCCAGCACCTTTTTTCCTCATCCTATCCTATGCTTCTGAAGGACTAGCACATCCTTTATCTTTTAGTACCCTCTTAATCTCCTCCCATTTACCTCCATCTCGGCAAATTTCTCATGTTCCACAATATGAAATGCATTCCCCTGTCTTACTCCCCCAGTGTCCTCCTCCCTCCCCCCTCATACCTCCATTTCTTCTCAACCCCCACCCTCCACATCCCTGTTGCTTAAGCCTAGCTTACAATAGCTGACGGGCTATTAGAAAAGCTGCCCCCACCCCGACTCTCCTCCTGATTTCACTTACACCATTTGTCAGTCTTGCTTCTTCCCCTATATCTTTTCCCTTCTCACTCCTCTTCTCTTGTTCTTCCCGTTTTTGCTTTGGTATCCCCACTTTCACTCTTTGGTTGGTTGCATGATGTTTCCAGCAAAGCCTTTCCCTGCCCAACAGAATTTCCAAATAGTTACTTACACCAATTAACCCCATGCCCCTTGCACTTCCTGTCACTTTTTTCTCCTGCCTCCCTCTCCTCTACTGTGGCTGTCCATTGCTCTACAACAATTTCTACAGTTGATGTAGCCAGCTTCTCTACTTCCTCAAATAAATTCATCTTTGTCCTGAGCTCCAATACTCTCCCAGCCATCTTCCTTCGCATACTGAATGTTTCCATCCTCTGAAGGGATACCAGGGACTTGCTGTCCCCTTCCATCTTCTCTCCCTCCCGTTCTGACACTTCCTTCCTTATGAGTGGGGGCACTCTTCAAAATTGTGCCCCTCCTCCCAACATGTTTTTGCACATTACTTCAGCCTTGCATACCCCTGCCCTATACCCCATCCCACAGCATCAGTAACTTGTTGTCCATTGACAATATGTTTCAATGGGCCCTGGTCCATTATATTTACTACGTCACCTTGGTTAACCAAAATAATAGATATATTTCCTATGGGGACCCAAACAGAAGCTGGAAGGAAGATGTTTGATTCCTCAATGATCTCTCGCCATTCCAGCTCTCCGTGAACCGGTCCATATTTTGTTCTTATTGAAAGCTCTGTCCACCCAAAGGACTCTCTTTTTCCTTTAGCCTCCAGACAATGTTGGATGTCCTCCAGTTCAATTACATCATTGAACGTTCTTAAAACAGCCCTCTTTCATGGGAGTCTGCTCTGGCTTGAAAGCGCAGTTCTGTTAATTGTCTCTTCCATGCTAATTCCTCTGCATGCCTCTCCCAAAAGACACTATATGCCTTCCTTTCCCTAAAACGTTCTGTCCCAGATGCAGTAATTTTCATGTGCCACCAGGATGCTTACAGGCTTTCTTATTAATAAAAGGTAACGAATTTAAAATGCCCAACCTCAACCAAACTTTCCACCTTGCAACACAAAACCCAACAAAACCATCTCCAGATTTAGAAGCATCTACAACCCTTTATCATTCAGCCACAGATACCTTGCACAACCTGGTTCCATGTCACCTTACACATTGGAAAATCATATACCCAACATGTTAAAGATTTCTGTTATCTGTAACACATTTAACAAAAGTGTGTGTGTATGTATTTACAACTGGCTTAACTTCATCCCCACTGCTTCACCTCTTACACATCCCTTATCATAATTGTCATACCTCGACACCACACTTGCCGCCCCCCCGCCCCCAATCTTCTTATCCAATCCCCTGTAGGGGCAAACTATTCTTCCCAATTCACGTTTTGCCATACTCACTGCTTCAGTTGCCCTTCCTTTCCCATATATCCCCATGCCTAATAATACCCCAGCTGCAAACATTCCTTAACCATAAAAACAACCCCTTACTTGCTAATAAATGCCACCTTTTACCTACTATCCCCTTCCAAACCTCTCACCTATGCCCTTGATCGATCCCCTACATCCATCACCTTGTCACTTCTCCCTGCTTATTACTTTAAATACTGGTTTTGCATTGTCCCACCCTTCTGTGCCTAGCTTCTTTAGTCCCTCTGCCCTTTATAAAAAAAAAACAAAACAAAACCCCATCCTAGCATAATGTATCATTTCTTTTTCTTTCTCCTTCAGCCTGTAAATCCATCCATCTCATTGCCAACAACTGTAACCCCTAAACAACTGCTCTCCCCAGTCTCAACAATTTCCCCAATAACCCCTCTCCCTTTTTCACTTCCCTTAGTCACAGCCACCACATGCACTTACAGAAAAAGCTCTATTTTGAGTAACCCCAGCCCCCCAATTCACCAGTTTTACAAATCTCCCCCTTGCCATCCTCTCCCCTCCCCCCATGCAAAAAAATGCCAACTTCTCTTTAAAATGTATTGCACTTGCAACCATGAAGGAGGGTGAACCCTCCCCGTAAACAAAATAATAGGCAGCAGCACCTGCTTGCCCAATTCCACCTTCCCCCACCCCCAAAATAATCCCCTTGTACCCCACAATCCCACCACCTTCTGTATCCATGCCCCCAACTCCTCCCACACTCTCTTCCTTTTCCCTTTCATCTCAAAATGTACCCCCAACCCTTTTTTTAAATGATTCCCCAGCTCCTGTAACCCATGTCTCTCAATGCCTCCCTGTCACTCCCTACATGTCCCAAGACTCTCTCCACTGACCTTCTACCCCAAACTACTATAGTGACATCATCCATATACAACAAATCTTCACCTCTTCTTCCACCCCCTTCTTCCCCTATCCCTTCTAATGTACTGAGCCACTGGCTTCATTCCACAAATAACCACCCCTGACCCCAATTCAATTATCCTTCCTTCCTCCTTACCCAGCTCCATAGATGTGCGCGTCTTCCATTGATCCTTTCATATCACTTTCACACTCATTCTCAGATTCCACCTCCTCCCTCCCCTTCCCCGCTTTCCCCATTTTTGCTCTATTTGTGTATGAGGTCTGGCAATCCCAAGGGATATATCCCTCCTCCTTGCACATGATGCATGTTATTTTTGTTAGACAAGTATTAGCCTTTTTCCCCACACCCAAAGCAAACAGTCCTAGAACAAAAAAACCTCAAGTGCCCCCTCGCTTACTACGTAGTTTGGGCTGTCCAAAATAACCCTGGGGTGACCCAAAATAAATTACTGAAGGAAGGTGATAAATCCCATCCATGTCTCACCTGTGCATGTAAAATTACCTATGCCTTCCATGACCCCATCCAAATCCTATAACTATTGAATACCAGGGTTTGGACTCCATCTTTGCTGGGAGTTCCCATGATGAGCTTGCTGGTCTTGACCTACCCTGGGGTTCCCACCACCTCTTGCTCCCATGGCCTGCTCCCCTCAGGTACCTGACCTTTTCAAAGCACTGCAGTCCTGTGGGTCTCTGCTCCATTGATCACCTTCATGTCTGGCCCTGATCTTGCTCTGCTGTCTTCTCCTGTTCTGCCATCCTCCTGGGTCCCTCTTGGGCAAGCCAGGAAACAGCTGGGTTTCACCCCGGCTGCCCTGATAGGAGCCTTCAAGACTAGCTGCCCAGGGCCAGAGGTGGATCAGGGCCAGGGGCCGAGGGGGCCTGATGAGTGAGGTCAGGTCAGAGAGGACCAGGGCTGAGGGTAAGATGGGCCCTGGCCCACCAAGATGAGGCCTGGCCATGGCAGGGCCTGAAGGCTCTCTGGATGGGGCTGTGGTTGGGTGGCAGTCCCACAGTGCCTGGTTCCCCTGCAGGAAAGCCACAGTCAGTCAGTGGCCCTGTGGGTGGCATTGCAGGTGTGTGGTGGGGTGGGGCATTGTAGGGCACAGTTGCATTTCTGGGGCGAGGCTTCCTGGCAGGCAGGCAACCAGTGAGGTGCTGCCTGTTCCTTCATTCCTGCCAGTCACATGCCTACTTGCTCTTGGGGTTGGCTATTTGTGTATTGGCTTGGCTTTCCCCCCCTTGCTCCTCTTGCTTTGGCTGGTGCTGGTGATTTCTAATGCTCAACAAAGGCAGCGTCTTGTCTTAGGTGGCTTTCCTGGAGAGGCTGGGGGGTAGGGAGGGAGGCCGCTATACTTGTTGGCAACAGGGGCTGCCCCAGCCTGCCATCTGCCAGACTGGCAGGGAGGTGAGTGTGCACCCATGCATTGGCCTAAGCCCCTTCCAGCCTCCCTGTGAACTGGCTGGCCCCAATTTGCATAGGGCCTGACCACCCCCCCCCCCCCCAGCGGTCACCCAGGAGTAGTGACTCAGGCCCCAGGCCCAGGCCTGTGCTGCTCTTGGATCTGAGTGGGGAGTTCCCCTAGTAGGGGAGCAGGCATCTGGCTCAGCAGCACTGCAATACTAGGCTGATACCTGGAGTGGTTGAAGCAAACCTGGAGGCCCTCTCCCTGTGCCAAGAATGCTTTTAATGCATCAGTGTTCCCATCAAGGATGTTATCAGCAATTAAACTGATAAGAACAGATTTGAATTTTATTAGTGGATGTTAAGAGTTATGAACCAAAAAGATGACAAAGCCAGTAAGGAAATATAGACCGCCTGAGGGAGGGACTAACAAAAGAGGGTTGGGGGATGAGGAGGGGAATTCAACTAGGTTTCAAAAAATATGATGTTATCCAACTAAGCCAGGGGGTGGGGACAGGGGAGGCAGGGGGGTTGCAACACCAAGACAGAGGAGAGATGCACACAAATCAGTACAACAGTCTGTAATGGAGAGAGTAGGCTGAAGACCGTTTCCTCAGTCAATATATAGAGTCTCATTGCAGGGTTCCTCTTCCAGTGGACCGGGGTGGTCCATTTTTGAACCTTCTGCTCAAAGTCTATCAATTGCAGCACCAGGTTCAGGTGGTCCCCTGAGTCCAGTCCAGTGGCAGTCGGTCTGGGGGGTCGGAGTACTGGTGATAGCGCGTGATGTGCTCCACGTAGATGTCGTGGGACCAGTGGATCATGTCTGATGCCATGAGGCAGGGCATCAGTTTGGCATAGGGGTGGGAGATGCAGCAGGCACGCAGGACGATCTCATTGCTGGGATCCCAGGGTCTAAGCGTTGCCACAGTGACCACATGGACTGTGTTGTTATAGCCACGGCCTCTCAAGATGTTGGCCAGCGGGGTGTACTTCTCCCGCTTGTGAGCCCGGACATTGGTGAAGGCTTGGCGCCGGTTCTTGAAGGGGATGGTTACGTCCATGATCGTGCCCTTCTTGGCCTCTTCGCTCATGCTGATTGTTGGGTCACATCTGGCTCTCAGGCCAGGACAGTGCGGTTCACAGAGATCTCCCCCGCTGTGGCTGGGATGGCCCTCACCAGGTGGTCCTAGACAGTGTTGTCGTGGAGCTGCCAGGCTCTGGCATGCAGCTTGCAGCTGCACAGCATGTGGGGGAGGGTCTCCGCTGTGTAGCTGCATCACCGGCATCTCTTGTCCCAGTGGCCGAAGTGGACAGCCCCATTCAGAGGCAGGCAGTTGAGGCGGGCGTGGTAGAGGAAGTGCCAGTCTGCAAAGTGCATGACACTCCTGCTGGGTATCAAGTCATTGCTGGAGTCCCACTTCAAGGTGATGTCAAAGACCTTACCCTGGTTGGGTTTGGCCTTCAGGTCACCGGCATAGTTGTTTCGGTTGGGGTCCTTCAGGAACCGCTCCAGGAAGGTCCTCATGCAGGGTGTCAATGTGATGCGGTCGGCATGCAGGGCTGGTTCCAGGGAGACTCTTGGCACTCCTTGGTCCAGATCCAGGAGCAGCCAATGTGTTTCTGAAGGCAGCATGTAGTGTTGTGGGCTCGGCTCCACGGTGGTGCAAAGTCCTTGCTGTCTCTGCTGAACTCGCCCTCCAGCAGGCCACTGAGGAAGGTCGCCAAGTTGCATCCAGTTGGCTGTCTCGGGATCCTCTGTGGGTGATCTCCTCAAGGGTGCTGGCAGCAATGACATTTTACCATGGCATCTGGGCAGGTCAGGAGGCAAATGGCATAGGTGACCACCACCATGTTGCAGAGGTCTCCCATGAGGGGGATGCTGTCACCTCCCTGCCAGTAGGGTATGTGCAGGACCTCGTTGCTGGCCTTTTAGTGGCAGGTGCAGTTGCTTCTTGAGCAGCCACTGGATCTTGGCATCCGCTTTCTTGAGGAGGGTCTTGAGGACCGCCGAGCCTCTCGGGATGAATACGACGTGGGGAATGAGGAAGACGTTCCCTGCTGGCCCCCTGGCAGAAGATAAGTGCTGTGATGAGTCCAGCTTGCAGGCATCCTGCACAATCCCATTGGTGGCATCTTGTGGTATCTGCTTGGACCAGTGCCTGGTGGGCGTCTCTAGGTGGCAGTAGGTCTTACTACCACGCAGGTGCCTCATCTCTGTCCTGAGCTCTGTCCTGATCCTGGCCCTGGACTGTGAGGCTGGAGTCCAGGATGCGGCTCTTCTGCCTGCTGTCCATGTGCAGGGACGTGCACTTGGTGACGTTGAAGCGCAGGCCCATCCACTTGGCCGCCTTGGATATCACGTCCAGCATCTGCTGCAGCTGGGTGGCATCAGGGATGAGGAGAACGAGACCATTGGTGTTGGGCAGGACACTCAACTTCTGGCCATACAGGAGGAGCCTGCTGGGGCAGGCTGTGGCTCAAAGGAGCAGTTCCATGGCTAAGCTGGGGCTGAGGGGGCAGTCCTGTCTCACCCCCAACTGGATGAGGATCTCCGTGGTCTCTACGTCAGTGGCACAGAAGGTCGTGGTGCATCCATGGCAGAGCTCTCGCACCACGATGATGCCACCCAGTAGGCCCAGCTCATGGAGGGTGCTGAAGATGTGGCGGTGGGGCATGGAGCCGAAGGCATTGGACATGTCCAGCCACACCACCGCATGCTGCTTCCTGGTCCTCTGGGCATTGTCCACTTCGATGGTTGCAGGATGTGGGGCGGCGGCTTCTGCTGCGGGGTAGAAGACCCTGCTGAAGTAGTTGAACAGAGTCTCTGGGGGGACCTGGCAGAAAGCTGACGGTCCCTCCAGGATCTCTCTCAGTGCCTTGGGATGGTTGGTCCAGTAGAGCTTCTGGAGCTAGGAGGCTGGTGCCGGGTCACAGCACTGTCACCTGGGTTGCCTCTGTGGCTGCAGTCTGTGGTCTTTGGGTGGCTCTGGGATCTTCAGTGGGCCAGCGGCGTCGGGTGGCCTCGGGGTCCGGGAGGAGGACTTTCTGGTTCGGGCATCATGTCTGGTCGGGGATCCCTGGGCTTAGACCTGTGTGGTGGCATCTCTGGGGCAGGCCTCTCCATCAGGGGATCCATTGGACCAGACCTTCAGGGGGTTGTTAGCAGGGTGGCTGGTCTTTGCATTGTGGCTTGGGTCTGACAGGCAGTGGCAGCGTGCCAAGTCTTCTCTCGGCTCCGTGGCCTTTGTATTCCTTGTGGTGCTTCTTCAGGAGCTTCAGGGTCTCGTACTCGGTGCCACAGAGGGCGCAAAAGAATGCTAGGCAGAGCTGGTGGAAGCGACGTAGGTGGTATTGCATGTCGTTGTGTGACCTGTGTTGTCTTTGTGGGTGGCAGGTCGGGCATGACAGCTTCTCGGGGAGGGGGAAGAGGAGGAATATGAGCACTACCCTGTCTGCACCTCCCCCTGGGTCATCTGTAGGGGTATCTAGTGTTGGGGGTTCGGGGCTCCTCCACCAGGGGAGGGAGGGAGGGAGTCTTGGGGGGGGGGAGGGGTCTTCCTTGGGACCACCAGGGTCTGCGGGCCATCGCTGCTTAGGGTACGCTGTTAGCACCGAGGGGCTGTGGGAGTTGGGAGGGGTCTGCCGTTTCTCAGGGGGCTCAACCATTGTCTGGGGAGTGTCCTCGGGATCCGGGGTCCTCTGCCGGGAGGTGGGTCTTGTCAGCTGGGGTTCTGGGCTCAGAGTCCCTCTGCCTCTGGGGGTCAATCAATGGCCGGGGGTCAACAGCCACCTGTCGGCACCCCAACATTGTGGGGGGGGTTTGTCACCAGCTCGTGTTTGCTGGTTCACCCTCCTGGGAGGGTCCTCTGTGATGCCTAGTCAGCGGTCCGCCCTAACTGGGGTCTCCATGCGTGCCTTGCAGGTTCTTGACAATGGATCGAGACGTCCTTGGGACCTGGGGGTGTTTATCCATGTTCTGTCCTCGGAGCACAGGTGTTCCCCTACTCCGACTGAGGGAAGACCCAAGGTCTTCAGCTACTAGCCTGAGCCAGGATTTTCACGTTATTGGGTAAGGCAAACCGCAAGACCCTTCAGCTACTCACCTGAGCGGCGCGGTCGCTTGTACGTCCGGAAGAGCGCCGGTTGCACTAGCAGCACTGCCTTCCCTAGCTCGTCATGCCTGACAAGCACCCATGCTGCACTGGAGGAAGGAAAAGCAAGCTGCTAGTCAGCTCACTTCTTATTGCTGTTGTTCTGGCAATCCACCAGACTGGGTTGGTGCTGGTCCTGCAGAAAGTGCAATAACAGGCCAGTGACAATTCATTTTCCCATATCTCTTCTTGAATCACTTTAAATCTTCTCAGAACTCTTCATCTTTACAAATAGTCTTTTTCCTTTTTCCATTTGTTCCTCATTTCCTTCATATATATAATTCCTTTGTCTCATATTCCCCGTTCTTATTTATATACAATCCATACATTGACTTTTTTCCCCCCCTTTTAATGTCATCTTGCATCTTTCCCCACTTTATTTCCCGTTAACACTTTTTTTCGTAATGCATCATTTGTGATGCAGAATTCAATGTTTTGTACTGCTGTCTTCCCAATTTTTTTTCCCCACCTTTTCCATTTATCTCTGTTCCCTGATTCCCGACACTTTTCCTCTCCCTATCTTGGCCGGATGAAAGAAATTCCTGCCACCAAACGCTTTGCCACACCCTATTCCCTTCACTTTTTTGTCCTTCCCCCAATGTAATCCTTGATATCATAATATCCTAGCTGTGTGCATGCCCTTTCCAGGAAATATACCCCCTTCCCTACCAACAAACATTGCTTTCTGTAGTGCCACCCTCATTCCCATCAAGATCACCAGTACTTCCCATTGCCTCTCTCCTCTTTTAACCAATCCATACACTGCACTTCCATAGGATTGGGCACAAAGGGTATCGTATCTCCCTTTAGAAATTCCCCTACTTTTCCCCACACCTCTCGCAAACGCACACTCCCAGAAGATGTGGTGAACCATTTCTTCCTGTGTGCAGAACTCTCCAGGGCACCCGCCCATCTCACCAGACCCCATCTATGTAGTACTTCCCTTACTGATAATACCCGTCTCACTATACACCATGCTACTTCCCCATGAACCCCTTTCCATCTTTCATCTGCTATTCCCTTCCACACCTCTCACCTGTTCCCATGTCGAATCCCTCATGTTTGTTAATCCATCTTTATCCCTAATTGTTTTGAAGATCACCCTTGCTTTTTGCAGTCCCTCCAGCCCCAATTTTTCCAAACCCTGTGCTCTTGCGAATGCCGCCAGTCTATCCACGTGCTGTGATGGTTTCTCTGCCCACATTCCTGCCCATCTTTCTCCAAATATCCCCCATGCCCTCAGAACTCTCCCTCCTCAATACTTTGCAACCTTCCCTGCTATTTCTTCCCCTTTTCATGCCTCCCTTACTAATGCTGCCACCCCATGCCCATATACAAATGTTTCAACCTCTAGAAAACCCCACCGCCCTAATTCCCTTGCTTTATAAATCTCGCTATGTGCTCCCCTTTTTCCCTTTAGTTCCCCAGAAAAACGTGCACAATTCCTTTTTGTATCTGCCTTGCTTGTCTGCACAATGGAGGGTGTACCCACCCCATGAACAGAAGGGTTGGTAATATGACTGATTTGATTTAATTTTAATCTTCCCTGTCTTTTTCCAACCCTTTTCTCCCCCTCTTTATACAACAGTACTATTACCCCTTCTGCAAACCCTTTCCCCCTTCCATCATTTCTTTAAACACTTCCTTTTATGTCTGTCCCCAACCACCCCCAAAATTTTTTGTAAAACTCCCCTGGTATCCCATCCACCCCTGGCACTTTATTTGTCTTCATTCCTTTCAGACACTCTTCTATTTCTTCTGCTGTTAGCTCTTTCTCCAAATCTTCCCTTTCCTTTTCCTTCATTTGCTGTATTTCTTCCCCTTCTGCCATCTCTTCTTCCTCTTTTTTCCCTTTTACTATGCAGGTCCTTATAGAACCTTGTTACTTCTTTTAAAAGATCTACTTCTGCTCCTTTACGACCTGCCCCCCTTCCGTTACTATTTCCTTCATTTCTTTCTTCCCATTCCGAACCGTCTCTGCAAAACATCCACTCCACTCCTCTCCTTTCTGCACCCACGGTGCCCGCGCCAAAAATATTCTTTCCCTTCCTCTCTGTTCAAACCACTCTTCCACCTTCCTCCATGCCATCCCCAGTTCCTCTTTTACATCTTCTCCTGCTTCTGCTTCCTTTACTAATCCTTGTACTCCTTGCTGCTTCTGTATCAAACTGTGCTTTGTCTGCTTTGCTCTCCCCCCCCCCCTTCCTTCCTAAACCATTCTTTGATCCTTTCCTTCACCATTACCCACCACTCCCACTTCGTTTCAAACTACTTTTTCAATGTTCTCCATCCCTTATATTCTTCCACTAATTCCCTGCATCTCTCTCCATCTTCTAGGTCTTTCAAAATCAATTTCCATACCCCCTTCCCCGCTTCCCCTCGTCCGATCTCCACTCCTAAGATGTTATGATCCGACATTCCCACTTCCCTTATCGCCTTTTGCACCCTCAATCCTTCTGACATAAACACAAAATCTCTATCCCTGATCTTTTCCTCCTCCCTTGCCCCATCCTTGTACAGACAGCCTCCCCTTTCCAAATATCTTTCAGTCCTTCTTCCTGTGCCCATCTCCCTAGCAATCTCCCTGTCCCATCCAGTTCTCCCTCATGTTCTTCCCCTACCCTGTCCCCTTTTTCTCTGATGCAGTTGAAATCCCCCACCACAACTCTGTCCCCCTCCCCCACAACACACTCCCAGTTTCTTAAACAAGCCCATCCTCTCTCCTGTCACCCCCGGTGCATACATGTTCCAGATGGTGACTGTCTCCCCTTCCCACTCCAGCACCATCTTCTGTACCTGCCCCTACACCAGCACTTGTCCTTCCCCAATCAAAATTCCCACCCCCAGGTTTTGGTCCCCTCCTGCTCCCGCCCACCAGGAAGGTCCCCACTGCCACTGCTTTCTTAACAAGCTCCACTCTCTTCCCCACCCTATCCCACACTCCTGCACACACAGCACTTCTGCTTCTGTTGTTTCTAGTATCTTTTTAATCCTGTCCCATCTCTACTTCCTCAACCAACTCCTCACCTTCCACAATATTATTCTTCGTGTTTTCCTCATCTCCTTACTCATGGATGACCTTTCCCTTATGCCCCCTTTCCTGCCCTGCCCTGCCCTTCCACCCAGTGACCTCGTCTCCCTCATGCCCGTCATGTGAGCTAAGTTAACGATTGCCGCCAGACTGAAATAACCCTCTGCTCCTTTGCTCTCTTCCCCCTCCCTTCCAGGCTCTGTTCCCCTGCTGCGGGTTCTCCTGGGTGTTTCCTCCCCCCGCCTTGTCTCCCACCCCTTTCCTCTTCATCCTCTTCCCATCCCTGTTTTGTTTTCCCTCCCTTTGCCCCTTTCTTTTCTCTCTTTGGCTTCTCTGTCCCACTCGCTGCCTGCCCCAGCGGGATCCCCTGACTCCCTCTTGAGCAGGACTTGTCATTCTTCGAAGCTGGTTGTGTCCCTGCCTGTTTCCTCCTTCTTTCCTGCCCTCAGGCTCCCTCTAGACCACGATTTTCAACCGTGGAGGTGGCCAGTCTCTCTCTAGCTCTTCCAGCATTTCTAACCCCATTGCCAGCTCCAGCCCCTCCCCTACCTCTTTCCCCACACACAGATGCTTCCCTGTGCTCTGAGACCTCATTAGCAGATATGCCCGACTCATTGTCTGCCTCCATCTCGCCCTCTTGAGCTTCTCTTTCCTTCTCTCTTGGTTTTTCGCCTTGTTCGCATAAGAATACAGGCATTCTCTATATGTGTGCCCCTCTTCCCCACATGTGTTACACTTCATCTGTTTCTTGCACTCGTTTGCCCTGTGTCCCATCTCCCCACATTTGAAACGCCTGGTTTGTGCACAGAAAGCTGCAATGTGCCCTCCTTTCCCACATCTACTGCATAACTGTGGCTGCCCAACATAGTTTGCGTAGCCTGTATGGGGCCCTAGGTAGAAGTTTGATGCTGTGTGTCTTACTCCTCCAAAATTGGGGTCCTCCATTAATATTACTTTTGCTCTCCAGGACCCTGTCCAGATCTTGTGGGTGGAAAGAGTTATGGGAAAAATACCTCACCCTTTGCACTTGGGCCCCAAGCATCTTTCTACATCCTCTCTTTCTAATTCATGGTTAAACGTTCTCAGAAACAGTACTCTCTCCTGTTTCAAACCGCAATCCTTTCCATTTCACTTCTCTTGTAAGTTGCCCTTGTCTCTCCCAGAACTCCTCATTGGCTTTTCTTTCCAAAAAGTTAACCCCCAAACATCAGAATTTTCATGAACAATCCCAATGCTTAAATCTCTAGGATTCAGCCCAATATCTTTAAGCAATAACTTCTCCATAAACTCTGTTCTTGTGAGCAGAGTCGCTCCTTCAAAGCCTTCTTTCAGTAAGAATACTTTACTTTATTAACAAAGTATCAAAAACGTATAAAACACAAAGCCCAAACAGAAATCACAAACTATCATGCAATCCATTTTACAAACTCGAGCAGTTTTCCCCTTTTACACCTATTCTAAACATTTCACATCTATTACTGTCTCTTTTCCCCTCCCCCACAAAAAAGAAACAGCTATTAGTGCATTCCCGCCCCTTTTTTCCCCCCTTACTTCTGCTTTTTTAACATTTACACTCACTCTCCATTGCATCTAAAAATACATAGTTCCAACACCTTTATACTCCGAAATCTCCGCTTCATTCCCATTATACATTTCTCCATTTGCTTCCCCCTCCTCCCTCTTAGTCAACCTCTTCCAATCGATTCCTTTCCATTTCTTTTTCTCTTTATTTTTGTAATATCGCAACTCTGCGTAGATCAACTGAACGCATTCCCTTGATGTAAAATATAAACCCTTCTGCACTAATAAACACCTCCCTTTCCACACCGCACCCGTGTACATGACAACAGAACTCTTCTCCCACTCCTTCTCCCTGTGACTTAGCAACCCAGACATTGCACCTTCAAAAGTAACACACTCTTTCCCCCCCCCCCCCAGCTGCTTTCCAAAACCTATCTACTTGCTGCCACACCCTCTGTGCAAACTGGCACTCCCATACCACGTGATCTATCACTTCTACCCCTGTGCATATTTTCCTCGGGCACTTCGCCTAGCGAATTAAGCCTCATCTGCTTTGCTCTGGCCTTACTGGTAGTATCTTCCTCAACACCCGCCATGCAAAATCTTCATGCTCTCCTTTCCACACCCTCCCTACCTGTGCCCATGACAACTCCCCAATATCTGTCATCCCATCCTTTCCCCTGCTCTCCCTCAACATCCTCTTTGCCTCCCCCAACCCCTCACAACCTAATCTGGCCAACCCCTTTGCCCTCAAAAAGTTCCACCCCCGTACATACCACCTCGCAGGGTTTTTCTGCCCACAAACCTGTCCACTGCCCCGCCCCGCCCCCTGTGTAATCCCAACCTCCTCAGATACCTCCCTGCCCAATACTGACAACCCTCCCCCCACTTTCCCTCCCCTCCTCCATCCTTGCCACCCGCACCACTGTCTTCCAAAAATGACCATAAACAAAAGCCTCTAACTCTGGTAACCCCCACCCTCCCAACTCTCTTCTTTCTTATACAACTCCTTTCTCACCACCCTCTGTCTCTCCTCCCCCAAAAATAAACACACTTCCATCTGTACCCGCCTTACCTGTAACCAGGCTGGCGGGTACACTACTGCTACAAACAACACTGTTAGCAGTAACACTTGCTTTGCCACCCTGACCTTCCCCCCCCAAAACAACCCCCGCATCCCCCCCATAGCCCTAATCCTCTCTTCACCCTCCCTCTGACCTCCTCCCACGCCTGTTCCCCTTTCCCCTCCACATCCATGTGCACCCCCAAAACTTTTATCCCCCCCCCTGCTCCACCTTCTGCCCTTTATCCCCCAAACCCCTCCACTCCCCTACTGCTAACATTTTCCTCTTCCGCTATTTACCTGGGATCCCGCTGCCTCCCCATGCTCGCTAATCCTGTCTACTACCCGCCTCACCGATCCCTCATCCCAAGCCACAAATGTGATGTCGTCCATATACAATGTCACCCTTAGCTCCCCTCCCCCTGGCACCGCTATCCCCCTCGCCCTTTTCTCCCTTCTAACCCACTGTGCCAGCGGCTCCATCCCACAGACAAACAACCCTGGAGACAAGGGGCACCCCTGATGCACCCCTCTCTCTATCCTAACCTCTTCCCCCAAAAACCCCTTCAACACCCTACTTCATGTCCTCCCATACAGTGCTCTCGCCCACCCTACAAACTTCCCTGGAAACCCCGTTCTTTCCAAAACTCTCAACACAAAATTGTGCGCCACACTGTCATATGCATTCTCCAAATCCGTGCTCCCCATCACCACCCCCTTTCCCCCACACGTATTTTAACATGTCCCGCAACACGCACTCCAGCGAGCTGCTGAGGAAGGTGGCCCAGTCACGTCCGGTGGGCTGCCTCCCGATCCTCTTGTGGGCGGTCTCCTCCAGGGCACTGGCAGCGATGGTACGTACCATGGAGTCTCCCATGCTGGGTATGTTGGCACCTCCCTGCCAGTAGGGGATGTGCAGGACCTCATTGCTGGCCCTTAGTGGCAGGTGCAGCCACCGCTTGAGTAGCGGCCGGATCTTGGCGTCCGCCTTCTTGAGCGGGGTCTTGGGGACCGCTGAGCCTTTCAGGATGAATTCGATGTGGGGGATGTGGAAGGTTTTCACCGCGTCTGTCTTCTGCCAGGGGGCCAGCAGGCTCAAGTCCAGCTTGTGGGCATCCTGCAGGATCCCTTTGATGGCCTCTTCTGGCATCTGCTTGGCCTGGTGGCTGGTGGGCGTCCCCAGGTGGCAGTAGGCCTCGCGGTCACGCAGGTGCCTCATTGCCTGGCCCTGGATCGTGAGGGTGCAGTCCAGGACGCAGCTCTTCTGCTGGCCATCGGTGTGCAGAGAGGAGCACGTGGCAACACTGAAGCGCGGGTCCATCCACCTGGCTGCCTCAGATGTCGTGTCCGGCATCTGCTGCAGCTGGGTGGCATCAGGGGCGAGGAGAACGAGGTCCTCAGTGTAGGCCAGGATGCTCAACTTCTGGCTGTACAGGTGGAGCCTGCTGGGGCTGCCTACCATGGCTCGAAGGAGTAGTTCCATGGCTAAGCTGAAGATGATGGGGCTGAGGGGGCATCCCTGTCTCATCCCCATCCGGGGGGCGGTCTCTACAGTCTCTCCATCAGTGGCGCAGACAGTCATGGTGTATCCATGGTAGAGCTCTCACCCCAGGTGGATGAGGCTGTCTGGTAGGCCCAGCTCATGGAGGGTGCCGAAGTTGTGGTGTTGGGGCATGGAGCCAAAGACGTTGGAGATGTCCAGCCATGCCACCATGCACTGGTTCCTGGTCCTCCAGGCCTTGCCTAAAGCTACCTGGAGGGTGAAGTTATGTTTGTAGCAGCCCTCCATTGACATGAAGCCCTTCTGCCTCCAACTGCTGGCCCCACCAGTCACTGCCCAGTCTGTAAAGCAGGCCACCAGGCAGCTGGCATACAGCTTGGTGATGGTGGAGCACAGGGCGATGGGTTTCCAGTTGTCCAGGTCAGTCAGGTCTCCCCTACTGTGGATGAGGACCATGATATCCCTGTTCTAGGTGGTGGGTGTGTGCCAGGATTCTCTGCACCTGTTAAAAAGAAAGAAAGAACAAGGCAGCCTGAGTCATGTTTTTTGGGAAGACTATACTTGATACTGTCCCTGCCAGGGGCAGTGTCCCTGGTCCTCTTGAGGTGGGTTTCCACTTCCTGTGGCATGAAGGTGTCCTTGAACCTTTCTGCTGGGGGGCCAGTGGTCAATGCTCCAGCAGTTGCAGGGCGTGGGGCAGCAGCTTCTGCTGGGGGGTTGAAGACCCTGCTGAAATAATTAAACAGTTTCCTGGGGACTGGGCAGAAAGCTGAGGATCCCTCCAGGATCGCTCTCACTGCCTTGGGACAGTTGGCCTGGTACAGCTTCTGGATCTGGGAGGTTGCCACTGGGTCATAGGGCTGGCACCTGGGTTGCATCTGTGGCTGTGGTCTGTAGTTTTGTTGTTGTTGCCCCCGCAGGGTTGGCCAGGCCAAGCACCCGCTGAGAGCTCCTCTGTGAGGTGGGCCACCAAGGCCTTGAAGGTGGGGGTCTGGGAGAGCTCCACCAGCCAGAGGGTTTACCATGAGGTGGGCTTCCTTTGCTGATGGGTGGGCTCTACACCTGGAGATCCTGGCATGCTCAGGAGCTGGGAGGATCCCAGTGGCTTTTCCTCCAGATGGCCCTGGGATCCTCAGTAGATCAGGGGCATTGGGTGGCCCCAGGTGTCGAGGAGGAGGGCCGTGTGGTTGGGGCATTGCGTCCAGTCAGGGATCCCTGGCCATATACCTGCGTCATGGCATTGTTGGGACAGATCTCTCCACTGGGGGCCCGGAGTTCTGGTCCAGTGGGGTTGTCAGTGGGGTGGCCAGTCTGGGTCTTCGCACCATGGCCTGGGTCTGACAGGCCGGGGCAATGGACCTCGCCAGCATGCCGGATCTCCTCTTGGCTCCATGGCCTCTGCATCCTTTCTGGTGGTTCTTCAAGAGCTTCAGTGCCGCAGAGGGCATAATAGAATGCTAGGTGCAGCTGGTGGAAGTGCCATAGGTGCTTGTGCAGGTCACTGTGTGATGGCAGGTTGGGCATAGCAGCTTTGCAAGGAGGGAAAGGGAAGGAACGTGAGCACTGCCACGTCTGCGCTTTTGCCTGGGTCATCCATCGGAGAGTCTGGTGGCAGGGGGTCCAGAGCTCCCCCACCATGGTGGGGAGGCCCTCGGTGGGGGGGGGGGTGGGGGGTGGTGTTTAGGACCACAGCGGTCTAGGGGCCATTGCCACTTAGGGCCTGCTGTCATCGCTGAGGGGCTGTGGTAGTCCAGAGGGATCTGCCATCACTCGGGGTGCTCCACTGTCATCTGGGGGGCTTTGGGATCTGGGGTCCTCTGCCTGGAGGTGGCTCTTGTCAGCCAGGATTCCTGGCTCTAAGAGTCGCTCTTCCTCCCGGAGTCTGCCGCTGGCTGGGGGTCCACCACCATCTGTCAGGGTCCCGACATTGCAGGGGGTGCGTTGGGGTTCATTGCCAACTCGCGTTCGCTGGCTCACCCCCATGTGAGGGTCCTCCATACCCCTTAGTTGGTGGTCTGTCCCAGCTGGGGGTCTCCTGATGTGCCTCAAGTGTACTTGTCAGTGGATCAGGGCCTCCTAGGGTCCTGGGGTGTTTATCCATGTTCTGTCCTCAAAGTACAGGCGTTCACCTACTCTGACCAAGGGGCGATGCCAGGTCTTTGGCTACTAGCCCAAGTCAGGGTTTTCGCATAATTTGTTCTGGTGAACCGTAGGACCCTTTAGCTACTCAGCTGAGCAGTGCTGTCGCTTGCGCAACCGGCACTCTTTCAGATGTCTTGGTGGCACCGCCTTGCCTAGCCCGTCAGCACTGACAAGAACCCACACTGCACCAGAGGAAAGAAAAACAAGCTGCTAGTTGACTCGCTTTTTTTTTTTTTTTTTTTTACGGCTGTTGTTATGGCAGTCTGCTGGACTGGGTTGGTGCTGGTCCTGGAGGAGATGCAATACTAGGCCCAGTGCAGGGAAAGAAGTGATTCTTGGTCTTTCCAGCAATTTTTAAGCTGGTAAGAATGGATATTTTTCTTTTTTGTGTTAGTAATACATAAAACACCCGAACAAAACCATAAAATGCAGAAAACACTAACTCCATGAGAATCCATTTCTTCTTCACAACTAACTTTTACGCTATCCTCTACCTAGCCATCTCATCGAGCCTTTAACCAGAGAAACAGTAACCTAACTCGAAAGTGATAGCATGAGAAGCCCACTCTCTTTGTTTTAAAAAAAACAAAACAAAAAACCCCAATTTAGACACATTCAGGCTTCTCTTTACATGTCTTTTCCCTCCTATTAAAACACTTCTCCTTCCCCCCTGACCCCCCACCATACATTCTTTACCCCACCCCCGTGGGATAAAACAACCCCTTCCAACTCACCATTTCCCAATCCCTGCCCTCCTATATACCCCTTCGTTTCATGGTATGCCAACGGCAAACATTCCTGGACAGTGTAAAATAAACCCCTCAAAACTAATAGCCGCCTCACCTTCCAAATTGCCACCCG
Source organism: Alligator mississippiensis (assembly GCF_030867095.1). Taxonomy (NCBI): domain Eukaryota; kingdom Metazoa; phylum Chordata; order Crocodylia; family Alligatoridae; genus Alligator; species Alligator mississippiensis. Next base: position 450,533,552 of record NC_081824.1, read on the forward strand.
AATCCCCATGAAGAACACCCTCTGTTCCCATTCTTTCTCCCCTTTCGCCACCAATCCATACATAACCTTGTATGACACTCCTCTCCCCCAGCCACTCCCCCACAAAAATGTCCCAACTCTTCCCCACACCTTTTGGGCGCACAAACTTTCCCAGAAAATATGGTGTGCCATCTCCTCTTGATTACATAATTCCCTTGGGCATTTCCCTGACCTCACCAAACCCCACCTATATTGAATTTCCCTCCCCATCAATAACCTCCTCAGAAACTCAAACTCCCTGTGTTCTGCCTTCCATCTTTTATCTATACCCCCTTTCCACACCTCTCATACCTGCTCCCATGATAAGTCTCCCCTATCTGTTAAACCACCCCTTCCCCCAATTAGCTTAAATATATTCTTTGGCCCTTGTATCCCACCTGCCCCCAAAACTTCCAATCCCTTCTCTTCTAACAAAGGCCCCCAACCGTGCATAATGGAGTGATGGCTTTTCAGATCACAACTCCATCCACCAGGTCCCAAAAACCCCTAGCTTCCTCAACACTCTCCACCCTATGAATACTTACAAAATTTCCCTGCCACTCCCTTTCCTCCTTGCCCCCCTCTCCCCATGGCTGCCACCGTGTGTCCAGAAATGAAAACCTCCACTTTGGGGAAAGTTCCACTCCCACGATTCCTTCGCCTTATATAATTCTCCCCTTCCATCATGCTGGTTCTTTCCTCTCTAGAAGAAAACGCAGAACTCGGTCTGAATTTTCCTTGCCTGAAGCCAGGATGGCGGATACACCATCCCTGTAAATAATATCACTGGTAGTAAAGCCTCTTTAACAACTCTACCCTCCCTCCCAGGGAAAGCCCCCTTGTTCCCCATAACCGCAATACCTGCTTCACCTTTGACCCTATCTCTTCCCATGCCCTTTCTCCTGTCCCAGTCAAGTCAAATGTCACCCCTAGCACTTTCAAATTCTCCTTTACCACTTGAAACCCATACCCCTCAAGCCCCTCCCATTGCCCAATTGCCCACAAAATACTTTTCCCCTCGTTCACTTTAGCTCCAGATGCTTCCCCATATTCCTCAGTGTGCCCCAAAACTTTTCCCAATGACAGTCTATCCCTGACTAGTATTGTAATATCATCCATAGAGAGTAAGCACCGTGCTTTCCCCCCCCCCCCCACCATGGAGTCTGTACCCCGTGAATGCCCTTATCCCGCCAAATCCTGCATGCCAGTGTCTCTATGCCACACACACATAAGATCAAAGACAAGGGGAACCCTTGTCTGGCCTCTGATCCAATTTGAAAATGACCTCCAAAAAACCCTTTACCAGAACCCTACTAAATGCCCCACCCAGCATATACTGCCTGTATCCATCCCACAAACTGTTGTAAAACCCATCCCCTCTAAAACCCTAAACAAAAACCCATGATTCACCCCATCGTATGCCTTTTCTAAATCTAAATTCCCCACCACCAAATTCCATTTCCTTACCCTCCCATGTCCGAACACATCCCTCAAAACTCAGTGCATCTGTACGATTTTCCTTCCCTCTACCACACACGACTCGTGTTCCCCAACCACCTGCTTTAAAACCTCAGCCCTCCATGCTGCCAGTATTTATGTGTAGAGCTTGTAGTCTACATTCAAGAGTGTGGTAGGTCTCCAATTTTGTAACTTTTTTTCTCTATCCCCTTTCTTGTATAGTAGAATCACCACCCTTCTGCAAAACTATCTCCCGCCCACCCTGTTCCATGAATTCTTGAAAACCCCAACTAAGTCTTACCCACCCAGTCCCAGAATTTGACACACAATTCTTTAGGGAGCCCTCCCTTTTTAACTTTTTCTGTTCTCTCCCATCCTTTGCATTCATAGTTTCCCCTTGCCCCGAGGGTATTTCCAAATGCTCTTCTGTTTGTTTCTTTTTCCCACCCCCTTCTTCCTCCATGTTCTCCTGGCAGCCATCTTTGTTCCCCCATCCTCCATTTTGTTTCTCTCCATCTCCAAGCTTTCTTCTGATACTTGTGGGAGAAGAAAGCTTGTTGGAACAAGTTCAATCCCCAATGCCATTTCTAACACATCCCCCCCCCCCCATCTTGTTCTTCCTCCCCCTCTGTCTCCATTTCCCCCACGCTCCCCTCCATAACACTCAGCACATCTTCCCCTCTTTTTGCGTACCCTTCTCCTCCCTTTCTTCTTGTGGTCTCACTTTCTTCACAAAGGAAAAGTGGCACTTTTTCTGTATGTGCCCCTCTTCCCCACATGCCCCACAAGTGACTTTCCTCATGCTCACAGCCCCTGCTCTGTGCTTCTTTTCCCCGCAGCGAAGATAAATCGTGTGCTGGGAAAAAGCTGCTATATGCTGTCGTGGAAACACACACAGAGTACTTTTGGGTCAGGTCAGCAGAAGCTTTTATTCAAAAGAAACTACAGCTGTAGGGGGAGTTCCAAAGTGACATGGATTTCCCAAGCACTTGGAAGGGGTCCCCCCCACCCAAGAGCAAAATCAGGAGGCTCATATACTTTTTAACAGTTGCTTACAACTCCCGTGATCATATAGTGAAATTAGCATGAAAAGCGGCTATAATATTACTTCATTATTTCTTTGCTGTAATCAGAATGGGAATTATGGGGGAGGTGAGGTTAGTTCACAAACCTCCTTCTTGTACCTGGAAATCTACTTTGTACATACTTTTTTTTTTTTCTACCTTCAAGGCCGTGGTGAAGGAAGCAGTTGCAGAAGAGTTACAAAGAACAAACACTTGCCCTTATCTGTTCTACTGTATAGAGCCAGCAATTCTACACAAAGCGGTTATGTCATCTTATAACTAAAATAATCAAAGTTTAAGGCATATATTTTTTCTGATTCCACAGCCCCCCCCCCCTTTGAGACTATTTAGTCTCACTTTAGCCTTAAATTTCCATTCTCATGAGCCCTTCTATTTCATCATGCAGCCTTTCATGTTTTCTTTCAATCTGCTCACACTTTTGTAACACCATTATTCTAGACTCTGCTGTGGGTTTTCTTGCCTTGCTAAAGCTTCCCCTGCTGGCTTTCACGCAGCAGAGGATCAGTTGCATTAAGACATAGAACATTATCAGAACTATCAGGACAAACAATATTTCATACAGGATTTTCTTGCCAAGGGCCCCGAAATCTGGAAGCCAGGAGGTTAGCCAAGACCACATCTCTTCTAGACCCCAGTCAGTATTTTCTGAGGCCACTTGATGTAGGACCCTTAACTGATTTCGGATTTTGCGAATGTCAGTTTTGATTCGCATGTCCTGATTGACATAGACACAACAGGTGGAGTTTACTAAGGCACATACTCCTCCCTGGGATACCAATAGGTAATCTAGGGCTATGCGGTGTTGTATAGTTACTTGTGAGATCTGGGAGATCTCTTTTTGCAGAGCCTGAATTGCATCCGCAGTGGCATTTCCCATAGCTTCCATTGTGGCTGAAATGTTAATTATGGCTAGTTCCAATTCTCTTACTCCAAGCCACGGTATGAAGGTTCTCACAAATCGATAGAACCCTGTGTTTCTGGTAGCTAAGGGGTTAACCGCCCTTTTCATGTGATGGTTGAAATTTTTTACTTGTTCCAGATATATTGCACTATGCATTTCGAAACCAGGGATAACACGTCCAAGAGTGCATGCCCCCACCCAATTCCAGGGCAAGATTTTATGAGCCCTGTTTCCGCAGAGCCAGTAAAGGCCTGGGGCAGAAAGGGTACTCAAATCTCGACAGTTGTTGTGCCCTATCCGGCACTTTCGATTGATATGCATCGTATAGGACGGTCCACGTTCAGCTGCTATCCTGCTGGACCGAGATATATTACAAGAAGTAAAATTGGAGTGAATGTAAAATTCCGATCTGTTTGCAATGAGAGCAACATGAGGTTCCTTAGAAAAGTTGTAGACCATGAATCCTGTACAATTGAGAGAGGGTACGTTACCCAACAGGATTCCACTGGTGCTACTAGGGCTATAATCTAGAGTAGTTAGGCAATGAGGGTAGTGTCCTACAGGTGTGGCTTTATTATAAGCTCCGGTGTTGTTGGATCTGTAACAGAAAGGCGCCTCTACTCTTGGGGAGATTATCCAGTTAGCAGGGGCGGCCCTCCATTCTTTAGGAGCGGACCGATGGGCAGCTAACGAGTAGAGTCTAACGAAGCCGCCGTTTATTGTTCCCCATTGCTGGAGGGATATTGGTACTCTGATCATTGGGATTCCTTGGTGTAGGTGTGCTGGGCTGTGAGAGCATATCCAGCAGTCACTTTTATTTCCAGCTTGAGCCACCGCATGGGAGATCTGCAAATACAAACTTTTCTCCCACCCCCTTGGGTGATACTGAGATACCCAAGTGTGATATATAAGGATATCAGTGCCATTTTTAGATACAGGAGGGACAAAGAATCTTAACAACAAACATAACCAGCACCAGTAAGAAAAAGAACACTGCCAGCCAAACCCAGGATGGCAGCCAAAGTCTTTCTTCGTCCTCTGGGCTCAAGTTACCTAAAGGACTGATAATGTCGGCTCTTGGTCTTGATGGAGGTGGTGATCTTCCAAATGGGAGCATTCACTTTCTTCGAGGCTGAAGATGATATCTTCGTTCTTCAACTGATGAATCCGGCTGGGCTAAGGTGTTGGGTGCAGGGGAGAGGTTATTAGCACTTGCACCCTGATGCTCCTCACTTGCCTGAGTGAGGTCCTGAGGGTCTTTGTCCTAGGCCTCAGGGAAAGATCCCAACCTTGGTTGGAATACAGCTGCTTCGGGGTCCAATGGAGGTGATACCTTCTTGCAGTGCGAGGCGTGAGTCCACGTTTGGTGACCTTGGCAACGAACAGCAGAATTAGTGGTCAGAAGTACCTGGAAAGGTCCTTTCCATCTAGGTTGAAGTGTGTTTTTCCGTTGACAGACCTTTACGTAGATCCAATCCCCTGGTTCGAGGTTGTGACAGGGAACATCCGGTGGTTGAGGTAAGGCGTCTTGGACCTGTGAATGAACAGACCTGGCATACTTCATTAATGCCTTGCAATAATTTAGTACAGTTTCATCAGTTAATTGTAGGTCTGTTTGGTGAGGGGCAACAGGTGGTGTAGCTGGCATCCTCATGGGTCGTGCCATGAGTATTTCATAAGGGGTTAGGCCATGTTTTCTGTTAACAGTGTTTCTAATGTGCATAAGAGCAATAGGCAGTGCATCAGGCCATTTGAGGCCTGTTTCAGCACAAATCTTCGAAACGCGCGTTTTTAAATCAGAGTTTTTACGTTCTACAGCACCACTTGATTGTGGATGATAACTACAGTGTAGGTGTTGCTGTATGTTGAGTGCTTGGCAGATGTTTTTTACTATCTGTCCTGTGAAATGGGTGCCACGGTCACTATCTATTGTGAGGGGCAATCCAAATCTAGGGATGAATTCTTTGAGCAATTTCTTTACTACAGTGATGGAATCAGCACGTACGCATCGGTAGGCTTCCACCCATCCAGAGAACACATCAATAATAACAAGAATGTACTCATAAGAACAGCACTTAGGTAGCTGCACAAAATCAATTTGCAGATTTACAAACGGTCCCCATGGAGGGGGATGGGCTGCGGGTGTTGTTTTTACCCGTTGCCCAATGTTGTGAGCTAAGCAGATGGGACAGGAGCTACAGTACTGTTGTGCCATGGAAGGAAAATTTGGGGCAAACCAATTTCTTTGTACTGTAGCAATCATTCTTCCTTTGCTCGTATGGGCCACAGAGTAGATTAAACGAGCAAGATGTGGCAAAAGCTCTCTAGGCGCCACCAGGCGGCTGTCCGGGGAGCGCCAGAGAGAGTCGGGGTGCAGTGAACATCCTGCACACAGCCAGTCATTTATTTCCTTTTTTGGGGCCTGATTTTGAAGAAGGGCCAGACTTGAAAGGCTAGCCAAAGGAGACTGGTCTGCTGAAAAACAAACAAAAACAGAGTTAGGAGCCTGTGGGCCAGAAAGGGCTGCATTTCTGGCAGAACGGTCTGCCAGATCATTTCCTCGTGTGACATCATCAAAGGGTTTCTCGTGAGCTTTACATTTAACAATAGCAATAGCAAGAGGCAATTGAACAGCTTCTAAGAGCGCTTTTACATAACAACCATGACTGATTTGGGTCCCTGATGAAGTGAGGAACCCTCTTTGTTTCCAGATTTGTCCAAAATCATGAACAACACCAAAAGCATACTTAGAGTCAGTATAAATGGTTGTGGTTTGATTTTTTGCAAGAATGCAAGCACGTGTTAAAGCAATGAGTTCAGCAACTTGAGCAGAACGAGCTTGGGGTAAAGAATAGGCTTCCAAAACAGCATACTGAGTGCATACTGCATATCCCGCAACTAATTTGCCTGCATCATTTCTAAGACGGGAACCATCAACAAACAAAACAAGGTCAGAGTTCGGGATAGGAATGTCCTTGAGGTCAGTTCGAGGGGTTAACAATTGAGTTGTGATAGACAGGCAATCATGAGGCTCACCATCAGAGGCGATAGGCAGAAGTGACGCAGGATTCAGAATTGAACAGCGATTTAAGGTTACATTTGCAGCTGACAGTAGAAGTTTCTCATATTTAGTAAGACGGGAATTGGAAATGTGCTGAGTTTTGCCCTTGAGCAGAAGGGCCATCACAGCATGTGGAACTGCAACGGTTAAAGAGTGTCCCAAAACTAGAGAATCTGCCTTTTCAACCAACAAGGCAGGAGCTGCAACTGAACGGAGGCAAGGAGGAAGTCCCGCAGCTACGGGATCAAGGGCAGAGCTGTAATATGCAATTGGGCGATGCTTTTCACCGTGCAGCTGAGTGAGTACTCCTAAAGCGATTCCTTCCCGTTCATGACAAAACAAGGTAAAGGGTTTCTTATAATTAGGAAGTCCAAGAGCAGGAGCAAGAGTGAGGGCTTGCTTAAGGGCCACAAATGCTTGTTCGGCTTCAGGAGTCCAAGGGAGGGGTTCCGGGGTGGTATCATGAGTGAATGCTTGCAAGGGTTTTGCGAAAGCAGCATAACCCAGGATCCACTGTCTACAATAACCCGTTGCACCTAAGAATCCCCTCATCTGTTTTCTAGTCATAGGTTTGGGAATGTTGAGGATAGCTTCAACTCTACTAGGGGAAAGGTGTCATTCTCCTGCTGAGATATCATGCCCTAAATAATGTACCTTAGACTTGCAGAGCTGCAATTTAGATTTTGAGGCCTTGTGGCCTTTCTGAGCTAAAGCTGTGAGGAGTGTCAAAGTATCTTGCTCACAGGCCTCTAAAGTGGGTGAGGCTAACAATAGATCATCAACGTACTGAACAAGGGTGGACCCCCCTTTGAACGTGATAGGATCCAAATCTTTTTTTAGGATCTGGGAAAACAGGGTTGGGGACTCTGTATATCCCTGAGGGAGTCTTGTCCAGGTATATTGAAATCCCTGATAAGTAAATGCAAACAGATACTGGCTGTCCTTATGAACGGGGATAGAGAAAAAAGCAGAACAAAGATCCACTACTGTGAAATATGTAGCATCTGAAGGGATACAGGAAAGAATACTGGCAGGGTTAGGGACCACGGGGAAAGCGGGTAACACAGCGGCATTTACAGCTCGAAGATCTTGCACAAAGCGATACGTAACTTTACCAGGTTTTTTGACAGGTAGGATAGGTGTGTTGCAAGGGGAGCGTATTGGGACAATAATCCCTTGCTCAAGGAGTGAGGAAACGACAGGCTTGATCCCTTCCTCAGCTTCCTTTGAGATGGGGTACTGTGGGACACGAGGAAGTGGCTTGGCAGGGTTCAGGATGATACGCACTGGTTCAGCACTCAGCATGTGCCCCACTTCATTCGCATGGGTGGACCACAGCTGTGGAGGTACTCGTGCCAACAGTTCCTCTTGCAAGTAGGAAGTGTCAGGATCAGAGTACTCCTGGGTTAGCAAAGCCACAAGCTCGGTTTCCCTCTGTTCCGGTACCTCAAGGTAAACACCATCTGGGCTACAATAAATCACGCATCCCAGTTTACACAGCAAATCCTTACCAAGAAGGTTGACAGGTGCACAGGGGCTAAGAAGAAAGGCATGATTTTCAGACAAAGGGCCAATAGAGATGGAGACAGGTTCAGAGACGGGATGTGGGATAGGTTGTCCGCCTATACCGACAGCATTTACAGTTTCAGGAGAATAAGGTAGAAAAGGAAACTCAGCAGCCTTTAGCGTGGAGCGGGACGCTCCGGTGTCGACAAGACAGGAGACAGGTTTACCAGAAATAAGGCATTCAACAAACGGACCAGATTGGTCAGTAGCAAGCAAAGGAGCAATGATGTCACTGTCCCTCAGGCTGTCCTATTCAACACTGGGAAAATTGACAGGAAGTGGAGGTGGGGGCTGGGGTCTGGGTCCTTGGCCGGGGCAGTTGGGGCATTCTGATTTCCAATGTCCTTCTTGCTTGCAATAATGACATTGGTTCCCATAGCCTGGGTTTTGTGGGCTCAAGGATCTATCTCTTCCCCTGAATCTACCCGGGCCTCCCCTTCCCCGTCCTCGTCCCCTTCCTCTACCTGGACCCTGCAACTGAGAAATCTGTAAGGCCATTAACTTAAACTCGGCACTGTCTTTAGACCGTTCCAATTTGTTATGAAAATGGTTAGCCGCAGCAAGGACTTCGGTCAAATCTTTAGTTTCCTAGCCAATAATTACTGTTTGAATTTTCTCAGCAATTTTAGGGTTAAGTCCCTGGACGAATGCTGCCACTATTGCTTGTTTAGCATTTCCGACTGGGTTATCCATTCCTGAGTATCGTTCAAATGCCTGTTTGAGGCGTTCTAAATAGTCACTGGAGTGTTCATTTTTGTTTTGTTTACAGGTATTTATTTTGGTCCAGTCTGCCTTTTTTGGGCAAATTGTGAGAACTGCCTGAACCAAAGCATTTCTCTTGTCAATAAAGTTTTGGCCAATCCCTGGGTTTTGATCTGGCCAAGTACAGGCAGCGTACAGACGTAGCATAGTTTCCTTGGGCAAAATGGATCGCATGAGCTGATTAATGTCAGCCCATGTTGGATTATAACAATTTATAACAGTTTGCAATTCTTCCTGAAATTTTTCTGGGTCTTCCCTGATTTTTGGGAACTTTTGAGTTAAATTGTAGAGATCACCTGGAGTCCAGGGTGCATGCACAGTTACTATATTTTGTCCATCGGTGCCAATGCCTGGCATTTGTCTTAGGGGGTAAACTTGTGCAGTTCGGGATCTCAGATTGATGGGAGATCTTTCCATGCCTATTCCCATTCTTCTAAATACACCTGTGGTGGGTTGTGACCCAGGAGTAAATTGCCACACTGGTGATGATTGAGTGGCAGATATGGTGGATGAGTCCGGACTATTAAGCTCCGTGGATGGATTTACTGAAGGAGCTTCAGCTAATGGGTCACTAGCCTGGGCTGCAGCCTGATGTTGAACCGGCTGTTGCTGATGTGGGAGTCCCAGGAGAGCAGGGTTCGAACAAAGGTTAAGGATATCCTCTGCTGGCTCCGGTGGTGGGGGCGCCCCGGGCAATGCTGGATACATCGGAGTGGTGGCCAGCGTGTAATTTGGGGGAGCAGTTAATTTCTCCCGAACAGCTTTTAACTGCTGTTTTAATTTTTCTTGAGAGTTTTTTAGGCTCCTAGTTTGAGATTCTGTCCGCCTTTTGGACATTTCATCATACCAATAAAAGAACACGTCCCACTGGTTTTGTGGTGTTTTGGATCCACGGGACTCTAACGCCCCTCTCAAGTGCACTATTTTATCCTGATCAAATGTTCCTTCCTGTGGAAAATGTTTCACAGGATCATCCCTAGTATACCAGTTCCACTTATCCAGGTACTTGCAAGTCTCGGGAGAATAGTGTGTGTACATAAAGTACGCCGGAGTCCCCTTAGGGGGGACAGGAACCTGTTTAGACTGACTTGTTCCCATTTTCAGTCACACAGGGAGACGTAGGAGAGGCTTATTTAGGATGTCCGGGCCGCTCAGTGCCTTGCCCCGCAGTTTTTCACTGCCCAGACAAAAGCTTCTGACCCGACACCGGCTCATAAAATGGAAATGGGGAGGGAAACACTAGAGGGATCCTTTCACTCCTGCTTTCGGCAGAAGCTACTGGGACAAGGCGTTTGGAAAAGACAAAATCACTCAGACGCCCTTACCACTGGGTCACGAGGTTCCAGTTGGGTCCCCTTGCTTTCAAAACTGCCCTGTCAGGCAGAATTGGGCGGCTGAACCCAACCGTAGTCTCAGTCCTGGTCAGTGGCTCATACTTCTAAATACACACACATGCACATTTATTCAGTCAGCCAGACCTCCTACCCCACACCGCCTTAGTTAATTAACTACAAGCCCGATGTGCTGTTGGATGAAGGTGCCTCAAACAGTTTCTCCCTAAAACGTACGTTACCAGACACAAAATGGGATCCTTTATACAGAAAATTTTAGCCGGCAGTAAGGTTCAGACTGACCTGTTTTAACAAGGTTCAGATCCAGTTACCACAGCCAAGTTGGGAGCCTACAGGCAGTCCTCCTCTGAAACCGCAATAGAGATTTTGAATTAGGTCTCTTACCTCTCAAGTTTGGCGCCTCAGGGTTCGGGGGGGGGGGGGTAGCCTGCGGTCCTCCTTCCTCAGCCTGTGTTCTGGATCCGAGTCACGGCACCAGGAATTGTCGTGGAAACACACACAGAGTACTTTTAGGTCATGTCAGCAGAAGCTTTTATTTAAAAGAAACTACAGCTGTAGGGGGAGTTCCAAAGTGACATGGATTTCCCAAGCACTTGGAAGGGGTCCCCCCCCAAAAGCAAAATCAGGAGGCTTATATACTTTTTAACAGTTGCTTACAACTCCTGTGATCATATAGTGAAATTAGCATGAAAAGCAGCTATAATATTACTTCATTATTTCTTTGCTGTTATCAGGATGGGAATTATGGGGGAGGTAGGGTTAGTTCACAAACCTCCTTCTTGCACCTGGAAATCTACTTTGTACATACTTTTTTTTGCTACCTTCAAGGCCGCGGTGAACGAAGCAGTTGCAGAAGAGTTACAAAGAACAAACACTTGCCATTATCTGTTCTACTGTACAGAGCCAGCAATTCTACACAAAGCGGTTATGTCATCTTATAACTAAAATAATCAAAGTTTAAGGCATATATTTTTTTCTGATTCCACAATGCCTTGCCCTGCCCTCCCCTCCCACATTTGCTACAAACCTTCAGCTGCCCAAAGTAATGTAAATAACCCCTTTGCGGACCTATTTGGATTGCAGAGGGCTGGGGGGCAGGGGCTGCGGGTGGGAATGGAGAGGTGCCGGGCGGGAGGCCCCACTGGTGTCTGGGCTGTTGGGACACGCTCAGGACAACACCGCCTGGCCGTGGGTGGGGCTGTGGGGCCCGGGGCCAAGCGCAGGGCAGTGTGGTGGGGCTGGGGCGCAGTGGGGGAGCCATGTCCCCTGTGGGTGCTGTGGGGGAGGGGAGTTGGTGCTGTGGGGACAGTAGAGGCACCTAAGGGCAGGGACCTGGGCCGCCATCTGCCTGCCACGAACCCGTGCTGGTTTCCCCTCAGCATAATTTGTCCTGCCGGGCTCTCGCATATGTGAGCCTTGATAATTTTTTCAAAGACTTTGCCAAGGATGGAGGTGAGACTGACTGGCCTATAGTTGCCCGGGTCCTCCTTCCTCCCCTTCTTGAAAATGGGGACCGCATTGGCCCTTTTCCAGTCCTCCGGGACTTGGCCCGTGTGCCACGAGCGTTCAAATATTCCCGCCAGTGGCTCTGCAATGATGTCGGCCAGTGCCTTCAGCACCCTCGGATGGATCTCATCCAGGCCTGCCGACTTAAAGGAATCCAGTTGTTCCAAGTGACTCTGTACCATCTCAGGGTCTACGCATGGCAGTCTGGCACCTTGCTGCTGCCTCTCTACAACCCCAGTGAGAGACTTGTCGTGTCCCTCGCTTAGGAACAGAGGCAAAGAACTCGTTGAGGAGTTCAGCCTTGTCCCCCCTGTCCGTCACCAATTGCTTCTGCCCATTTAGCAGGGGTCCTATTCCTCCCTGGGCCTTCCTTTTACTCCCTATATATCTAAAGAAGAATGTCTTGTCCTTTACTTGGGATGCCATCCTCAGCTCCATGGTAGCTTTGGCCCATCTAACTGCCTCCCTACAAGCACGAGCAGAGGAGGTATATTTGTCTTTGGTGATCTCTCCCTGTTTCCACTTTTTATGTGCTCCCCTTTTGGCCCTTAGGCTGCCCTGGATTTCTGCGGTCAGCCAAGGAAGCCTCCTGGCCCCTTTCCCTCTTTTACCCCGCATGGGGATGGTCTCGCTTTGTGCCCGAAGGGTCGTTTCCTTAAGGCACAGCCACCCTTCTTGGGCTTCCATCATTTCAAAACTACTCTTCAGTGCGTCCTTGACTAATCGCCTGAGTTCACTTAAATCAGCTTTCCTAAAGTCTAGTACTTTCACCCTACTAGTTACCTTACCCACTCGACGTCTTATGGTGAATTCTGTTATTAGGTGATCACTGTCCCCCAGATGGCTACCGATCTGTAGGTCCCCTACCATGTCATCCCCCATTGCCAATACCAGATCCAGTATGGCATTCCCCCTAGTGGGACCATGTACCTCCTGTGTCAGGTGGAGGTCCTGTACACAGGTTAGAAACCTGTGTGAGTGGTGGGACTCCAGACACTTCACAGATGAGAAAGGGACATGATGTGGTGGGGACAGAAGAAAGGGAAGGTGACGATTTTACTCATTCCAAAACTAGGTTTTACTTTGTAAAGCTGTATTCCTGCTGGGAGTCCCTTCCCTACTCAACCTTGAGTATATCTATATCTGTATCTGTAGCTATATCTATATCCTCCGTAATGGTCCAAAGAATTTTGGAGAAAACTCAAACGAATTGGAAATCGCTGGGTATTGGTTTCTCTGAAGAGTCTCACAAGTAGGCTGCTCATTCTCCATGCCCGCTTTCTGCTGGACTTGTTTCCCCAGTACCAAGTGTTATCTGTGACAAATCTGATTAGGAACAAATTGTAAAAATGGTTCTCTATTTTCTTCATTTCCTACTGCAGTTTTCTGAGCAGCGGGTTGGGGTCCTGATGCCGGAGTCATTCAAGAGCTAACTGTCTGCTTTCCTAGCAATTATTTTCACTTTCCCGAGGGACGTCTGAACACCTGACGGCTGCTTGAGCATCCCAGGGCCAGGCACGTAGAAAAACACCAGCTAATTCCTAATGTTATCATAATTTCAGTAAAATATTAATAAATGTTGCATCGAAGAAGCATTCTGCCTTTTGAAAAGACATCTTGTTCAGGAGAGTACAACTGATTAAAAAGATAACCTTTACCAGGACTTTTTAACTAATAAATATTTAATTGTCTTAAATAATAGCAACATAAACGTTTTAACTATATACATTTTGTCATCTCAGGAATGGAGGTTGTACAGCCATTCTGCAGACACTGTCCAGGTGCACGTCTGTGCTGTTGCCATGTTTAGACGAAAACTGGAACTGACACAGGCTGGGGGCTAAAAACCTGATCCTGCCAAACCTTCCCAGACCCCAGAAATCCCCTGCAGATCCTGCATCCCCATAAACCCTCCCATGGATTGTGCTTAGCCCGCATCCTCCCACAAATTGTGCCAACCCATTCCCCACCCAACCCCCCATGGTTTGCACCTGCCCCCCCACCGCCACCCCCCTGCAGACACCCTCTGCCCCCCGCCCCTCTGCCGATGCCCCCCTATCTAGGGTTACCGGGGGGAGCAGGGAGCTGTGGGTTGGGAATGAGGAGCACCAGCGGGGCTGGAGGGTGGGAAAGGGGCTGTGGGTTGGAAGTGGGGGGCACGGGCAGGGCTGGGGGAGTTCAAGAGTGAGGGATGCTGGGAGGGAGCAGGGAGCTGGACACCTGAGATACCTGAGATGGAGCAGGCATTTTTCAGTTAAAAATGCTCTATGCACCCAGCCAGGGGTGTACACCAGACTTCAACAAGCCATTTATATGGCAGACGGATACCTCCAACGTGGCGTTAGGTGCGGTGCTGTCCCAGACACAGGAGGTAGGGAAACATCCAGTGGCCTACATTAGTCAAATTTGTTCTTGGGTCTACTTCCTGTGGGAGACACGTGGGTTCATGCCCATAGTGTTCCTGGGAGCCAAAGACCCGGACCTCCCAGTGAAGAGCCAGGAGGTAGGAGCTGGGCTGAGAGAGAGGGTGAGTGAGCACAGGGGAGCTTGTAGGGGGCTGAGGAAGTGTGAGCATGTGTGCGAGATTGTGTGTGCACGTGGGGCCGTGCCGGGCAGGACATGTCGGCTGAGTGGAGCCCGGGAGGGAAACCCCCCCGCCCAGGTCCCTCCTTAGCTGAGCCCCCCGGGAGCCCTGCGAACAGAGCGCACAAGCAGGCGCAGCCCAACTAGGGAGCAGCGGTTTGCACAGGAGTTCGTGCAGAGGGGCGCGCAGAAGGCGCCCAGAGGGCTGGTCCGAGCAAGCGGCCTGAGCCCAGAGGCCTGAAGAGCAGCTGCTGAGACCAGGTAAGTATGAGACATAGCTCACAGCCGTGGCAGTGACTCGCCGTGCCTGTCAGCTTCAGCTTCCCCGCACCAAGACCCCACCCAGACAGAGCGTGCAGCCCTGGCCCTGGACTGCGGGGGCTGCCTGGGGTGGCAGCGGCTGCTGACCCCGAGCACAGGCGCTCCCCCACGTGTGGGATGTGCTCCTTGGTGGAGCCCCTGGAGCGCCGAGTGCGGGAGCCTAAGCAGGAGCTACGCCAGCTACGCACATCAGGGCCCATGAAGGCTACACTGACAACTACCGCTGGGCCCTACTCCAGGGAAACAGCGCAGAGAGGAAGGATGTGCAGGAGAAGGGGGAGGAGGTGGCCACAGAGAAGACTGGCAACAAAGACCCCCTGCAGCCACCTGGAAAACAGTTGTCTCCAGGTCCAGAGCATGCAGAGCTGGGGCCACTCCTCCCCAGCATGGCACATCAGCTAGCTCCCCGCACTACGCAGGAGGAGACTCCCACAGAGATGCCAGAGGAGGAGATAAGTGTTCAGGAAGTAAGTATTCCCACCCCGAGGAGGACACACCAGGTGGGGATGGGGACTCTCTCCTGAGGGGCACGGAAGGACCTATCTGCCATCTGGACCACTTATCCCTAGAGGTCTGCTGTCTCCCTGCTGCCCGCATCCAAGATGTTGTGGAGAGGATCCCCAGGCTTGTCCATCCCTCTGACTATTGTCAGACTATGTTCTCTTCTGTGCTCCCTGTTGCAGCCTCCTCTCATCCAGGGCACAGATCTGGGAGGGCTACTGGGCTGTGCTGGACTCCTAAGAGATCATGTTCACACTTGAGCCTGGCCTCTTCAGCTTCATGCTCGCGCTGGCGCTGGGCCTCCTTGTGCTGGCGCTGGGCCTCCTTGTCCACCATCTGCATCTGCCTCAGCTCCAGGTCATGCTTGAGGTTGTGCTCCTCAGCTTCCAGCTGCAGCTGGTATTTGCACAAGTCCCACTCAGAGGATGGCCCCTCAGGGTCTGGATGGACTCAAGGAGGTGATCTTGCAGCCTGGTCATCATCGCACAGGATCTTAATCAGGTCTTCTTTCTTCTGCTCCTCCTTCTCTCTTTCATCACCTCTTTCAAGTTGACCACAGGCATGTGGTCATACTCGTCAGTCACCCCAGCTATCTACACTGTCCGCTTGACCAAATGCCAAATGAGAGATTGTTTGCTCAAGGGTTTCCAGTGACTCTGTTCCCTTCCCCAAATGATGCCTTCAAGACAGCTGCTTGTCAGAACCCACCACTACCATCACACGTGGTGGGCCAGTAGAGGGTGCTCCTGCATTGAGCCATGTGTCTCACTGCGCCCAACCACCTTCCAGGCTCCAAGTGCTTCTCTGGGGGTAATGAAGCCACCAACCATGATCTGGTCTGATCTTGGCACTATGCCCCATGGGCAACACAGGCCTAGTAGTCCTTGATGGTATTTGATCCACTGCAAGAACTTGGGGTGCTTCTCTGTCTGAAGCAGAAATAGTGGTTTCCCTTACTCAGCCGAACCAAGGGGATCCCAAGGTGTAATCTACACCCTCTCCCAATGAGTCTCCCTTGCTAGGTACACAGGAGAAATGTACTGGTTACAAGAAGTAGGTTAGGAATATGGCACAGGATAGAGCAATATCAGAGAAGTCCCTTAGTGCAAACAGTGGCATGGTAGCCTTTGATCACACATGTGAGTAAATGCTGGCTATCTATTTATTTAGTGAGGCTGTGCAAAATTTTGCCAGCTGTTTCATTTCAAAGCTGTTTAAAAATGTTTCAAGCTCAAAGCAGTGAAATTGAAACACAACTAAAGGAGTCAAAATGAACTAAGGGCACTTGTAACATTTCAAAAGCTTGAACCGATTTTGAATTTTGAAACAGGGCTTACTTGGCCTCAGCGCTGGTCTCCGACAGCAGCAGCAGCCTCATCTTATCCAGCTCACAGATCTAGGGGCTTGCATACCTGGGAGGAGTCTGGCACAGCCCAGCAGCCCTGCCAGGGGTGTGAGCGCCCAGATCAGTGTATCAGATGAGGGGAGGCTGCAGCTGCTGCCTGGAACAGGAGGCAGCAGCAGTTCTCTCCGGGGCCGGGTACACTCCATGCCCAGCAGAAATCCAGGGGCTTGCACCCCGGGAGGACTGCTGGGCTGTGCCACACTACTCTTGGGGGACCAAGCTCCCGTATCTGTGCTGGATGAGGGGAGGCTGCAGCTGCTGCCTGGGACAGGCAGCAGCAGCACAGTGCTGGGTGCAGCCTGTACCCCGGGGAAGGCTGCCAGGCTGTGCCGGACTCCTTCCAGGGATGCGAGCCCCAGACCTGTGAGCTGGATGAAAGGAGGCTGCCCTGTCACCTGTGACTGGTGCTGAACCCGAATAAGCCCAGCTTCGAAACTTAAAATATTTTGACACTTTCGAAATGTTCTGAGTGCCCTTGTTTCATTTCGAAGCTGTTTCAAATCCTTTTGTTTTGTTTCAATTTCA
This sequence comes from Alligator mississippiensis, assembly GCF_030867095.1. NCBI lineage: Eukaryota > Metazoa > Chordata > Crocodylia > Alligatoridae > Alligator > Alligator mississippiensis. The sequence goes on from NC_081824.1 coordinate 450,550,596, forward strand.
CTGTTTTGAGTGCGAAATGCATTGAAACAGCTTTGAAATGAAAAAACCAGCAAAATTTTGCACAGCCCCACTAACTAAATAGATAGCCTGCATTAACTCAGATGCGTGATCAAAGGCTACCATGCCACCATTTGCTGGAAGGGATTTCTCTGATATTGCTCAATCCTGTGCCATATTGCAAACCTACTCCTTGTAACTAATACATTTCTCCTAGCATGGGAGACTTGTTGGGAGAGGGTGTAGTTTATGGGAGCATGGGAGACTTGTTGGGAGAGGGTGTAGTTTATGCCTTGGGATCCCCTTGGTTTGGTTGAGTAAGGGGGACCTCTATTTCTGCTACAGACAGGGAAGCACCCCACGTTCTTGCAGTGGATCAAATACCCTCAAAAGCTACTAGGCCTTTGTTTCCCATTGGGCATAGGGCCAAGATCAGTCCAGATCGAGAACGGTGCCTTCATTTCCCCCAGCCTTGCAGGTGTGGTCCAGGAGTGGGGGTGCCTGGACGTGAGGTGCCCCCAGGGACGCACTTAGAGCCTGGAAGGTGGTCGGGCTCAGTGAGGTGGGTGCTCAACGCAGGAGCAGTAGCCACTGGCCCACCACGTGTGATGGTAGCTGTGGGATCTGACAACCTGCTGTCTTGAAGGCATCATTTGGGGAAGGGAACAGAGTCACTGGAAACCCTTGAGCAAACAATCTCTCGTTTGGCGTTGGGTCAAGTGGGCAGCGTAGATAGCTGGGGTGACTGACGAGTATGACCACATGACTGTGGGCAACTTGAAAGAGGTGATGAAAGAGAGAGGAAGGAGCAGAAGAGAGAAGACCTGATTAAGATCCTGTGTGATGATGACTGCCTGCAAGATCACCTCCACACGTGCAGGCAGAACCCGAGGGGCCATCCTCTGAGTGGGACTTGTGCAAATACCAGCTGCAGCTGGAAGCTGAGGAGTGCAAGCTCAAGCATGACCTGGAGCTGAAGCGAATGGAGATGGTGGAGAAGGAGGCCCAGCGCCAGCACAAGGAGGCCCAGCGCCAGCATGAGCATGGTGGCCAAGAGGCCAGGTTCAAGTGCAAACACCATCTCGCAGTACTCAGGATGCAGTCAAACCCTGGAGTTGCAGGCGCTTAGCGAGCCCCAGCTGCTCCCTCAGGCTGAACACACCAATCTCCCCTCACAACAAACATGGACATGATCCAGAAGCCTTCCCAAAACAGTTTGAAAACCATGCATGCCAATGAAAGCTGGGAAAGGTCTTGAGCATATAACTAACCTCGTCTCCCGAGAGTGTTTGTGCATCACAAACTGTTGGGGACCAGGCTGTGACCAGGGAGCCAGCGAACAGGGACTGCCAACAGGGGAGCAGTTTGACTGCAGTTCACAGGCCAGGCATGGGCAGGAGCACATGGGGGCTTATGCCAGAGACTTCAGGGAAGTGAAGGAGGAGGGGTGCTACTATGGGGTGGTGACACGGAGCGCAGCCAAGGCCCCTGCCCTGCTGCTGCCTCCGGCCCGCAGCTCCTGTGAGGCCTCCACCCAGACAGGCCCCTTGGATGGGTGGGCAGTGCCCTGAGCCCTGTCTGCGGGGGCCGCCTGGCGGGACCTCTGAGGCCTGGGGGTAGCGTGGGGGCCGGGAGTCTCTTGCCTGTCCCACCTGTGCCCGGACTGAGGCCCTGGAGGGGCAGGTGAGGGGGATCAGGGCAATTGAAGAAGGGATTGATGGCTACTTTCATTCTCTGCAGGATAAGGGAGGAGCACCAGGAGGTATGGGGGTGGGTGGGAAAGGGGCTGTGGGTTGGGAGTGAGGGGCACCAGCAGGGCTGGGGGGGCAAGGGGAAGGGTATATACCCCTTCCCCCACCCAGGGGTCTGCTTTCTTGCAATTGCAAAACCCTACCCTTATCCCCGCCTTGTAACAAACCTCCCTCCCATTTTCCCCCTCTCCCTCCCACTCCTTGTGCCCAACATCCCTCCTGAACATAAATTATATTCCCTTCTGCTCCCCATTCCCACCTGACCCCATCCCTCCCATGCCTGCACCCCAACCCCCCACAGGTTCCCAGTCTCCCCCAGCCTGAGAATGGTATTCGTGTCAGCTCCTTGTCAGGATGCTCTCATTCGGGTCTGACCCTGCTGCCTCTAAAGAGGCGAGGTAGGCGCCTCCTCTTTTTCTTGTCTGCAGCAGACAATGGGGAGGCACGGAAAGCTGGCTTTCTTCTTTGGCTGATGTCTGCGTTCCCCTGGCTGTTCATATAAGAAAGCACATTTGCTTCCTGTGGGAAGACTAGCTCTGCAGAAAGAGAAAAGCAAAGAAGCGTCTAGTGATTGACTCTGCATAGTAGCACTGCAAGCAAGCATAGAAAACTGGTGAGCATTCAGAGGTGCATGCTGGCTGGACACATGCCACTTAGAAGTCCAAATAAGGTTCTTTAATTTGGTTTTTACTAATTATAACATCTCCTTTCCCACCAGCAAAAGTATGAGAAGATGTTGTACCGTCCAAAATTATGCTTCTGGAAGTCTGATAACACCAAACTTACCTGTGCACTACATGAAACAGTTTTCTGGCTCTGAGATCATTGACTACAGACAGTAGCATGACGTATACACACAGGGCTGTACATTTAGGTTGAAAGGCAATCATTTGACTTGCTTCCTTAATGCATCATTTCCATGTGTGGTTTTCTACAGCTTGCATGTGTTGGGTCCTTTATTCAACAAAAAGGTCAAGGCAAATTCTTTTCCATTCAGCTGAAACAACCCCTTTACCTCATCATTAACCAAGAGCAAGGATTGAACTTTGCCTTTTGGCATCAGAGGAGATGGCTGCTCCCTGAGCTCACAGGTCCCTGTCTGCTAGCAATGGGAGACAGCTGTTTTCCAAAAAGGTGCCTGTGTGGGGAGGGGGGACACTGGGGTGTTGGGTTGCTGGGTCCCGGAGGCGAGCAGAAAGAAACCTGCTCAACCTGGCTTTCTCCCCTCCCTTTGCATCCTCCCTCTCTTCACTGGCTCTGAAAGAGGGCTGTAAATCCAGTGCAGGGCCTGATACTGCTGCTGATTTGATGGTGATGATAGTTTGACCTCGCAATGGTCAGGGATTGATGGTAGACTCTCCTCCTGCTACTCAAGATACTCAGCAGGCTTAGGGCTTGCCAAACACTGCAAGTACAATGCCTACAATCCAGTAGCCCTCTGTGAAGGTGAAGCTATTCTGTGGGTGATGCTCTGGATTTATACAGTGCTTTCCCCAGTAGGGTCTTTGACCATAAGTATGGCTTTTGGCATGACAATAGTTCAAATAAATAGTAAAGATTAGCGTGGGCATGCAAAACCTCAAACAACTGGTGGCCAGGATCCCATGGACAGTAAGTTTAAAGGAAAAAGGAATCGGGGAATTTGGTTGTACCTTCGAGAGAATATTAAGGGCACTAGGATATGCCATCCCTGTGTAAGGAAGGTTAAGAATCACATCAGCGGACTGGCTTGTCTAAACAGCAAATGCTTTTGTGACTTGAAACTTAACAAGGAATCTCTCCAAATGTAGAAACATAGCTACAATACTACAGATGACAAGAAAGGAAAACTCCAGGCAGACCAAGGCACTGCAATAGAGCTAGTCCGAGACACACAAGCATCCTGTGAAGTTACATGTCAAGGACCAAAGGAAGTGTAGGTCCATTACTGACTGGGGAAAGGGAATTAAAATTGCTCAATACGGAAAAGGCAATGTGTTTAATGACCTCTTATCTCAGTCCACATACAATGTGTCCTAGAGGTCTCAAGGAACTGAGCATACACTTAGGAAATCTGCAGATGATGCCAAGCGAGGTAGGACAGCAGATGATCTGGAAGATAGGTTGAGGATTCTCAATGACCTTGACCAATTGGAAAAAATGGTCTTAAATTAATGAAAGGATAGTATAATAGTTACAGGAGTAGAGCACAAGCTAAATATGAGTCATCACTGCAATATTCTTACAAAAACTGATAAAGAGCAAGAGCATATGGGGCTGTATTAACATGCATGTTGTGTGCAAAGTAGGGGAAACCATTTTTCAATGATATTCAGCATTGGGGAGGCCTTAGCTGGAAAACTGTGGCCAGTTCAAGGCATCGTGCTTTACGACAAACAGATGAACTGAAAAGAGTCTGGAGAAGAGCAACAACAATGAGGAAGGGTCTAATATTGTCCTAGACAGGAAAGTTGGAAGACCTGGATTATGTAATCCTGAGAAAATGGAGGGGGTGTTAGAAATCTTCAGAAAGGGTTGTTACTTGTAAAGAGGATCTCTAGTTGTCTGTGATTATAGCAGGTATAGTAACGGGCTTCCATTGCAACAGGGGGCATTTAAGCTGGAAATGAGGAAATACTTCCTAACTCTAGAAGGTGGGGCTAGGCCCTGGGTGTCCTGCTCCCTGGATGAGTAGCCTTCCCATTAGCTTAAACATTAAAGTATGGGAGGGCCCTCATTCTCCTCCCACCTCTCCAATGAGCTTTTGCCCAGCCAAAATGTCATGACTTATAGTACGGCCTAGTGAGCGCATCTGACCTGTTCATGGCTCCAAACATGCTGAGCTGCAGCACAACCCTATCCAAAACGGCAGCTATGTGGCTGTGGCCACGCTGGTTAGGCACACAAGGTGAAGTGGGATATAGCCCTGTGACTCAGTTTACATGCACGAGGAAGAAAGGAGCTGTGCCCATTTGAAACATCTAGTAAACTTCAGTCTTCTCCAGGAAGTTATTGAAGTCAAGGATGTAATCACTCACAAGGAGACGGGACATATCAGGACAAAAAACGGCTTCAGACAATACTTAACTAACTGGAGGAGAGGGAGGCTGTACTGTGCTGCACCAGAATTAATACCGTGATGCGGAGATTACACAAGTCATCACAAATTCCTGGTGCAGAGGTCGTAGATTTTTTCAAGCAGGATGGATTTCAGGGAGTGGATCTGGACTGTGTCGTCCCTGTGGCTTTCTGGGCACCAGTCAGGGTACAGGTGACGCTCCCAGACCTTTCTTCTGTTTCATTTGGCCCTGACTTCAGACAGCGGGACACATGTCAGCGCTGGATCTCTAATTGTCAGTCTTCCCCAGCTGCATGCATGACATCCCAAAGGGGAGTAGAGGTGTGCTGACTCCTACCAGGTAATCAAGAGGGAGGTCTACTCCACCTGGCTATGAGATGAAGCACTGCACTATTTCTAAAATGGATTCATAGGCATGTTCTGCAAATATGAGGAGGATATTTGAACCAGCAAAAAGTTTTGCTCTCTTACCTTTGTGTTCCGAAATGACCTGCACAAGTTGGTAGTTTCCAGCTTCCTCCATGTCCAGATCATATTTTCTCATAATTTTTGAGATCACATCTCTAGTTGTGTCTTGGCTCGTTAACTGGAAAAAGCATTTTGCAGTGAAATATTTTACTTCCTTGTTTCTTGACATTTGTTTTCACTTTATCTATCTGGCATGTTGGTTTGGTGTCTCATTGGTGAGGTACAGACAGTGCACAAATGGAAATTACAGAGAGATGGAAATAGTGTTGTGCACAGAACATCCTAGCAAAGGGTGACGGTTTCTGTGTGTATTTTACTCTACCAAGCTGCGTCTCTAGATTTGGTTTGTCCCTAGTGTAAAAAAGACCACTATGAATGTTCTTTTATTTTGCCTCTGTCTCTCGGAAATCTTTCATTGCAGCGTGGTCACCCACACGTAGCAGAGTCTCAGAAGCCACTAGGCTGGTCCTATGCCATCAAGGCTTTACTTGCCTAAATCTAACTTGGGCCAGGGAGATGGCACAAGCAGCATCTCCCTCACCATGCATCTGTCCCAGGGTTTCCCTCTAAACGGTTTCCCTTTCACTGGAAAGTCCCATACAACCTTCTCACAAACAACTGGGAGAAACATGGGGAAAAGCAAATGACTCCAAAGCAGATAGACAACTGGCTCAGCAGCCACAAGCAAAGGTTATTCTTCATGGATCCAGGTGGGAACGGCAGGAGGCTTTGAGTGGACTCCTACAGGGATCTGCCCCGGCTCCGCTGCTGTTCAGATGATTTGGATGCAGGAATAAAGAGCTTCCTGAGCAAATTTGCAGAGAACTCAAGACTGGGAAGGACAGCAAACGCACTGGGAACACTGTCTCTTGGCTGGGGATTTGGACTCGGGTGTGCTGATTGCTCTTGTTAGAACTAAAAAAACCTACAAGTTCCTGGGTTTTGCTTCTCTGCTCGGGGTCCTACCAAGCACCACATTTGGGATTGGACCTCCGCCTCCTTGCTTTAACTGTAGCGGGTTATGGTTCTTCTTGGTGTTTTGGGCATTGAGAATAGTAGTTGTGTGGGAGGTTGGTTTCTGCAGTATTAAGAATAGGTCAGACATAACTTGAGTGGAAAGGTTTAGTTAGGAATCATCCTGCCTTCAGCAGGGGGTTAGATTAGATGGCCTCCTGATGTCTCTTCCAGCTCTACTTTTCTAGAAGAGAAAATGAGGGGTAATACACTATGATATTTAGAAGTATATGCCCTTTGGGATCCTAATTTTCTAGTGCTCTACAGCATCTTTCGGTGACTTGCCACCAAGCTGCTCTTCAGTGTATCTGTCTGCCTACCTGTGCACACACGCCCATTCATACAAATGGCGTGCATGGTTTCTTGGTACCTTAGTCAATGACTGAGGACAAGTGGTGGATATTATCCAGCTGAAAGCCCAGAGAAAAGTTTGGGAGGTGGAATGTACTTTGACTACTAAAATAACCATGTCAATTCACCTAAGAATCAAGGGCATGAGGTGGCCCCTAATATTTCAAAGCTTTGTCTTGGTGTGAATCAGAGCAGCAGAGAATTTACATGTAACTTGTCATCCCGAGTGAAAACACATCCTGTAATAAATCTACACAGCTCTTCCACATCACTTACCAGAATGCCTTTGTACACAACACCTTGACTGTTCGGCACTGAGCAGTGAATGATGTAGGCGTCTTCGTTCTTCTGGGAGTAAGGTGCAGACAGAGCAGATCAGAGGTGGAGGAAGGAGGAGGTGATGAACACGCGGCCATGGAAGGTACGCATGAAGGAGATGATGAGCATTCAGAGAGGTAAATAATGAAAAATAAATGAAGGGAAAAAGTCAGAAACATGATGGAAGCAGTAGGGATGAAAGAGCAGAACCAGAAGCAGGTATTTTGGGTCTATGCCTGGTTCTTGAATGTTGTTAGTGGTGGTGTCCTACCTCCAGGAGTAACTTGGTTTGGTATTTGTAATGAAGTATTCATATTTAGTATTCCATCTACAACTAACACCCCTGAAACACGGAAGATATCGATTTTTGCTGTTTGAAATGGGTGTTTAGTTGGTCTAATAAAAGACAGCACTTTTAGCCAAAGAACCTTGTCTGCTGAAAGAAACGGTAGCATTCCTGACTGCGCTATGTGCTTTGCTCAGGAAGGAGCTCCTGCAGGGCCGATGCGCCTACTGACCTTTCTCTGCCATTACCTATTGGGCAAGGTTGTGATATGGAAAGTAATATTCCAAAACCCTGGAAGCTTTGCTTCCATCTTCTGCACTCCTTTGTGTTTACAGACTCCTCTGACTTCTGCCCAGCTGGGGAGGGAGGCATGGGACAGGGGCAGGAGGGCAGGGGAGCCTGGTATGCGGGCACAACAGTGCGGGGAGTGGGGGATATGCCTCGCTGCCTCTTACCCAGCCAGGACGGATGGCAGGGAGGGGCACAATGCAAATACAGCTTGCTCCAGGCGGAAGGGGGCAAGCAGTAGCAGGGCATAGACCCCACTCCCAGCACTGCTGTGCCCACATCCCGTGCCTCTCTGCCCCGGCTGGGTAAGTGGCAGTAGGGCATCGCCTGCCAGTTGCCCATCTGGGGTGAGGGGGCACAGGATGCAAGTGCAGCAGTGCCAGGAGTGGGGGCTATGCCCTGCTGCTGTTTGCCCCCTTCCACCCAGAGCAAGCCGCGCCACCCCCAACCCCCTCCCCAAGTCCCACATCCCCCTGCCCCGGCTGGGCAGCTTGTCCCAGCCCCAGCCCCAATCCCTTCCTCACTGCGGGGGCAGGGCAACTCAGCCGAGGCCTGGCCTGGTTTAGTATAGCACCATGCGCTTTTGGGTAGCTCTGGGCCACTCATGCTGTCACTTGCGGGTGCCCCGTGCCCCTCACGGGGACTGTGTGTTGAGGCGGGATGGGTCCTGCGTGCATGAAACAGGCCCCACCCGATGGCACGTGGTGCCCATGCACACAGGACCTGGGCCAGCATGACAGGTGGTCTCCGGGAGTGGGCCCAGGTGATGTGGCAGAGCAGCGGCCAGTGCCAAGCCGCACTGCTGTGCCACATGGGGGGATGTGCCAGGAGGCCCCAAGTGCCCCAGTGCTCAGTGCTGCTCCCAGTGAGCTGCGGGCTGTGCACGGGGGCCTGAGGTATTGTGGGGGTAGGCTATGTCGGGGAGCTGTGGGCCCTGCAGGGGGAATGTGGGCCTGGCAGGGGGGGAATGCTGTGGTCCTGGGGGCAGCAGTCCATGTGCTGTGTTGGGGAGCTATGCCCTGTTGGAGGGCAGAGGACCCACCCTACCTGAGCAGCATCCTCCCACAGTCCCCGCCTACCCACAGCCCCCCCACAATCCCCCCACACCTATCCCCACCCCCTGTCCCACCTCACTCCTGCAAGCAGCTGCTGGCCCCAGGCTCTATCTCCCCCTCGCTGCAGATCTGGGAGGAGCTGGGCGGGCTTATTTTGCCCCAGATGGCACAACTTGCCCCACACCAAAGGTTGTGGCCAGGCATTTGGTGAGGCAGAAATCCCCGGCTCAAATACGTGCCGCTCCTATTTGAGATGCTGCAAGCACACATGCTGCATGTGTGGACGTGCCGTAAGGGTGCAGAGAGAAGTGGAGCTCCCAGCTCTAACTCAGAATGATTTTTGCAAAGCGTTCTGAGTTCCTACATTGCCCGAAACCAAACAGAAGTTCACTGTTGGTCTGGAGGGGTGGGGATCTAGCTGCCCGCTGGGAGCCTGCAAGCAGGTTTCCACAACAAGGGCCAAGCTCTGTGCCAGTGTTGGCTGTTTCAGAATGGGAGGGGGGAAAGGCAGTGGAGGGAGCTCGTTCTTGGGGCTCTGCAGCTGGTGTTGAGGGGTGGAGTGGGTGAATTGGAGCCACCCCACTTTGGGGGGCCTGTAATACACTGGCCCCACTCTGTAGCAGGGGCTGAAAAACCCTGAGACTCAACTCCTTCTGCTCCCTTGCCCCCCTCCCATTCTGAAAACACCCACAGGTTGGGAGCCCCAGCAGACACACGTTACACAAGACACTACGTTTTGAAACATCTTTAGCTGACACCACATGCAATGAGGGGCCAGATTTTCACCCAGTGGGCCATTTAAGCTGTTTGCAGCCGTGCACTTGTGTTTGGTCACAGCTATAAACAGCTTTCTGGGGGACAGGAGTAAACAATGCAGGTGGAAATTCAATTTTCACTTATAAGACAAATATTGGCAATTCCTCATCCCCTTTTCATATTGAATAGTTTGAACAAAAGGTTCTAGACCATACCTTTTCCTGAGGCAGGTTCCTGGGCTGGTCCCCGGGCAGGTCCCTGGGCTGGCCCTTGGGCTGGACTCTGGGCAGGTCCCCAGGTTGGCTCTTGGGCAGATCCCAAGGTCGGTCCCCCAAATGGTCCTCAGGCTGGTCCCTGGGCTGGCCCTCAGGCTGGTCCCCAGGTTGGTCCTCCGGCTGGCCCTCGGGCTGCACCCCGGGCTGGACCTCGTGCAGGTCCCCTAGCTGGCCCTTGGGCTGGTCCCCAGGTTGTTCCTCCTGCTGCTCCCCGGGCTGGCCCTCGGGCTGCACCCCGGGCTGGACCTCGGGCAGGTCCCCAGGCTGGCCCTCGGGCTGCTCTCCAGTCTGGCCCTTGGGTTGGACGTCAGGCAGGTCCCAAGGTCGGTCCCCCAGATGGGCCTCGGGCTGGTCCCTGGGCTGGCCCTCGGGCTGGTCCCCAGGTTGGTCCTCCGCCTGGTCCTCAGGCTGCTCCCCAGGCTGGACCTCGGGCAGGTCCCTGGGCTGGTCCTCGGGCAGGGCCCCTGGCTGGCCCTCGGGATGGTCCCCAGGTTGGTCCTCCGGCTGCTCCCCGGGCTGGCCTTTGGGCTGCTTCCCGGGCTGGACCTCAGGCAGTTCCCCGGGCTGGCCCTTGGGCTGGTCTCCTGGCTGGTCCGCAGGATGGTCCCCAGGCTGGCCTAGATACACCAGTTTATTTTGAGCTAAATGAGGTGAGTGAAAATGGCTCTACCAGCCTTAGTTATGTATGGATAGTTTATGAAAAGAAGCCACATAAATAGAATTTTTAACAATTGTTCACAAAAATCAGCTCTCTGTCCTCCATTTCTGATTCCTTCCCTCCCCAGCTGGCATCTCCCCTCTCTCTCTCTTTATCTTAACTCAGTAAAATCAACTCTAAATCTTGTTCTACAAGATGTTAACCTCTTAATTTCCACTGGCATTTCCCCTATAGTCTAACTCATTGACACTTCTCAGTCAAGTGAGGTGTCTGTCACTCAAAGTTTAAGAACCTTTTTCAAATACTACTACAAGAAATAAATGCAAGAACAAAACCCCTGGAAACTTCTGCTTGCTTTGAACAACAGTTGGATCGAAACATAGACCTGAACATTTTCTTGGCCCACTGGAACCAAATCCAGGACAGAACCTCATTAGACACCAATTAGCAACCTTGGAGATATGAATGTTTTTGGGGCTGAAGAAAAAGTTGGCTGGGGAACTCCCTTTTTGAGGGATGCAATGCATCTTTTAACCACCTTTAAATGCCTGAGTTTATCTGGCGGTGAACCCAATTCTAAATTAACACCTTCTTTCTGGAACATCCACCAGGTCAAGTTTATGGGGTTAAAATACTGCTTTGCTTTTGTATCCTCTATTTCATATAGCATTTGCTTTCACTTCTGTGCCAAAGCGAGACATTAGCACATTGCACCAGGTCCAAGAAGCATACCCAGCAAGTGATTTGCCACAGGAAAGTTTCTAACTGGGTTAAGGACCGTGTGTCAATTTGACGCTGGACATATAGCATTCTTGTATTGCCACAACTCACCATTGTTTCAGCAGGTCTTTGACCTGGAATGTAAGTTATTTCTCTGTCCTTGGAGGTCAGAAGCCCATCACTCAAAGAGGAAACAACAGTCACACGCACTTCCTGTGCTATGGTGGTCACTAGCAAGACATGCTTCACGACAAAAAGGCTTTGCCTGAAGCTGCCTTTGGTCAGAGCACGGTAACACCTGATGAGATTTTCTCTTTGCAAGGGGAGAAGTAGGTAGAGAGCAGCTTTGGCCATACTTCCAAGGTGCTGAAAATGCAAAGGCAATTTGCCTCTTGGCTGCTGCTCTGACTCTTGTGCGCTGGCAAATTCTCTGAAATGCCAAGTTCCCAGTTTCCAATCCGCATGACCAGGCCTGTGATTCCCCACTGCAGATTTGTATTTCTACCCACTCTTTACCCACTCTCCCAGGAGAGATTCACCAGGGACAGAGCCAGAAAAACCCAAAAGTCTACAGGGCCTGATCCTGTCGTGTAAGTGATATCAGGATTAGGCCCTGGCAATATAATTGTTGCTAACATTTACCTCCCAAAATGCAATTCTTTAGTGCAGTTTCGGAGATGATGAAGTGATAGCTTGAAAAAAAATATAACTTACTCTCATTTTCTGCTTCGTTTTGAAACTGGTGGAGGAGGTGTTTGGCCTCCATTTCAACGTCACAGCCAGGGACGTTCTTGTTCAGGTGTGCTATTACTTTCTGCAGTGTGTGGTACTTCGGCGGCTCTTTGAAATCTTCAGGGCTAAAGTGCAGCCAAGTTTTCAAGAAGAAGATGATTGGACTGAAAAGAAATACATTGACAAAATCCAGTCATAATCAGTCTTTGTAACAGTGATATTTGTCATTCAAACTTGTATAAAAAGATGAATCTATTCCTTCTGCTATGAGCAAGCAAGGCATTCTGATCTGGGCACCTTTTTCCGTAATCCTGGTCTAAACTCACTGACACACATTTTACCACTCTTAATTACTCATCAAACTAGTGAATGAACACTGAATTGTATCCTCAAGATGCAAAATATAGGACAATTATAACTATTTTTAGCGATATCCCCATCCTCCAATTTGATCTAGTATTACAGCAAACAAAGTAAAAGAGACACAGGAAAACACGAACATCCTGCCCCAAACACAACCTTTACACAACACACAAATTGCCTGGCTTTCTCGCTTTCTACTTTTCTTGCTTTCTTTTTTTCTTGCTACATTTGGGCCACTTTCTGCAGTGCTTCTCTCCTAGTGTCACACAAAGAAGAAATGCCTACTTGAGTGGGTAAACTTCAGCTAAGTCACTACCACAGCTTTTGAGGTCTACCAGTCTCTCCCCTTGCTCTCCCACAGACAGGCAGGAATAATGCCCATTCTCCTGTACAGACATGATACATAGGACCGTAAGAATCACAATCTGGCTCAGAGCAGAGGCCCCGCTATCTCACAACACTGTCTCCACAAGTGGTAAGGAGCAGATGTTTTGGAGGACAAGTAGGAGAAAGTGAATAGAGAGATGCATCCTCCGTCTCGATGTTTGCTAAGTCACTACGCACATGGACATCCCTAAGCCCTATGACTGACAGCCCCAGATTGACAACTTTTGAAAGGGTAGTTGCAATCTTTTCCTGAACCTGGTTATAGTACTGGCCTCCACAACATCCGGGGGTGATGTGTTTCACAAATTAGTGAGGTGTGAAAAAGTGCTCCCTTTTGGTTGTTTCAAACCTGGTGCCTCATCATTTAATGAGGTGGCCCTAAATTCTTGTATCAGGAGACAGTAAATACAGGTTTCCTTCGATTTCTTCTCTACACGCATTCCTGGAGCACGGCACATCAGTCACATTTGCATAATGCAAACCCACTTTACAATTCATAGATTCATAGATGTAGGGTGGGAAGGGACCTTGTAGATCTGCTAGTCCGACCCCTGCCCTGGCAGGAGAGAAAACTGGACTCAAATGACCCCAGCCAGGTAAACGTCGAGCCTCCTCTTAAAGACCCCCAGGGTAGGAGCCAGCACCACTTCCCTTGGGAGTTGGTGCCAGATCCCAGCCGCTCTGACTGTGAAGCAGTGCCTTCGGATGTCTAGTCTAAACCTGCTCTCTAGCAACTTACGGCCGTTATTCCTTGTTACTCAGGGAGACCTCAGGGGAACAAGGTCTCTCCCAAACCCCGCTGGTCCCCCGTAGTAAGTTTACAGATGGCCACCAGGTCCCCCCTCAGCCTTCTCTTGCAAAGGTTGAACAGGTTCAGGTCCCATAGCCTCTCCTCATAGGGTCTGCCCTGCTGTCCCCGGATCATGCGGGTGGCCCTGCTCTGGACCCTCTCCATGCTGTCCACGTCCCGCCTGAAATGCAGCGCCCAGAACTGGACACAGTACTCCAACTGCAGCCTGACCAGTGTCGCATAGAGGGGGAGGATCCAGCTGTTCCCCCATCCCCCACATCCAGGCCACTCTTCCCTTCCCCTCCCCCACACATCTGGATTGGGGTTGCCCTGACCCAAACTGCCCCTCCCCATGCATCCAGATCAGGACTGGAACCAAGACTGGCTGCGGCTCCCCGCTGCAGTTTCCAGAGGCTCTGATAAAGCCTTAAGCAAAGTATATAGGGGATTAAAACACATCTGTTCCAGAGTGGCCAGTAGACTCAGGAAGTCCTGGTTTCCAAGGCCATTACTTTAGCCACTAATTTATATTTCTTCCCAAGTAAACCCAAAGAGAAGAAGATTATTCAGCACTTTAATAACATCAGACTTAGAGATAAGATTGAGCTTCGACCATCTCAGGTCCAGACTCAACAGCTGCTGCTTCCCAGAACATGCCATGCTCGCACTTCACAACCCCACAGCCACCCAGTTAAGAGGATTTCCCGATGGTGGGACTGGTAGGTCAGATATTTTATAGCATGTAATGGTAAGTATTAATAATCATTTTGTAGTGTGGTTTGAAAACCTGTGGCTTTCTCTGTAACACCCCCCTGCCAGAATGTCTTAGGAATGAGCAATGTTAAACTTCGGAAAACTAAAAACCCTATTCATGAAACTTTGTAGAAAGGTTGTTTCTGGGAGGGAAGATCCTGTGTAAGGGCTTGGAAGTTAGACTCTCGTCTTGGATTTACTAGTCCTGGGGTACTGACGAGATGGCACATGACAGAAAAGGATGTGGAACTTGTTTTTTCCCAAAAGAAATGAAAGAATTGAAGCTACTTGAACCCTTGCTTAAATCCAATCATTGACAAGCAAGATCATGGGAGTTAAGACAATTTACTTAATGTGGGAAACTGTGTTAATTTACTTGCCGGAAGCTGTGCTAGCACTCTTATAGAGAAACTCAGAGCCATACGCTCACTGCCGAGAGCTGAAGGGAGTCAGCGGGATCAACAAGGGGGGGATCAAATATAATCCTTCAAGTCCTTTATACTGCCAGTGCATACCAAACCTCAGAGCATGCAGATGACAATGTATAGATGTGCTGAGGGAAGGTTCATTAGACTCCTGCCTCTTAAAAACTAAGTAATGGTCCGTATGGAACTAGAGGCAGAAGAAGACATCTTCTTTTTTCATTTAAGAAAGGTTCAGTTTCACCATTTTGAGCATCCAAATGTAAACACAATTTAAAAATCCACAAGGATGAATGATTAATCAAATGACCAATTAACCAATGCTTAAGCAATTCCAGCATGTAGGATTTGGGGGACAGGCACCTGCATGCACACAAACACATGCACGCAGACATACACACATACATGCATCACATGCAAGCACACAGAGATACAGTCATGCAGAAACATGCATGCAGATACATGCACACTTGTGCATGCACAGACACATGCAAGCACACACTTGTGCATGCCAAACATGTGTGCACACACATGCATGTACACATGCACGTGTGCACACAGGCACAAACACAAACACATGCTCACAGACATACACACATGCATCACATGCAAGCACAATCAGGGCTCCATCCCCCCTAGAGTATGTTGGCATTTTCAGAATAGAAAATGAAATCCACAACAGACAATAACATGCATATTTGCATAACATGTGGTGAAAAGAAGCAAGGGCAACAAGCATGCTTTGTTTGTCCCCCAGAAATTAATGAACCCAAAATAAAGGACAGTTTCTGTTCAGTTTTGGGGCAGCATCCCAGTCTGTGTCAATTAATGTAGGCATGATACAGTGAATTCTTTGCTGATACCAATAAGGATGGCTCTGTATGCATGTGTGTGTGTGTGTATATATATATATATATATATATATATATATATATATATATATATATATAAAAAGATGATTAGTTTTACCACATCCCTTGAATCCTGACTGAGGTTTTGCTGTACAGCACACTTACTTCCTGAGGACTGCCCTGGAGTCCGCTGAGAAATCTGGACTTTCATCTCCTCTGCAGCTCAAGGTCTCCAGCTTTCCATGCCTAAACATCAAAATGGATATTTTAGAGAGTTATTTAAAAAACAAGCTCAACATACTTGGAAGGGCAGCACCACTAGACTCTTCAGCACCACTAGACCGCACAGCCTATCAGGGTAATAGGACCAGCAGGTGTGATCAGAGATCATGACGGACAAGAATGTAACTACGCCTTAGTAAAATGTCCTTGTCATATCCATTTACGTTCTTATCACTATTCTGATTAGTCTGCAAAAGCACAAAAGAGCAGCAGGAAAACCACTCCCCAAGTCAGAGAGGAAACCAAATCTGGCCAGTTTGGGGGGACAAGGATCACGTTGTGACCCTGAGCAGAGTAAAAGATGTGAGAGGTTTCTTCAGAAATCCCTGCCTTTCCCATAATTACTGGACTATCATGGCTACATCACGCTTTCACTGAGACTCAAATAAGATGTTTTTTTTTTTCTAATAGTGAGGCTGGACAGCAAAGGGGGGATCTGGTTAAATGGAAGAGCTAGATTAGCAGACCTTGTCCTTGGAAAGGTGGGAGGGCTTGGAAGAAAGGAGAAGACTGCATATAGATCGGTGATAACTAGACCTGCTCCCACCCCAGGGCTGCTGGCTTAGTCCAGCACCAAAGACAGGCTGTTACACATCGGGTGCATCTACACGTGACATTAAGGCGAGCCATAAACTCTGGTGCACTTGGCGCTAGAGTCAACTGCTCCCAGGCACAGCATCTGCATGTGCACCCAGGACCACAGCACTTTGTGCCAGGGCAGAAGAGTCCCAGGCTGAAAGGGAGCATCAGTCCCAGTTCGGGGGCAGCACTGGGCAATGGAGGGACTGGCCGGGCACGAAGGTGCTACAGAGTGGAGCGAGGAGGCAGGCAGCCCCTGTAGTTAGCACCCTTGTGCCCCAAGGAGTCTCTTTCTACAGGACTTTGGTTTAACATAATTTCTTCTCCGGCTGTCAGCCCACCCTCATCCTGCTGAGGACCAGATTGAGACTGCCCTTTGGGGAAGGACTGCTGTGATAAGATTTCCCCTCCGCCCCTCATGTTCTCCATACGCGGAGAGGGGCTGTCGCATTTTCTGAAGTCGTAAGCGTATTGAGACTCCTCTCGCTGTTCACTCTCAGATGGATATCACCTTTCAGTGGCATATCACTACAAAGAGGACAGGAAGGAGGTCAAGTCTTAGCCCTGTCCCCCTCCCTCTTCTGCTTCCTTCTACACCAGGGCATTTCCAGCAACTAAATGGTACAATTTGGCCCACCCTTTCGTGTGACATTACATTAGAAGAATTAGTTGCAAAATAAAGATGTTAATTATTTGCTGCTAGGAAAAATAGAAGTCTTCTTTACCGACTGTTGTAGGGAAAAACTTGGCCATTGCAAATCTATACATATTAAAGGCTGCCCACAATTTGCATTGAAATATGCTTGTGGGAGAATTTAATGCTGAGACATGTTGCCTAATGGTATGCTTTATACCTGTTCTGGAGACCACTGCTAGGGGCAGGCAGGAGGCAGGGCAGGGTGGCACTGAGACAATAACTTCTTCAGAGAGCTACAGACTTTTGTTGGCCTTCCTCAGACACTATGAACGGACTTGCAGAGAGCAGGGGGACAAGATAGAAAGGTCCTGATCCAGCACAGGCCGATTCATGCAGCAAAGAGTTACGCACAGGGACAGCGACAGCCTGGATTTGTTAACTCTGGATTTTCCCAGCAGTGTGTTGAGCTGTTTGGAGGACTGCTTGCCTCCAGCTGTCCTCTCTTTCCACTAAGGAACCAAGCAGTCCAATTTACTTATTGGTCTCCTTGTTTGAGGAAGTACTCAGCTCTGAGGAGGCATTTTCAACCCTGTTTCAACTGAAACACTGACTTTTTCAAGCTCGTTAGAAATACATGCATAGCATTAACTTCTTAAGTATGCCATCTTCAAAACTATTTGAGATCATTTCTTGCAACGTCCCACCTCTAAAAGCCATCACAGCTTCCTCCACAGCTCTTGGCTCTTACCTGCTGAGGAGCATTTCTAGGACCTCACCAGAAGAGGCAAAGGTCCTGTATGTTGCGAAAAATGTATGTATGTTCCCAAAATCCTCCAGAAGAGCATCTACATTTTTCTGCATGACCTGTGAAACAAAAGAAGAAAATCATGACATCAGTCATGAAACAAGCAGTCTCCCCGCTCTGAAACTCGGGGAGGGTGGCAGTGGTGCTGGGTGGGGGGTCGGGGGGCTATGGTGAATTTTGGAGTGGCTGCTGTCCCCCATCCCCAGAGCCCTACTGGGGCCTCCATCTGCCCCCAACCCACGGCCCTGTCCCCTTCCTCCACAGACTTACCTGCAGCTGCAGCTGCTGCCTCCATTGAGCCTGCAAGGTCCTCCAGTCTCCGCTGTCAAATAGCTGCTCCTGCCCTTCCTGGCTGCCTGCTCGGGGCCTCGGCTCTCGGGTGCGGAGGCGCTGGAGGAAAGAAGGCAGAGGGATGCAGCTGCACCCATAGCCCTCCTCCTGCTCTGCCCTGTTGAGGAGTTCAAAACCTGGTTAATTGGAAGTTATTACTTCCAGTAGCGTAAGGAGCCAAGATGATTAGGTGTTAAGATTCATAGACTGTCGAGTCGGAAGGGGCCACGAAGGATCATCGTGTCCGACCTCCTGCCTCAGCAGGAAAGAGGGCCGAGGTCAGAGGACCCCAGCCAGGTGCCTATCTAGCCTCCTCTTGAAGACCTCCAAGTTGGGTGAAAGCACCACCTCTCTTGGAAGCCAGTTCCAGATTCTGGCCACCCTTACTGTAAAAAATGCCTTCCTAATGTCAAACCTGAATCTACTCTCCGCTAGTTTGCACCCATTATTCTGAGTTACTCTCTGGGGTGCTCTGGTAAACAGCGCATCACCAATTCCCTGCCATCCTCTCTGATGAAGTTATAGGCGGCTTCGAGGTTGCCCCTCAGCCGTCTCTTGTAAAGACCGAAGAAATCCAGATCTCTCAACATCCCCTCACAGGGTCTTTCACAGAGACCACTAATTATGCGACTGGCCCTCCTCTGGACCCTCTCCAAGTTCTCCGTGTCCCTGCTGAAGTACGGCACCCAAAACTGGACACGGTACTCCAGCTGCAGCCTGACCAGTGCTGCATTGAGCGGGAGCATCACCTCCCTCGATCTGTTGCTCATGCATCTGCTAATACACGACAAGGTGCGATTAGCTTTGTTGATGGCCTCATTACACTGCCGGCTCATGTTCATCTTGGAGTCAACTGTGACTCCAAGATCCCTCTCAGCCTCTGAGCCACTGAGGAGGTCATGCCCCAACCTGGCGGTGTGCTGGGGATTCCTCCTGCCTCGGTGCAGTACCCTGCATTTATCTTTGTTGAACTCAATCCTATTTTGTTCCGTCCATTGATCCAACCTGTCCAGGTCAGCCTGTATCTGCTACCTGCCCTCCAGTGTATTAATTTTTCCCCATAACTTAGTATCATCTGCGAACTTGCAGAGGGTGCTTTCCATACCCTCCTCCAAATTGCTGATGAAAATATTAAATGACACCGGTTCAAGGACCAAACCCCACGAGACCCCACTGCCCACCTCCATCCGGGCCAAGAACGACCCGGCTACCACCACTCTCTGGGTGCTAAGCACATCTATACCTTTCAAAAGAAAACAAAAATAAATCAGAGAGACAAAAACAGAAAAATAAATCAACATGCATTGTGCCATTTCTTTGCACACATCAATCGTGTCCCGATGAGTGTGCACATGCAGTTTGTGGTACTTCAAACCCGTTTCAGGCCCCATAGACCACACGTGGCACATGTGCACTCCTTTGCCATGCTGCAGATTTATAGTGTGGTGCCCAAATTTGACACTGGGAGCTCCTGGTGTCAAAAAACAAAAGAAATCAAAGGTGGCACAGTGCACATGGCACCTACGTGTGCTGCCAGAAACAGAGCCTGGCTGGACAGAGCTATGCTCTGGCACCTGGGCAGTCTCCAAGCAGCAGGATTGCTGCCACTGCTGCCCTGGGAGGCCCCAAGTCAAGTTGCTGGGGCCAGCACAGCTGCTGGCTCCAGCCTCCCACCCCCACCCAAGACAGCTTGCCCTGCACCAATCCCATGTGCAAGGGCTTGCACCACAGCATAAAGGAAATTTATGTCACCTCTATTTTTGCTGTGGCAACCGCATGCCCCAGCATGTGGAGACACACTCCTAATGACTGTGCCCTGCTTTTATATCCATGCATCGTCATTCATCCTGAAAGATTGCAAAGTGCTTCCCAAAATACAGACTGGACATACCACTGACCTTCGGCCACCCCCGGCAGATACACAGACACGTAGCACACCTGATAGCTAGGGCCTGGGGGAGAAGAATGAGGGGGAACGATGGAAAGACGTTATCCAGGGGACAGGTCTGAAATGATGGGACAGTCTCTCCAGGAGTGAAGGACTAGTGCTGAATTATGTGCACAACAAGTGACAGGGGAACCACAAGTGTTGCAGCCAGGGTGGGAGAAGATCCATGTCAATGGGAGAGGGAGAAGTTAAAAAGAAAATGCAAGGATTATTAACTTCATTTCATCTACTTTACTCTGTGTCCTCTGAGCTGAGATATGTTGAATTAAGTTTCAGGAAGACTAAACAGTGGTGAAGATTTCCGTGTTTTGCATTTACATTGTAGGCAGGACAAAACACTTCTTGCATTGCAGGGAAATGAAGTTCTAGTAACCGCTGTCCTGATCATCTTTTCTCATGTGAGCAATGGTCTGAATTACCATAAGGGGGTAACATGGACGGGAGGGAAGCAGCCTGTGCCACAGCAACCTGGAGGGGAGGAGTCCATGAAAAAACCTCTCATCCAAACTGCTGGAAGATGTGAGATTCCCCCAGGATTTATAAAGTACAGCTTTGCGCCTAGGCAACACTGAGAGGATGACGAATTAGAAATGCCTGCCTAGGACACAGTATGTTTCTGTCTTCGATTGAAAATCTCCTGCAGCATCTCATGAATGAATACTGTTTTCCTCTTAATGGCATATAGTCTAATTTTGATAACTGATAGATGAAATGTTTCATTCTTAAGACAAAAACCCTTAAAATGAAAGCTGAAGAAATGGATACAGAAGGTGAGCACAATACTGCTGAAAGCATGCATTACTAAAAGCAAAATGCAAAAACTTTTCTATTATTTCAGTGAGTCACTATGAGCTCCTATACGCGGGCAGGGAGCCTGCTCTGACATGCTGGAAATGCAGCACGTTGGAGCAAACTATATGAACCGAGTCTGCCAGAGCCTGGACATCACCGCGCTCCAGCAGGCAGTAGAAAGACGGACACCCAGAGTTAGTCCAATGGTATTAATACCACAGGATTCATAAAGAAGAATATTTCAACTTAGTGCCGTGGTCTTGTGTTTTAGAAAGAGGAATTGTGTAAAGAAAAATGGGGAAGATCCTAAAGTTAAAATTAAATAAATGTATATCCTTACTTTAATTTCAAAAGCATGCCATAATGGAGACACGGACCATGAGCACACTGCCACAGAGCCAGACCTCTTAACAAAAAAAGGAAGCAGGAAGGCATGAAAGAAAAGTGTTATGATATTAAATAGCAAGTTTTAGGAGACTGTTTGCATCAACTCGTTTAGAAAATGGAAATTGAAATCCAAAAGAAGCCCACAGAGCCTGAAGTCCAGCGTGAGAAGGGGAGACCAGGATGTTACGTGGGGAGCAAACTGTTCGTCGATTCATGCACTGTCAGGCCTGGAAGGACCTTGTCGATCCTCGGGTCCACCCCTGCACCAGGCAGGACAAGACACAGGGGGTCAAGTGACCGCGGCGCGGTGACATTCCCGTCTCCTCCTGAAGATTTCCAAGGGAGGTGACTGCACCCCTCAGGGTCACAGTCAGGGCGGCCAGGATCTGGAACCAGCTGCCAAGGGAAGTGGTGCTGGCTCCTACCTTGGGGGTCTTTCCAAGGAGCCTGGATAACTACCCAGCTGGGTCACATGAGCTTCAACGTACCAGGGCTCATATGAGCCCAGTATTCATTCCTGCCCAGGGCAGGGGGTCGGACTCGATGATCTGCTCGGGTCGCTTCCCACCCTGCATCTATGAAGCTATGAACCACCACTGCGGGGAGTTTCTTCCAGGCTGGACACCCAATTAAACACATAGAAATACATTTTTAAAATAGATTAAAGCAGGAAACTTGGAAAAGAAACAGTGCATCGATGGGACTACTAAGGCATTAAAGGAGAAGAAGACCCCAAAGAAGACCCTTCAAGGCTATCATCCAACACAAAACACTTTAATAATCAGGTTTTGCTTATGTAAATCCCCCAGAGTCAATGGACGGCAACCAATGAAACTGGAAGCAGAATTTAGGGGTCAGTTCAATTACCAAAAAAGCCAACAGAAAAACTGTTCTTGTTGGGTTGAGCCCTCAGCCCTTTTCCTCAGTGCTCAACCAGGGCCAAGTTAGCCTCAATAGCATCTTCTCCTTCCCTAGAATAAAGAGGGGAAATGAAAATGAAGTAAGGCTTCATTGTTGTCTGCGGGCCTCGGGTGATCTTTTCTGGCCCTGCTCCAGAGCTCACTCCACCGCTATGCACAGACACCTGGCTGGGCCATCTTCTTTCCAGTGCAGCTCTCTGCCCTTCCCCTCGCCATGAAAACAGAGTCGTTACACGGAGATGGCATTATCACATTTAACATCACGTGCTGCTGTCGACAGCGACAGGAGTGTTTGATCACACGCACTACTCATTTCCTTACCACGCATTGTGAAGATCTGCTGAGCACTGCATTCTTCAAGTAACACCTGAATCTCTCAAATTCGGCGAGGCAAAAAGAGCGTATAACAGTGAGAACTGACATCTTTATTTGATTTACCTTCCTGTGTCTCCAAAGGATCCCATGGTTGTATCCTGGGATAAGAAGCTATCCAGTTTTCTGTAGCTGTATGAAAGAAAGAAGGAAGAGCAAGTTGAAACCACAACCAGTAATTCCCAGTTACTTGATGTCTGGAGTGAGGGGCAGCATCATGGCCCGGGGGGCAGGGTACTGCAGTTTGGGGGTGAGGGGCACTGGCAGGGCTGGGGTCAGTGGGTTGGGAGTGAGGGGCAGCAGCAGGGCTGGCGGGGGCTGTGGCTTGGCACTGAGGGGCAACAGCATGGGCAGTGACAGGGCACTGGCATGTCCTTGCCCTCACACTGTCATATCCCCCCGTCCCCCCTCCGCCATGTGACAGGTGTCCTGCATTTTCGACCTGGAAATATGGAAACCCTAAAGCAACCATCCACATCCTCGCTGCCCCCTCCGCTGCACCCCTCACCATGCCTGCCCCGGCAAACATCATTGCTCCAAGCACTCCCCCCGCCTTCCCCCATGGCAGGCAAGCACACCTAGTCTTCAGTCCTTGGCTTGCTACTGGAGCGGACTGAAGTCATGTTTAGGAAAGAAACGAAAGCATAAAAGTGACAATACCCCCAGCCACAAGTCACCCACCCTAGGACTCCCCAAGTGTGGGTGCAAACACCCCCCTCATTTGCCCACACTTACCCTTGCGGTCAGGGTGATCGCAAGGACACGGGTGTGACCTGACAACAACCAGTGTCGGGTCGGGAGCAGTTGACCTGCTGTGTGCGTCTCCAAGAGCCGCACGGCGACGAGCCGGTTCTAGAAGGGGCCATTGTGATGCGTGTCACGTTCTCCGGGTCTGCCCACCTGCACGTCTCGGCCGTGTCCGGCCGCACCGCTGCATCAGCCACCGGGTGTGAGACAGGGCTTGGCTTGCACACGACCTGATGGTACTCACAAGGAGGGACTCCAACCAGGACTGGACCCTGCAAGGGTTTCCCTCCAGGGCACTGTGACAGCGGATGAGGAAAGGGACTCCAACAACAGCTCCTAACGAACACCATTTATTGTGTGTGCACAAGAACATACGGCCCAGGTCTATCTCACACGTGTTCCCTGCGGTGACGTAACCTCTATTTCTGTAGGCTGGGGGGCTCCCGCTGGCTCCCAGCTCTGAGATGGGGGAAATACACTGTATTACTTGCTGCCTACTGTCGGCCCTTTGACGGTGTGGATCCTCCCAGTCTCTCAGCATTGCACCGCTTTCATGGGCAACTTCCCTCAGTTTCCCTTCAAGCCCTTTCCCTTTCTGGAGGACGAAATGTTTAACCAGATCCGTGCCCTGGATCTCCCTCTTCTGCCTTTGGACAAACAGCCCTTTCACCAGAGCTGCGGCTGAAGAGGCTCTTTCACGGATATCATGTGCTTACTGCGCCTTGAGGTAATGCTCCTTCTCTGCCATCCTCATTTTACCTTTCCTGCCTGCTTCCTTAACGATAATGGCGCTACCTCTTTCGTTTGAGATGAACGGACTGGAAGATGGTTGAACGACTGTGTTGTGAGATTAGTCCTCGAGAGCTCGATGTCTTCAAATCCCTGAGAGGTGGCCATGGAGAGGATGGAGACGTGCCCTGTTTTCTTCAGCCACAGCAACAGACTCAGAGTAAATCAAGTATTGCAGCAGGGGATATTTTGGTTCGATATAAGACCTTTCGCTCTATATGAGCGTGATTTTTTTTAGGTTTTTTGGAACACGGAAATGGGCTACCGGGAGAGTTGTGCAATCTCCATGCTTGCCAATGCGTACGAGCAGGGTTGATGCTTGGCTGGACGGGTTTGTAGGGCGTGCTCCTGCCTTGAGCAGGGGGTGACTAGACGGCCCCGACGTCTCTTCCAGTCCCATAGTTGGTGATTCGATGCTCTCTTGGTGTGCTACTCCAGGGACAGAAGCAGTGGCATAAGAAGATTAGATAAATCCCTTTTGTCACTAAGAGTGAAACACAAGATACATTTGTTATAGTGGCTCCGTGGCCTTGTTTGGGAAAGGGAGGTGAAGTAGAAGACTAAAAAGTCATTTTGTGAGCTTGGGGAGATCAGTTCATGCAAACATTAAAAAAAATAACTATAAAGCAGTGCCCACGTGCTAACCACCTTGGATGTTGGTAGCGTGCTCTCATGACAAAATGTGAAGTCTCCTAGGTCTGAAGGCTGACAAAATGGTATACTTTAAGCACGGATTCACAGATTCACAGATGCTAGGGTGGGAAGGGACCTCAACAGATCATCGAGTCCGACCCCCTGCTGGGGCAGGAAGGAGCGCTGGGCCAGATGCCCCCAGCCAGGTGCCTATCCAGCCCTCTCTTAAAGACCCCCGAGGTGGGAGACAGCACCGCCTCCCTTGGGAGCCCACTCCAAATTTTGGCCACCCTTACTCTGAAGGAGTTTTCCCTGATACCTAGCCTAAATCTGCTCTCTGTCAGTTTGTGACCATTGTTCCTTGTGTGACTCTACTTACCACAGGGGCAATGTGTAGGGATGCACGCATGTACACATGCCCCCCCGAGCGTGGCACTGCACCCCCTACAAAAACGCACCGCCGACATTGCTGGCAAGGTCTCTGGGTGGTTGCTGCCCCCTGGTCAGTGCTCGCCACCAGCCCCTACCCTCCGACCGCTGACAGCACCAGTGCCGCCTGCGGGAGCTCCCGCTTAGCACCGCCACTCTCCCGCCGCCACCGTCGTACTCCCGTCACCGCCGTGGGCACGTGTCCTTCATGACGCACCATCTCTCTGCACATGGGCACGTAGACACACACATATTCTCCCTGCCATGAACACAGACGCATACACATGCACGCACGCACGCAGAGACAGGTGTGCTCTCTACTCACTCTGCATGAGGACACATTAACACGCTCTCCATGCCATGAACACAGATGCATACACTCACGCACACATGCAGACAGGAGCGCACTGTAGGCACTCACTCTCTGCACATGGACACAGACACAAATATACTCTTCTGCCATGAACACAGACACACGTGCAGACAGGCACACACACATGCAGAGGAGCGCATGCACACACACATGCATGTATGCATGCAGACATGCACGCATGCACACACAGCATACATGCACACGCAGGCAGGCACATGCACACATGCACACTCACACAGACTCATGCACACAGGCACATGCATGTATGAATGCACGCAGACATGCACACACAAATGCACATGCATGCACACGCACACACATCAACACACATGCACATATGCACAGACATGCACGCACATGCACGCAGACACACGCACATGCATGCACGCACAGACACATGTACACTGACATGCACATACAGAATGGAGAGACGCACACCCTCGTGCCCGCGTGCGGGAATATGCATGCACACACGCGCACACACGCAGGCCGGGGTCCTTGTCCGGCGCGGGCGGCCCCCGCCACCCCCCGGGGCAGCCTGGGCAGCGCGGCCGGCGGAGGCCCGGAGCCCCCGGGGTGCCGGGAAGAGCCCGGCAGGTCGCGTGCGGCGCAGGGCCGGGGGCGGCGGGGCGGCTGCGGCCGGGCTCCCCCTCTGCTCCGGCCGCCTCCTGCCCGGCCCCGGCCCCGGCCCCGGCCCCGGCGCTGCCCCGCTCCGAGCCCCGCAGCCGGCGGGCAGCAGAGGGGAGGGAGCCCGGCCCCGCGGGGGGAGCGCACGGGCCGGGCCGGGCCGGGCCAAGCGGGGCTGCGACCGCCGCCTCCCGCAGTGCCCGGCCCGGCCCGGCCCGGCCGGCTGCAAACGCCCCGGTCCCCCTGTCCCGCGGCTCCAGGACGTGGGGACAGACAGGCACGGACCCCGTGTTGTTATATTGGAGTAGACATAGGTGCCTCTGTATACAAGGTACCGAGATCTGTATCTATCTCTCTCCCCCTCCACCCATGCGCCGCCCGGGTCCCAGTCCCAGTGCCCCCGAGCCGGGCCGGGCCGGGCCGGGCAGGACGAGGTGGGCGCGGGCAGGCGGCCGTGGCGGAGCTGCGCTGCCCGCACCAGGCAGGTCCCCGCGTGTCCTGCGCATCCCCGGGGCTGGGCCGGGGCAGTGCGGGCAGCACCTCTGGTCCCGCTGCACCCTCGGGCTGTGGCATCCCACCCACACGTGCTTGGCTTCCCCGCTGGTCTGGTGCGTTCAGGGCTTTGCTTCTCTTTCTACCTCCTGTTTTACTGTGTTGGTGTCAACTGAAATAGCAGGTCAGGTCCTGCCCGTGGGCACGATCCGTTCTGCCCCGCGGGAGATTTTGGTGGCGGGTGGGGAGGGGGCGCGGGGCAGGAGCAGCTCTGGTTTAAATCTCAGGGCGTTTGGGGGGGGTTGGGGAGCTGCTGGGAGGAGCAGGACTGACTAGTACCACTGAGATGAGTTTTCTTTGGCACGGGTGCATGCAGAGCTCAGGAACACAGTTACTGTCTTGGCTGCCCATACGTTGCCTTTTTATTTGTATTTCATTTTATTCTTTTAGAGTCGCTGAGATTTTCATGAGGGGTGGGAGCTGCGGGTGACTCTTCTCGGGCTTGGATGTGAGATTGCAGCAGTTCCTGCATCCCCTGGTGTGACAGAGCTGGCAGATGGAGGCAAGGATGGAGACAGAGCGTCCTGTGCTCTGGGGGCTCCTCCAGCCCCTCCTCAGCCACATGAAGGTAAGAGACTGTGCGGGGTCAGGTGCTAAGGCCCCTTCTCGTAGGCCTGCCTGCCTGGACTTTACAGCCACCACACGATCGCACCATAAAATCCAGCTGCACTGCAGAGTCGTTGCATCCAGTGCCCCTGGGCTGGGCTGGAGAGCAGGTCCCTGCCTGCTTTCCTAGATGTGCATCGGAGGAACGACGCCTGTAATTCGCCCTTATTCACTGTTCATCTGACATCTCATAGTTCCTGAGTTGTTTGCAGGACAGCACCTCCTTTTTCCTCAGCCCCTTTCCATGCATGTCCAAATGTCCTTGCTCTTCTCTTCCTCAAGTGGATTTTTCTAAACCCGGGGTTTTCTCCCCCGCCTACTTCTGGACACTGAAGCCTGTCAGGTTCCTCCCAGAATAAATGTGTTGAGATAGATGGAGTCAAGGAGACCTGCAATCATGTACGGGGAGCCTGGGGGTGGGCTGCGAGGATGCGTGCCATTCATGTGCCAGGCTGACGGGTGCAGGTAAAGACTCTGGATCTGCAGATAAAACGTGGATCAGTTTTGTAGGATGAACCTGCGCTGTACTCCGGTTTGTCCTTTGTGGATAGGTTAGGCTGATGTAAATGGCAATCGCCTCTTCCTGGATCGATACTGAAATGCAGAGTGTCCCTCCAGATCCTTTTTGTGAGAGATCCTTCAGCTGAGGAGTTGCTCGGTTTATCCCTGGCAGCCAAGTGTTTCTCTTTTCTTTTCTTTTCCCAAGATGGGAGGTGTTTGCATGCCTGGCTTGGTAAAACTCAACCAGAAGCTGTGCAGGATTTGAGCAGTGATGACTTGAAACCACGGCGAGCAGCGTGAGAACAGTGTACCGCGGCACTCGCTGCAGAGGCCTGCGCTGCTCCCCTTAGTCAGGGCAAGCCTCTGTTCACCAAAGAGGTTTCCTGACGGGAGGGATTCAGTAGCCGAGATTTGCTGAGGACATGGCCAGATAATGAGGGACCCTCATCTAAATACACCCAGTAGCGAAGGGTGTAGGCTACACCACTAATAAATCACTGTTACATACCCCTCTCTAGGCATCAACTACAGAAATGATCCCTGAAAGTACCTACTCATAACCATTGTCACCACGTACTCAATGTATGTTTAATTGGTGCGGGCTCTTTCCACCCCGCAGAAGGGCTGAGAAATGATGGTTCAAGTGCAGCTGGTTTTATGAACCAAGGGATTTACTGGTGCAGGTAGGTGTGTACTGGTCTGGGTGGGAGCCTGGTGTTAATGATTGGCAGTGGATTTAGGGGAATGCTTTTTATTAGGGCAGCACTGAAAGATATTTTTGGGCTGAAACCAAAGACTGATTATTGAGCTGCCAAAGCGGGTCATAGAGATCTGATTGCTGCTCTGCAGCCCGGCAGCTTGGACAGCAGCGTCTGGCTGGTAGGTGTGGGGGGAAGGAGTGTGGGGGAGCAGATCGAGGGAGGGAGTCAGTAGGGCAGGGGCAGGGTTAGCTGGCCTAATAAAAAATATCACATTGACCCATAGAGCCTTGTCTGCCCATGTCTTTAGACCAACACAGATAGCAGATTCAGGCTGACCTGGACAGGTTGGATCAATGGGCAGAGAGAAATAGGATGCAATTTAATAAAGATAAATTTAAGGTACTCCACCTGGGAAGCAGGAACCCCCAGCACACCTATAGGTTGGGGAGTATCCTTCTCAGCAGCTCGGAGGCAGAGAGGGATCTTCGAGTCATAATTGACTCCAAGATGAACATGAGCCGGCAGTGTAACGAGGCCATCAACAAGGCCAATCGCACCTTGTCGTGCATTAGCAGGTGCATAATTAATAGATCAGAGGAGGTGATGCTCCCCGTCTATGCAGCACTGGTCAGGCCACAGTTGGAGCACTGTGTCCAGTTTTGGGCGCCGCACTTCAGGAGGGAAGCAGGGAATCTGGAGAGTGTCCAGAGGATGGCCACTCGCCTATACAACCTATACCCCTCAATGCCTACCGCCCAGTCGTGTGTAGAATCCCACCATGTCTCGGTTAGTCCGACTAGGTCGTACTGGGTGCTAGCAAGCAAGAGTGCGAGCTCCTCCTGCTTGTTCCCCATACTCCTGGCATTTCTATAAAGACATTTTAATCCTCCAAAGGGGGCTCTTGGTGTCCCTGTGCCTTGATGGCATATATTCCCTTTATTACTTACCTGGTGCGGTCTGGTGCCTTGTTTATGGCTTACCAACCCCTTAATACTTACCTGGTGTGATCTGGCATCTTGTTTGTCATTTACCAGCCCTGGGCTCTCTTTGACTACTGGTTGCCCAACCCCCATCGAGCCTAGTTTAAAGCTCTTGGGAGGAGATCAGCCAAGCTGCGGGCAAACAGATACTTACCTCTGGGGGAGAGATGAAGATCATCATCTCCCAGGAAGCCTCCTCCCTGCAAGTGCTGGTCATGGCTGTAGAATCCGAAGCTCTCCTGAAGACACCGACTCTGGAGCCGCCGGTTGACTTCTTTGATGCAGGCACCCTGGCGTCTCCAGCTGCTGCCGACCGGAAGGATGGAAGAAAATACAACCTGTGCTCCAGTCTTCTTGAGGCTGTCTCCCAGTTCATGGAAGTCCTTCATGATGCAGTCAGGGCTGGTCCTAGCCGCATCGTTGGTTCCCACTTATCCCAGATCACCTGTTCCCTCTTATCTGGGGTGACCTGTTTCTGCGCCTGGGCCACCCGTCAAAGTTCCTCCAAGCTGGGGTTTGAACTCCTGCCCAGCTAGGCAATCAGCAGGGAGTTCAAGTGCTTCCCTAAGGGGTGACCCTTCCTCCACTGGGATGTTCTCTAATTCCTCCCTGAGAGCCTCGGCTTCCTCTGCCACTGACTGACTGGGCTCCTCCCTGGGGCTGTCACTTAGCTTGACCCCAGGGTCATTGGTTCCCTCAGCAGTCAGCTGGTTGCTGCAGTCAGGGGGTCTCTTTCTTATCCCCCTCTTGCCTCCACAGCCAACTGGGTTACTTGGCTCTGGGCGGTTTCCCTACCTCCCCTCCTCACCTTCTTGCTCTGCCAGCGAGTCACTACATCAATGCGGAGGGGATCTAGGAAGTTTCCCCACGCTGCTCGCTTACGCTCCAGCTCTGTAATATCCCTCCCCACCAGCATGGGGGCAGCAGCATTTTCCATTGCTTCTATCTCCACTTCCAGTCCCTCCACCAGATGGGGAGACGTGCTACCTGTACTTTGGATGGCATGGCATTAAAAAAAACAGTTAAAATAAAACAAAATCAAAATGTGGCACGTTTTCTTTCCTAGGTGGAACAGTATGAGAGTTCATGCTGTTTGGGGGTGTGGGAGGGGATGCACGTGGCTAGGCATGGGGATCCCTGCCAACCATGGGTTGCCTGGAGATCCCATGGTGATGAGAGTTGGGAGCGCCGGGTGGGGCTGGGGGGATGCAAGGTGCAGGGCGCCTATATGGGCAGGTGGGGGGAAGCTGTGCGGTGCAGGCATAGGGCAAGGCACGTGGTGGGATGGAGGGGGGCTGCACGGTCTGAGGATGCAGTAGGGGTGTGAGGAGTAACTGGGGCTTGAGCTGGGGCAACAGCTGCAGGCATGGGTGGGCGTAGAGCATGCCTGGAGGATCCCTTGTAGCGGGCAGACGGTGCTTGCCCTCGCTGGCTTAGGCATTACTGGTTTGACAGTGCCTCTGCTGGCTCTAATCGAATACCAAAAACATCAGCTCTTCACTGAAACATTGTGTGTTGGAATCTTTGGTTTTAAAACAAAAACCCATTTGTTTTAGTTGTTTTTTTTTTTAATTTGAAACCATTTTTACTACCAGGAGTTTTCCCTTTTCACATTTCAATCAGAAGATATTTAGAGGAAAATCACAAACATAAAAGGCATTTGCAAAATTCTGCATGCTGCATACGGGTCATCGGCATTTCCTGCCCATAAGCAAGCTGAAGTCTCTGGCAGGGCGGCTCAATGGTAGCACACCCTCAGCTGTTCCTTGCCCTAAGGAGTCTTGTCCCCTGAGCTCCAGGACTGAGACATGCTGGGATTCCCCTCTGAGGACAGACACATTTGAGCTTGTGACTGAGACTGCAGCGAACTGCCCACAACTAGACCCTGCTCACACTGGCCAAGGCAGGAGCAAGGAAGCCCATAAAGACTATTTCCCAGAGGACCGGGGTGGGGAGCGGAGGGGGGTGTCATGAAGGACACTGGGAGGGAGAGCACAGAGCAAAAAGCAGAAGGGACGTACCTCCAAGAAGAGCCAAGTCCCATCCATGAAGTGAAGGAGGGGAGGGCTTCTCCTAGCCACTGCACCGCTCCTGATGCCCACAAGCCTCCCTGACCCCAGCAGCCCCCAGCACCACCTGTCTCTCTCCATCCAGGGGAGCTGGCCAGAGACAGAAAGGCCCCAGCCCCCGGGCCCCCAACAGCGATGCCAGAGCCACCGGTGATGGCAACATATGGGGCATTCACTTCCCCATGGGCAGTGGCAGCAACACCAGGCCCTTGAGCAGCCTCCCCCTGCCCTGTTCCAGCCCCTCTGGCAAAGGCTTTGCTCCCCACAGCTGCCTCTGCTCATGGCCAGGGCCTGCTCAGATGTCTCATGTCCTGCTCCTGGCCCAGGGGAACAGAGTCCTGCAGCTGCCTCTGGTGCAAAGGCTGTGCTTTGTGGGCTGCTGTCTCTGATCTCTGCCCTACCAGCACCCAGTAACACAGCAAGGCAAGCTGTAACCTGGCACCTTTATTGATGGGGAGCAGGGGATGGGGGCAGAACAAAGAAGTCAGAGTACACTTTGAGTAAACACCACCTACCTGAGATGTACGAAGCAGGTATAGGGTCTCTTTTAAGACGCAACTGGCCTAGACGTAACTCCTAACTGCTGGCTAGTTTCCAGGTTTTTATAGAAATTCACCAGGCAGCAGCCTGGGACACTCGCTTGTAGCTTTCAAAATGCCTGGGGAAGGAAGCAAGGGCTGTCTCCTCCCCCTAGGAATTTTATCTGGCCGGGCCACCTGCTTCACCAGCCTGAACCAAAAAGAAATCTGGGAGAGACAGGGGTCACCTGGGATAACTCAAGTGAGGGGCAGAGAGGGAAAGGATTTCTTCACGGCACCTCTGTGGGAGACCTGCAGGATGCATGTTCAGAGGCGTCAGGGTGCAGCCCGCATACCTCTGTCTCAACATGCTCCCCTTGTTTCTACACGCTGGAACAGCTCAGGGGTCCCACTGAAGGGGAAGGTCTCCCTCCCTGCACTCCTCCCTCCTAGGGGATGCAGTGGTCTGGCTGGACTCCCCCTGCCTGGGACCAGTATCCTGGGGGGTTGCAAGGGTCCCTCAGGCAGCTCCACAGCAGTACATGTTCTCAGGACCTTCATTGAGCCAAATGGCTAGAGCACGAGCAGGTAGGCCTTAGTATTTCCTATGGGAGAATACATTATGCTGCATTTCACCCACAGAACATCTTCATACTTTCCTCACCCTTCCACAGGAGAGGCAGGACCTGCCACCGGCTGCATCTCCTTCACCCCTGGTACTCTACTGCCTCCTGCCCAGTGGTCCCTCCAGAAGGGCAGGGACCTTGCTGCACAGCAGGACAGGGGAGTGAGGCCTCAAATCAGAACAATTCCTGTTCCTAAGGGTTGGAACAAGCTCCAATGGTCTGGAAAGAGAAGGGCCATGAAGTCACAGAGACATCTGCCCTGGAAAGTGTTGTGGGCCCTTGTCTGTTCCCATTGCATAGCTCAGGAAAAGACAGAGACCAACCACAGGGGTGCCATGTTGGGTTCTGGTGCTGGAGTAGCAGTGAATGCATTAGAGAGAGTAACATGAGGGGAAGGGAGCAGCAGGCACCCAGTGGTGCACAGCTCTGGAGAGGCTGAAAAGCAACACAAGCCATAAAGGCTCAGGGGGTGGTAGTAGCAGCTACTTGCAGACCCCACTGGGCATGGGGAGGCCTGGGAGAGGGGTGATGTTGCGGTGAGGAAAAGTGAGGTCAGGGTGCAGGGCAGAGAATACTTCCCAGCCACAAATGTCCTCCTTCCTGCTATTCAAGAGCCTCACACCAGAACATCAGGAGGGGAGAGAAAGCTGGCAGGCAGCAAAGGACAGTCCCTGGGAGTCATTTGAAGCCAGTTGTCTTGGGGAGGACACCCTATCATGTAGTCACTTCTTCCCCAGGGAGCGCTCACTGGTTTTAGAGATTGCTGGGAAATGCACAGGCTCCAAGGGTGCTGCAAAAAATCATCTCCTCCTTATCTCCTCCCCCCAACACCTGGGCTGGCCTTGCCTGAGGTGTTCCTCATAATCCCTCCCCACAATCAAACCTTGGGGGGCCGGGCCTCTGGGCTTCTATTGTGCCCTACAACGGATAAAGCCTGGAGGAACTCTTTCTGCAGTCTACCAGCATGAAGATGCTTGACAAAATGCAGCCACTGGTGGGTGCTGAGCAGGGAGACAGCACCAAGCCCTTCCTGCACTGCTGGCAGAATTAGGGATGCTTCTGGGTGTGGATGCGCTGATGCTGGGACAGGTTGCTGCAACAGGAGAAGCTCCTTCCACACTCAGAACAATGATGTGGCTTCTCCCCTGTGCGGATGCGCTGGTGCTGGGCCAGGTTGCAGGACCAGATGAAGCTCTTCCCACACACAGAGCACCCACGTGG
Organism: Alligator mississippiensis; assembly: GCF_030867095.1. Classification (NCBI taxonomy): domain Eukaryota; kingdom Metazoa; phylum Chordata; order Crocodylia; family Alligatoridae; genus Alligator; species Alligator mississippiensis. The sequence continues at coordinate 450,584,313 of NC_081824.1, forward strand.
GTTCTCCCCTGCATGGATGCACCGGTGCTGCAAGAGGTGGGAGGGGGAGGTGAAGCTCTTCCCACACACAGAGCACCCATGAGGCTTCTCCCCTGCATGGATGCACTGGTGCCGCAAGAGGTGGGAGGGGTAGGTGAAGCTCTTCCCACACACAGAGCACCCATGTGGCTTCTCCCCTGCATGGATGAACTGGTGCCGCAAGAGGTGGGAGGGGTCGGTGAAGCTCTTCCCACACACAGAGCACCCATGTGGCTTCTCCCATATGGACAAACTGGTGTTCGGCCAGGCTGGAAGAGTGGAGGTAGTTCTTCTCACACACAGAGCACTGATGTAGCTTCTCCCCTCTGTGGATAAGCTGGTGCCGGGCCAGGCTGGAAAATTGTCTGAAGCTCTTACGACACTCCAAGCACTGATTTGGCTTTTCCCCGTGTGAATGAGCTGACCTTTGGCCACAGTGGAAGAGTGGGTGAAGTTCTTGCCAAAGTCAGAGCATTTATGGGACTTCTCCCTTGTGTGCATGCACCTGTGCCTGGCCAGGTTGGCAGACTGCCTGAAGCTCTTTTCACACTTTGTGCAGGAGTGTAACTGCTGCCTGCTTTGCACACACTGGTGCTGGGACAGGCCTTCCCTGTTGATGAAGTTCTTCCTGAACTTGGTGCAGTGGTGTGTCTTCCTTCCCAAGTATGTGTGCTGATGCTGAACCAGCAAGAAGAAACATGTGAAGGTCTTACAACAAGTGACACAGCAGTAATGATTCTGCTCCCTGTGCACATGTTGGTTCTTCATGAGCTCTGAGCTGCAGACCACAATCTTTCCCCTTTTGGTGAAGCAATGGGGAGCTGTCCAGAATGGATCTGGCAGTGAGCAGCCGGGGTCGGGAGGCAGGTGAAGCTCTTCCCACACATAGTGCATACGTGGGGCTTCTCTCCAGCGTGCCTTATCTTGTGCAGAGCCAGGAGTGAGAGCCAGCTAAAGCTTTTCCTGCGCTGAGGGCAGGGGTGGGCTCTCCCCCTGGGCTTGGTAGTGAGCTCCGGTTTCCCTCCAAGGCCACCCCACTGCCTTGCTTTACATGCAGGCTCTCTCTTTGGTGGACCTTTTCTTTACGCCTCTTCAGGTCTCTCAGCACCAGAAAATCTTCCCTGAACCCAGATCCTTTTCTGGCTTCTTTCCCTTCTTAATTCTCACAAGCAACTGGAGATGGGACCTGATTCATTGCTACATTCTCCTTTCACTTTGGGGGTCTCTCCTGGCCCTCGTGCCGTTGGTCCTTCACAGGGCTCAGGGAGTCCATCTCACCCAAACAGCCTTGGGAAGCCCACGGTGGCTCCAGATTTGCAGGCCCTTCCTTAGGAGGCATCTCCTCAGCTCTGCTCAGCAGCCAGCTACCTCCTGCATGGGGAAGAGAAAATCCAGATTAGTCCCCACACTGCTGCCAAGGGACACATACAGCTATTCCTTCTGCTGGGATGGGCCTATGGGGAGGACTGGACTTGGCACTTGTCTATCCTCAACTCAACAAGTTCTTCCTACCATGACCCCAAGTGCTGGGGATGTGGCAGTGCCAGGTCCCTGTGCCAGCCTAACCTTTCCTACTCACTGCAGTTCTGAGCCAGACTCTCAAGGTTTCTGGCCCAGCTCTCAGTCCCAGCACCTAATGCCCTGCAGGGAGAAACATGTGGGCCATGTATGCTTGGACAGTATCTGGATGGCTTCATGTTGTAATAAGCTGAAGTTGAGACCAGAATGATCTGCTAAAAGGAAAAATGAAGCTCTTGAATGGCTTCTCTTTCCCACCACACTAGTGAGTCCAGGGGGAGATTATGCTGGGTAGGGTTGTACTGCTAAAGATTTTTTGGGCCAATTCTGATGGCCTGTTATTAATGAGCCATATAGGCCGAGACTGACCTGATTGCCAACACGCAAGCCTGGTGTCTCTAGTGGCTTATAGAATAGAGAAGATCCCACACAACTTACTGATTTGTTTGATGCGCCTGGATGGGGGAGTTTTTCGCTACTTGCACGATTTCACAATGATTGCACACTTAATTCATACACCACAATTTTATTTTAAAATTCTTTGCTACGCATATAACACTACTTAGCTTTAAGAAATACCACAAACATTAAGAACACAATAACTACATATATCAGAAACAATGCTTCAAATGGACTTCTTTAAAACAATTACAATTACAACTAACTATATAATTTTAACTAGAAAAGTTATTACTATATTATACTTACAGTCCTAGAATTCCAAGAAGCCAAACACCTAAATATAGTTTCATTCCTCAGTAGTACAACTTAATGGGTTGGCCTCAGTAGTACGGTTCAATAGGCTAGCCTCAGTAGTACAGTTCAATGGGCTGGCCTCAGCAGTGATAGGAACAAGTCCCCTTCCTTCAGTCCCACTCGGGCGCTCTGCGGCTTCAGCGTGAACTAAGAGATTTGTGTTCACAGAGAGGGTGGTTCAGGTGATCAGTCTGATCTGGCCTACACTTGCAATTCTTCCTTCGTTGTTCTGCAAGTGAGGTTACCTCCAAATTGGGACAGTAGGTTACAGTTTGTATCGAGTGAGTTGCCGTCTTGGGCCAGTCCTACCCAAACCTGTCACTACTCCCAAATTTGGGCTCAGATCTTTCTTAACAGATTCTTTTGCTTGGTAATTAGTTTCTTTTGTTGACCATTTTAATTACTTTGAGGAATTTCCTTTCTTTCCAATTTTTAAAAGGCTCCTAGGGTTTGATCTCTCGGAATGTGGGATGTTTGCTTAAGGGTCATTTTTATGTTCACTTTGTTAAAGGCCTCTAAAGATAAAATTCAAGAGTTAAGACTTTGAGCAAAGCTAGGACCTTCCACACATAGGCCAAAACAATGGCCTAGATCAGAAGATGAATCTTGTCTTTTTCCTAAACTGGCTAGTGGGAAACTATTACAGGTATTCAGACTATTACATTCAATATGACACCTGGAAGCTTGGAGAGCAACGTCTAGCTGGTAAGTGTCTGGGGGGAATGGGGTGGGAGGGGCATATTGAGGTCCCTGTGTTGAGGGAGGGAGTGGGGCTGGGGCAGATGTTGCCCAGATGGGGCCAGAGCCCCAAGCAGCTGGTTCAGGAGTCATGGGATGGCTGTCTCCTGCCACAGTGCACAACCCCGGGAAAGGCATGGGGGGCACATGCCACCTGGATCTGTGCGCAGGGCAAGGGTGGACTGCTGCTGCAGGCTGGGGCCAGAGCTGTGCTCTTGCTGGTGGGTGTTTTGGCCAAGGCTGCAATCAGGGCAGGCAGCAGAAGTGTTGGGAGGGGGGTTACGGCAAATTTTGGGGTGGCTGCAGCCCCTTCTTTAGCTCCACCACCTGCACCAAGTGCAGCCCCTGCCCAGCCGCACTGCAGCTCTGCACCAAACACCCACCGGGAACAGCCCAGCCCAGCCCAACCCAGGGTTGTCAGCCGTCAGGAGTGTGCAGGGAGCACTGCCTTACACTGCACCAGCTACTTCTGTTGTACAGAAAATACTACTTCTGCTTGATAAGAAAAGCCCAGGTTTCATTCCTCATCCCTCCAAGAAATGTTCTGGAAGCGGAGGATTCAGAGCTGTGGTCTCCCTTCTGGAAGGAGCAGCAGGGTGCTTCCTACCTGTTTTGTAACAGCCAGAACCAGAGGGATTATTAAGCAATACTATGTGCTTCTTGGAGGCATTTGGTATTTTGCTTAAACAGGTAATATTAGTTAATATAAGCTTTTAAGTTTGTAAACTGCAAATGTAACTTGTCTGTCATAAGTTTAATCAAAATGATAAATTCACTGTTCATGGGACTGACTGGTCCCCAGAGGCAAAGCTGTAGCTGGGAGATTAGCTGGCCTAACGGTTTTTTGCTCAGGGTTCAGCCTTAGCGATAAAAACTAGATCTAACTGCTTGGCACACCCAACATATTCTAGGAAAGCATATCCCAAAAAAGCATATTCAAATGAAGCCTAAAAGGGGTTGGGATTTAGGCAGAGCGATGACAATTTCAAACCTTAAGGTGCTGCATCATAATTTGCTTATTGGATAAACCTGAGTCTGAGTAGTCACCTTTTATGATAGTTTCATCACCTTTCAATCCCATAGGGTAACAGCTATAGGGCAACATTATGAGTGGCCCTGAGGCCAACAGATTAACATAAGACTAGGTATAAAAAGCACGTGCATCAGGTAACCAGCAGGAAGGAGGGAATAGAATGGTTGTTTCTGGTCCACGCCCGGACCCCAGACTCCCCGTGTGAGTGAGGATCGGGTCCCTGTTCCTGATCAAGGGATCTTCCCCGGTAATCCCTCTGACAGCATCGATCATCAGGGACGCCTGACTTCACTGGAATCACTTGGCGCACACGTGGCATCGAGGGACTATCGATAAGTTGCCAACCCATGTCTGTCTATTTGTTGTTTTGAACAGCCCAGTGTGGCTAATACCCTCGCAGTGCCCAGTTGGCCTACAACAGATTGAAAGATTCCTATGACCGTACATCCACTCCCTGCATGACAAGGACCATCATCTCCTGAAGGCTTCTCCCTGCTTTGCCTTCTCTTTCATCCTTCAGTCCCCACCCTTCACTGGCCATCAAGTCCTGAGTAGAAACCTTGAATTCATTGGATCCCTTCCCCAAATCCCAGTTGGTTATTCTGCGTCCAGTACCCAGTCAGAAACACGCTTTAACTACGGCCCCAAACAGGATATTGAGGTCCCACACCTGACTTAATCAGTGAGGACAGGTGCATCTCTGGGTCTCTGATGATGAGGACCAAGGGGAAATCTCGAGGTCAGAGGACCTGCTGCCAGGTGATTTGTGGCTGTCCCATCCACCTGACTCCCCTCTCACAAATGCTCCATGCCCAGGGTGAAAGGGGGCCTGAAAACTGCAGACCTGCCCCGTGCTGCCATCCCTGAGTGCTAACCTCAAATAGCTTATGCTGTCATGTGTCCAGGCAGGTGTTTCACTCTTTGAAATTCAGAGCTGTGGAGACAAGCACCTGTCCCATTGTTCTCCCCCTGACTACAGCTGTTAGGGGACAATAGAGCTTGCTGTCTTCCTTTTTAGGCTCAGATCTGGTTTCCTTGGGACACCATGATTTTAAATTTCTCTCTTTACTCCCCATTGTAGGAGTTGATTCCCCAGCCCAAGTAGCCATACCTCTCTAACACCCTCTCTCAGGGCAAGATGGGATTTGTAGTCCCCCATGGAAATCCACATGGTGTGCAGAAGAAGCTCTGTGTAGCCATGGCTCTTGGGTGAGAGAGGCTGGGGTTGTCCCTGACATCTCCTGGTTGGGTCGACCTGGAGCACAGGACGTGTGTAATCCTGGTCTTAGGCTGCATGAAGTGGCTCCATGGAGTTAGTTGGATTCAGAAGTTTTCTGTTGTGATGGGAAGGGAATACCCCATCATTTGCAGCAGAATTTCCCCAAATCTATTCCCACTCTTAGGCCCAGAGTGTCACAAAGCCTGAGACTCAGCCCAAAGTCCATTGAAGGTTCATACCAAGGCCTTTGTCCCAGTGCAGATTCCTGTGATGTGGAGGCTCCCTGGGACTCATCAGCAGAGGAAATCCCCATGGGCTCATTCCCTGTACCAGACATTGCCCTAAAACAGTGTCACAAGCCTGATGGGCACTGTGAGTGTATCAATTTTTTCACAGGCCAACTGGGCTGTTTGATTCAGTTTTGGATAGCGGAGGTAAAGTTGGGAGTGAAATAAAGGCAAATATATTATAGCTTACACACACAAAACAGTTAACAGAAAGTTATCTTTCTTTGGGGAGCTGACCTATACCCAGTAGCCAACAGTTATAAGAGGGGGTTGGGGGTTACTGATGCTCTTTGGGTGTCGAGCCCTTGTTAACCATATATATCGAAAAGGCTGGTAAGGACCTGACTCTTGGTGTGTTGGCAGCTCATCATGGAGGACATGAGGCAGCTTGTCCTCGGGCCCTGGGGTTTCCTGCTCTCCTGCCTCCACCAGAGGCCTGTCCCCACGATGGACCTTTGGGTGCTGCATGCACTGTGACCTAGGGACAAGACAAATGTGTCACTGGGGAGCCTTGATCCTGGAGGGAACATCCCCCAGACACGTGGAGGTGCAGATGGCAGCAAACAAACACTCACCTGGAGCTTCTCATCTTCTGCCTGCCCCAGCTGAAACCCCTTGGCCAGGTTAACAGCCTTGGCAGAGGCCTCCACTTGGCACCCGCACCCCCAGCTCTGCATGTCTTGGGGCAGGATGGCCAGGACTTGCTCCAGCACCACCAGCTCCAGGATCTGCTCCTTGCTGCAGTGCTGGGGCTCCAGCCAGCGCTGGCAGAGCTCCCACAGGCGGCGACAAATCTTCCTTAGGCCCTCGGCTTCCCGGTAGCGGAGGCCACGGAAGAGCTGGTGCCAGGCCTCTGGGGTGGGGAGCTCATCCCACAGTGCCAGCTGTGGGGTCGCAGAGGGCAGCTCGGTCTCACAAGGGGGCTCCATGGCCTGCATTGTGTCCTGCCCCCAAAGCTCCTGGTGCTGGACTGGCTCTGTCTGCAGCTGCTGTTTTACTGGCTGTGATGCCGACCGCTGTAGGGACTCCTGCCCCCCGTCCCGCTCTGCACGACACGAGGGACTTCTGCACCCTCAGCTCCTCCCTGCAGATCTACTGCCACGGGCTCCAGCGCAGCAGCCACGTCTCCCCAGGAGAGATCTCAGCTAGATGGCGGCTCGGGCTCTCGCTGTCCCTGCACTCACGCACAGCGCCTGTTGGCAGCGTCCGGTGTGTGGGGCACCTGCAGGAAAGGCCACAGCACAAATCAGACAATGGATCGGAGACCTGGGATTGGGACTCTGTCCCAGCCTGAGGTCTGCCCGGCCCTGACACCCCCGACTGCCCCCACTCCCAGCAGTGTCGGAGCCGTCCTCCCTTCCCTGCAGCCCTAGCACTGGCTCCCAGGACTGGACTAGCTGCACAAAGGGTGCAAGCCCAGCTCCCTGCCACATCCCTGCAGGGCGGGTGACCACCTGTCCCTAACCAGGCGGGACAGTTGCTGTGTGGGGACCTCAAGCCCCATCCCAGGACACACAAGCCCGGGGCAGCATGTCCCCCAGGAGGGGTTGGGGACCCAGGGGGGGCAGCGGCCAGGCTGGTGAGGGGGTGCTGTGGGCAGGATGCCTGGATTTTGTCTGCCAAAGTCTTGATGGTCCCATGCCCTCCTAGGAATCCCAGGTACTTTGATTCCCGTCTTCCTACTACACCTTTTTTTGGATTGGCCGCCATCCCAAGCTCCCTCAGTTGGTGCATATGACAATATCGTTTATGTATGCCAACATGTACCTACCATGTAAGGCCAAAGCTCGGTTCATCAGTCTTTGGAAGGGGGCTGCCGCCCCGTGCAGGCTGAAGGGCATTCTACAAAATTCATATAGGCCCCATGGGGTCCCAAAAGCAGCTTTGGCATCGTCTTTTGTGGCCATGGGTATTTGCCAGTACTCTTGAGACAGGTCAAGCATCGTTATGTAGCAGGCCTGTCCTATTCTTTCTAAAAGCTGGGGCATGGGGAAGGCATCGAAAGCTGCTCCAGCATTTGAAATCTACACTGAGACGTAAGGTCCCATCAGGCTTTGCCACAGACCCCGTGAGGGGACTGTTACCCCTCGTCCAAGCATCTTTCAGAGCTCCTGCTTCATGGGGCCATATAAACGGTCGGGGTCAGGGCGCCATCACTCTCACACCACTCTTCTAGGCAGGGTGTGCGACCCACCCACGTTCCTCTCGAAAGACATCGCGGAAGGCGCAAATAACCCGAACCAAGTCTCCTCCCTGACTAGCTGCCAGGCGCTCTTCAATTTGTACTCTTTCCTCCCCGGGTGTCTCCCTAACGTCCCCGCTTATTGCAGGGCCAAGTTCTGCACTTTCTAGTTCAGCCTCAGCCAACCACCGCTCGGCCTTCTTCCAGCTTTTAACAAGTTTACATGGAAAATCTGTTGCTCCCATTGATGCCCGTTCGGAATAGCTCGTCATCCACCAGCCCGGCGTGCCTTCTTATTTCCAAGGGCCTTGCCACTTTGTCAGCAGGTTACCGGCCATGGTGGGTAATAGGACTGACACCCTGTTGTTGACTGGCAGCTCTCTCCTCAGCCGTTCTGTCATGATGCCTCTTTGGTTTCTGTTGGATCTCCCTCAAATTTTCCAGGGCCACCTGCCTCATGGGCAGCAAACAGGCCCTCAGAGCTTCACAATGAGCCTCAGCTCCTGTTGGGCTCAATGTGGGTTCCTTAAGAACTGCTAATAGCCCCCTGCGCCTGCGTCCATAAACCAGATCCAAGGGAGACTACTTCGTGGATGCCCGTGGGGTGGCCCTCAGGACAAACAATAACTGGGTGATCAACAAGTCCCACTTTCATGAGTCCTTCTGAGTGCACTTACTGAGCATCCCTTTTAGTGTCCCATTTAACCTCTCTACCAGACCTTTTGTCCAGGGGTGGTAGCCTCATGTTGGCAACCATCGGATCCCTAGGACCCAACAGGCGTTCTGTGATACCTTAGCCATGAAGTTAGTGCCCTGATTGGTTACAACATCCCTTGGAAGTCCTACCCTCGATATCCACTTCAGTAACTCCTCCGTAACATGTGTCCCCGTCGCTGCCCACAAAGGGATTGCCTCAGGGTACCAGGTGGCTTAATCGATTATGACTAAGATGCAGGCAAAGTGCCTGTCAGGAATGATGGGGCCGGGCAGGTGGGGATGGAGCCCTGTGTCTGGCCACGCGCCCCTGCAACCCCACCACTCTGGGTCCAGCCCTGCTCTGCTCCCCGCAGAGGCAAATTAATGTGTACTGGGGCGCTGGGCAAACACCAAATTGAAGGCCCCCTCCCCAACGGGACCTGGACTACAGGGGTGGGGGAAGGGGCTCTTCCCATCCCGGTGCTGGTGGAGGAGGCTGGAGGGACCCTGCCGGGCTGGGGGTGCAGAGGCACATGGCCCCCTCTTCTCCCTGCTACCTATCCTCCTCCCCCACTATGGCCAATCACACACACAGGCGTACGCACAGATGGGTGCACACTCTACTCTCACTCACTCTCTGCACCTAGACACACAGAGACAAACATACTGTCCCTGGCATGAACAGACACATGCACGCACAGATGCACACATGCACAGCCATGCACAGACACGCACGCACAGACACATGCACACAGACATGCACAAACTCTCTCCCTCCCATGAACAGACACATGCATGCACACAGACACATGCGCGCACACACACACACGCACAGATGCATACACAGACACACACACAGACACGTGCATATGCACACACACACACGCACACATGCAGACGGGCGTACACTCTGCTCACTCACTCTCTGCACATGGACACACGGAGACAAACGCACTCTCCCTCCTGCCATGAACACAGACACATGTACGCAGAAACACACACGCATGTACACACAGACACATGCATGCACGCAGATGGGCATGAGCTCTACTCACTCTGCACATGGACACACAGGCAAACACACTCTCCCTCCTGCCACGAACAGACACATACACACACACACGCACGCAGACACATGCACACACAGACACTCACTCTCTGCACATGGACACACAAACACACTTTCCCTGCCACGAACCAGGGTCAACGTGTAGGGGGTTCACATGGGTGCATGTGCACCCCCTAACTATGGTGGTGCACCCCCTACAAAAAGGCACTGCCGACACTGCCAGCAGCGGCTGTGCTTGGTTGCCAATGCTTGGTTGGCGCTTGCCACCACTCCACCCCCTCCCACCACTGACAGCCACTGCACTCCTGCCTCTCCTGCTACTGCTGTGCCCCCCAGCCATGGCACGAGTCGTTCATGCCATGAACACAGATGCATGCACGCACACACACAGGCTTGCAGCCATTATGGGTCGCGCTCAAGCCACAGGCTTTTCACTTCCCCCATAACTTGTCCATGGCCTCCACCGCTTCAGGTTCCTTGGGCCTTTCCCTGGGGGCTTGGGGGGAGCTATTCTCTTTCCACCTTCATTACGAGTAAGCCCGCAGTCTCGGGCACCGCGTCCCCCTCGCTCACATCTGTAACAGGTGATTTCTTTAGGGCGCCACCTAACGGGGTCTCATCTTCTCTCCCCGCCTTCGTCCCGGGGCCCAGGGGGTCCCAGCGAGCCGCTCTCTGGGACAATGACTTCGGCCCGTTTCGAGCTTCTTCGTAGCTCTGTGGTAAGAGTCTTCTCGCCAGTTCTGGGTGTGCGCCTCCAAATCGCTAGGGAATAGCTCTCAGAGAATCTCATCTGTGCGTCCTTCCTGACCACGCACCGGTGCTTTAAGCCTGAGCACCCTTTTCCCCGGCACCCCTCCCCTTGGCGTCTGCAAAGCGCCCACAGTCGCTGCAGGGCCCCTGGGGGCCGGTCCTGGCTGTGGGAAGGGCACGTTTCCCAGTGAGACCACGCCCCAAGACCCAGGAGCAGGGGGACCCCGAGACCCCCCCCAGAGCTGGCAGCACCGAGCCCCCCGAGCTGCGTGCTGGGGACCCCGAGACCCCCCAGGACGGGCAGTATTAGGGACCCCGAGACCCCCACGGTGCCGTGTGCAGGGGGGCCGATACCGCCCAGAGCTGGCAGCACCGGGGACCCCAGTACACCGCCAGAGCTGGGGTGGGGGGACCCCGAAACCCTCCCCGGAGCCCGGCGCTGCGGGACACTGAGCCCCCGAGAGCCGGCAGCACCGGGGCCCCCTCGCCCCGACCCCGGCGCGTCCCCCAGCCCCGGGCGGCACGGCCCTCCGCACCGGGGCGCGGGCAGGCGCCCGGGGCGTCTCCAGGCACAAGGGAAACTGCGGCCGGGCTGGAGGCTGGCGGGGGAAACTGAGGCAGGGCCGGGGCGGGGCGGGGCGGGGCTGGCGGGAGCGCGCGGGGGAGCGCGCGGGGAAACTGAGGCAGGGGCCGGAAGAGCCCCCCCACCCCAGTCTTGCCAGAGGCTGCTGCCACCAAGGGGTTAACGCGGGGGCGGGGCGGCAGCAGCGGCGCCAACCGGTGACGTCATGCGTGTGACGTCGATGGGAGGGGGCGGAGCAGAGAGCAGGTCCGTGCGGGGCGGGGCGGGGCTGCGGGCTGGGAGTGAGGGGCGCTGCCCGGCTGGGCGGGGGCGGGGGCTGCGGGGTGGGTTGGGGAAACTGGCTGGAGCCGGGGCACAAGCGCTGGTGGGGGCACAGGGGGCTCTTGCTTCCACCCCAGGTGAGGTACAGCTGAAGGGACTGGTGGTTTGGGCAGAGATGTCCTGTGCTGCCAAAGTCAGGGCTGACTGGCATTCATGAAGAGTTTCTTGCCATCCTGGCTTTGTCTCATAGACAGTGCTCTCTAGCCATCACGTTGTGGGTGCAGGCAGATGTCGCATTTGAAGCATTTCCCCGTACTCGTGTACACTGAAGGCCTTCAAAACCAGGGTGTTTCTGATGTGAAGAGAGGTATGACCCTTGTTGTGCCTCCCAGCTGGAGAGTTTAAAGTCACTCGGTCTCCCTGCAGTGACTTGCTCTCTGGACCAGGATGCAATTGTGGGATGCAGTGACCTCCAGCTCTGCGCGATGCAGGGAGTGGAGGGAGAGGCAGAGCGGACTCTCAGTGTGGCTCTGCCACCCCGGTCTTCTGGGGGCTGTGGCTCCACGCAACCTCCTCCGTAGCTGAGGGAGAGATCAGAGTTGGTGTCTGTGAGAAGTCTCCTCTCCGCTTTGCCTCCATTCTCTTGGAAAACCCCCATTGCCAGATCCAGGATACCCTGGAACCAGGGGAGAAGAGGTATTGCTATATGTGCCTGCAAGTGATGTGAAAACTAGATGTACCTGCTGTATGTACATGCTATATATACATGCAAATGTGACAGCTCCCCTTCACACACAGCATAGGCCTGAGTCCCCAGCATTGGGAATGTACAGCTGAAAAGCAGGCACACAAAAGCAGAGGCAACAGTGCAGGCAGATGTGAGACATCCATTTATGGAAGGAAGTCGGCTGTGTGCGATTGGAGCCCCCACGTGCCAGAAGTGGAACAAGAACAGCTGAGACTTCCTGGGATGAACCGGCTTGTTCATCCTAGTGAGAGGCAGGCTGAGAAGGGAGCTGACTGCTCTCTAGAAATACTGCTGAGAGGGAGAAGAGCCACACAAGAGAAAAGACAAATGCCAGCCCCAGGAGAAGTGGGGAAATAGGGGTCACACATACATATAGGCTGAAGCTCAGAAGAAGGATTGTAACCATCAGAACAGGAGGCTCTGGAGCAGGTTCCCCGTGGGAGGGAACAACTAGTTTTAAAATACTGATTGTCGGATTTCAGCATGGGATCATACAGTGGGATTGCCTGCACTGGCAAGGATATAGCCATGAACAAAGAGGTCCCTTCCAGTCCCATGTTTCTTTGTCCTCTCCAGTCCATGGTCTGAGAGAGCCATGGGGTCAGCACACCATTTACACCCAACAGAGGCCAGTAGATATCTATCATTGGCATCATACAAATTTCTTCTCTGCCCAGAGTGCAGCTGCTGTCTGTTAAATAAAACCCCCCTGGGCATTGCTGTAGGCAGGGTGATGTGCTGCTCAGCTGGGTGGTCATCACGGGGGGAGAGCACAGAGAAGGGAGGATGCTATTCGGTCTATTTTGGGGGCATCTGTTCCAGGATTTTGGCTGAAGTCACTCGATCTGCCACAAGAAGATTTCTGGAGGCAGTAAAGTGACTCTTATGATGAGAAAGGGCCCTGCTGGCTGCTCCAGAGACAGCAACGGAGTTAAACATGCCCTTCCATGTGCCTTAAATGTGGAGCTCTTTCCAGGTGCCCTGAAGGAAAGGGGCTGGGGCTGGAAGTCCTCTATGTGCTGAGGACAGGGCAGCCGTCAGGTTTGTTATAATAATTCTTGCTGCAGCCTTGGGGCCTGAAGTTCCCTCTGATTCCTGGACATCAAGTCATCTGGGACATGGATGGTACCTGGGATCCTGCCGGGACCATCCTCTCTTATGTGCAACATGATGAATGGCTGCTAAAAACCACCCCCAGACCCTTACTGAGGATTTTATTGCCATGGGAAGACCTTTCAGGTATGGGCTGAGCCTGGAACACACTGGAGCAGATGAAATCATGTCACAGGAGCGGAGGGATTCCCAGGGCTTTGCCGAGGATTTCACTGCACATATCCAGTCTGGTCCCGTCTCCTCTTGAAGACCCCCAGGGTAGAGGAGAGCATCACCTCCCTTGGGAGCCCTTTCCAGATTCTGGCAACCCTCACCATGAAGAAGCTCTTTCTAATGTCCAACCTAAATCTTCTCTCCATCGATTTGTGGCCATTGTTCCTAGCAACTCCAGGGGGTGCCCTAGTAAACAGAGCATCTCCTAGTCCCTGCTGTGCTTCCCTGATGAAATTCAGGCAGCCACAAGATCACCTCTCAGCCTTCTCTGGTGACAGCTGAAGAGATTCTGGTCTCTCCGTCTCTCCTCATAGGGCCTTGCCTCCAAGTGGGACACTTGCTTTACAGGTTGGCTTAGGGCTGTGCAAGGCTTCAGACCGTACTTCAGATCTGGAGAAGCTTTGGACACTTCGGCATCCGAAGCAGCATGTCTGGATCCAAGTGCTGGCTTCGTTAGGCTTTCCAAAGCGCTTCGGAAAAGCTTCAGAGATCTGGCCATAGGGTATCATGGGGAATCAATGAAATATCTATAATGCTGTTGTTTTTCATCTGATTTGGATGAAATATGCAGGGATGGTAGCCTCTTCTAGGAGCATGAAGCCTGCCACGTTTCAAGGAGGTCGGTGCAGGGGTTTGGGAGGAACTGCACCTCAAATTCTTGAAAGCAAACTCCTGTCATGTGTATGTGTTGCACCACAGGGGAGTGAAAAGTGCAGGGGTGGTGGCCCCTGGGGAGGCCACAAAGCCTGCCAAGTTTCAAGAAGATCAGTGCAGGGGTTTGGGGGAACTGCACCTCAAGCTGCAGACAAGCCAAACTCATGCCATGGGTGACACTGTGCGTGTGAAGGCGCAGCAGGGCGAAAGCTGCAGGCCTGCTAGCTCCTGCTGTGGCCACAACGTCTGCCAGCTGTGGAGGAGGTAGGGGCAGGGGGCTTCTGGCTTCTGGGGCCCTGCACTCCTAGCTGCTGACATGCAAAACTCATGCCATGGGTGCTTGTGGGACTGACTGTCTCTGTCTTGGGGCAGTTGATTGTATTGATTATTCCCTCTCCTTAATCTGTGGTTTTGTAGGTGTTAATGGTTGCTGATTGACTAATTACCTAGTAGCTACTAGTAGTTAGGTCCTGTGTATTGAGCTGGTCCCTCAGTGAATCATGACTGATTGGGAACTGGAAAGGCAGTAGCTTAGCAGCCAGGACTGCAGTAGTCCCCCCCCAGTCTGTGCCACAAGACAGACACGATTGCACAAGCACCCATGTCACGAGTTGTGCCTGAGACACGGGAGGACACTCTCTTATCAAGACTTGCTCTAAATAGTGGAACTGAACAGTTCATATATTGATGTGTATTTATCTTATTAAAACAAGGCATGATCACACAAAATAAGGAGAACATCACAATCCTGAGAAAATGATCTTTATTTAATGAAACTAAAAGGCTCTGGGGACATCAGGCAGAAAGGACCAGGAGCTACTGGCAGGATCAGACAGGGAACACATTTGCAAGAAGGAGCTGATCTTCTCTTTGGAGGGCTAGGAGACTCTGAGTTTTCACCAAAGACCAGTTTGCCTTTGGAAATGCAGCTTGGGTGTGCTACCTTGGTCTTGAGCCATCCTCCTTCTGGCTGCTTGGTAGCAGGAAGAGGGTTTCTCTTAGATTTAGTGCCAGTGACTTTTCCAAGCTCTTGGGTCTGTTCCTGATTGCCCTGTCTCAGCAGGATGTCTTGCCGTTTGGCTCCCTGCCCTGAGAATGCAGAGGCTTCTTTCTTTCTAGAGTCTTCCTATTTTACACGGACCCTGAGTGTAAAGGCAATGTCTCCTCCTCTTCTCCTCCCTCAGTACACAAAATCCATCTGATAGACTCTCGTAGCTGCAGTATTCCTCCAGGTCATTATTCGGGGTTGTGCCTCGTTAGGATATTCATCTTCTGCCCAAGAAGAAGCTTCGTTGTCTCCACAGGCCCCCTCATCTATTTCCCATACACGGTGGTCCAGCCTCTCTTCCACCACCTCCTCCTTTAGGAGTGCCAGCCTTGGCCTCTTCTCCAGTCGGGTCCTTCTTTGCCATTTCTTCTCTCTAGGCCTATACTCTGCCCTCGGCAGCCTGCGGCGGCACCTCTCTGCACCGGTCCTTCTGCTTTGTTTCCCCTGAGCCATTCGCATGTGGTTTGTCTCATGGCAACACTACTGTCAAGGAGCTTCTCGCTTTGATGGGAAGTCCTTGGCTTCAGAGAGGAGCTCAGCCCTTGGGCCCTTTTATAAGGGAGCTGCTGGCCAGCCAGGTCCCATGTCATCACTCACCGAGGGCCAACCAGACTTGGCTTGTCCATATATGGCCATCAGATTGGTCCCCATCCCGTCCAAGTCTCCATATAGGGAAACACACAGCTATTATGACTGTGGGCATTGCCCTTACATGGGCACGGGACTTTTTGAGTGGCTTTTATGGCCATGTTTAGTCATGTATGTGTGTTTTCTTATATGGCCAAAGATGGACAAAAGCCGTGTGGATGCCTGGGACTAGGACATGAGAGCCAGTGGAGACAGTGGGTCTGGTGCTCTGGAGAAATGTCAGATCACCTCCTTTCACTGGAGGAGTACTGCATTCAGCTTCCTAATTTGGAGAAGGGAGGGGAGTCAGTGAATCCCCTGAGATGTCCTCTTCTGTTCAGTCATCACTCCTCTCCTTTCTGATTTCAGCAAATCCAGAAGCTTTCTGTGGCCACGTTCAGTGCTGACTTCTCACGTGCCACTTGAATGATCCACGTCAAAAAAGAACCGAAATGACGTTCCCTGTTGTCACCAAGTGTGGTTCACCTAAGCGCTCATCTCTTGCTTGCATCTAAGCTCTCCCTTTACTCCTATATCACACAGAGGTCTGTCCTTACCGGAAGCACAGAACGTCCCCCTCCCACAATGTGGCAGCAGCAGCCGACCCCACCTTAGCAAATCTACACTTTTGCCCTCTGCTTGTCCCTGTCTCCCTAGACATGCCATGTTGTGTTCTTCCCGGAGCTCAGCCTGATCCCCAAATCTGATCTGAGAACTTGGCCAAGTGTCTCTTGGAAGAACAAGTGCTAAAACGGATTGTGAAGGAAAAGCCCTCGAGTGAGGTCACTGCAGAGGGCTGTGTGAGGTTGCTTTACTTAGCTGGGATGCTTTGTGATGTACATAAGCGAGCTCCTCTGTTTTACTCAGCTGGCCCGAAGACCCAAGTGTCTATGAAGTCACTGGTCCTGTGTCTTGACTTAGTGGTCTGATGTCAGAGCCTAGCATAGACCTTTGTGAGGAAACTGCCAGGTTGATCTCATAACAGACGAACTTGTGAGGTGTCTTACTAAGGACTGCCGGATGGACTGATTTCCTCAGGACTCTTGTAACTAGATTCAAGTATAAGTCTCAGTAAAACAGCTCACGTACCACTGACTTATAGGGGCAGCAAGAGGAGGCAGTGACAGCTAAATGCCAGCTCTCCCCTTGACTTGAGATAGACCAAAGAGTTGGAGCTTTGTGCTCAGTCCGAAGTCCCTTTGTGCCCAGAGAGGCAGGTGGTTTAGCGAAAGAACAGTTCGTGGTCCCAGGCACGATCCAGGAAGGAAGGGATGTCCCCACAAGACGAGGGGGAGGATGAAACGAATAGGGCAAGTTGGATTTTAGCGCGACTCTCCTGGGAGTGAGTGTTTCCTTTCAAGCCCCAGCTCCTGGAGGCCTGTGATTGTGGCAGAACCTCGCTGCCAATGAGATATGGGGGCTGTGCCCCACGTGTCTGGAGCAAAGCAGGAAACCCCAAAGAGGAGAAAACCAAAGACAAGGACATTTATGATTACAAGTGTTTGTTGCAGCCAGAGTCCTGATTTTGCCATGGTGAAAGAAAGGTGTGGGATGTACCCAGGCTTTTCCCATTTTCTCACCTGGATTAATTGGAGAGGAGTTCTCCATATATGAACAATCAATGGTCACCGTATCTGATGGCCATATATGGACATTTGGATGGCTATAGGACAATTTGATGGCCATATATGGACAGACCCTATGTGATTGGTCAGCTGCAGTCAGCCGCTCCTCTATAAATAGGGCCAGCTGAAGCTCTGGCTGGTGGCCAGAGTGGGAAGCTGCTCCCAGACATGGGGTGCTCCCACTGCTGGGGCTTGGTGGCCATAAGGAGGTTGTCCGCTCATGGCAAGAGGCTGTTCAAGGCAAAACAGAAGTGGAAGCTGTTGCAAATGGTGGCAGGCAGAATGCATCGTGGGAGGCCATCACTGGGGGCTGTCCCAGAAGGCTTCTTCCATCTTGACTCTGCAGCAACCGAACAGAGGTGTTGGCAGCATAGGGGAAGAGGACAACTCCGGGGATCCAGTGTCGTCTCGTCCTCTTCCTCCTCCAGGAGATCAGTGACTCCACAGCACCGCTGCTTGTCCTCAGAAACAGGGAGATCCAGTGTCTTCACAGTGCTGCTGCTCCGTCCCTGAAACAGGGAGATCTAGTGCGTCTCTAGCACTGCTGCTGCTTTATCTGAAAAGAGGCGATCCTGTATTCGTGGTGAGACACCAGGGCACTCGCTGTCTCTGCTGCATCTCTGAAATGAGGCAATCCAGTATTCCCACAGCGCTGCTGCTTGTGGCAAGAAACCAGGACATTCGCTGTCTCCTGCTCGTCCTCCAGGAATGGCTCATGTAGCCATTTTGCTGGCCAGTACATTGACTTCTCCTGCTGCTGCAGGTCTGCCCTCCGCCTCCATGCCCTGGGCCATCCTCCATAATTCTGTAGTTCTGTAATTAAGTTCTGTAATTTATTCTTTAAATAAATATTTAAGTGCATATCCAGATGTGTCTTTGACTCTTTGTGTTGGTCTCCACTTGGATTCAAGGGTGGTGCTAGGACATGCTGTGATTTCACGCTTCCCCATCACTTTGAGTTTGGACCTGATGGAGTACAGTATTCTCTGTGCATAAAAAGGAGTGAGGCACATCAGTCTGCTTTAGGAACCACATGCTGTGCCCTAGGCTCAGGCCCTGTTTCCCTAGAAGAACCCTAATTCTTTTATTCCAGGGCCAGAGCCTGATCCTTAAGTAGAAATTATCCCATTGCCCACTGGATTAAAGGATTGCAGGCCTTGTGAGGCTAAGGTCCAAGAAACTGCTGCCCTCAGAGTGCTGTGTGACGTTGCTTGTTAGAAAGCTTTAGTGTTCTGTAATAATACCACGGGGGCAGAGCTTTGCCATGATCATACCTAAGCTCTTCTCCCTCGTGCTGCAGATGTGATGACACTGCTGTCTGTGAGGTTTCTGGTGCAACCCCTGGAGTCAGCTGGTGGAACGTCCAAGTCCAGGCTTTGTGACACGTGTGTCTGGGCTGATCTCATCCTAGCAGATGGGTCTGAGAGGCAATTGACTGCAGAAAGGAAACTTTCTGGTTGTCAGCTAACAGGCAAGGTGATGCTGTTGCTCTTCACAGTGACAGCTGAGAGGGGACATCAAATAATGCCCCTGTTGTGTCCTGAAACTTTGCAAATCACTGTGTGCACTGGACCAGGAAAAGGAGTCTGTAAGCAGTCAGGTCCAGTGCTTGTTCCACCTATGACGGGCCTAGGCAGATGTCAAGGCAGGAGGTTCTGGTCATGCTTTCCTGGTACTCCAACCGACTACTCCAGGGGTTTTCAACCTTTTTTCGTTTAAGTACCCCCAGTGGCTGGACATGGAAACTGAGGAAGCTTCAGAAGGTGGAGAGGGATCAGTAGGGTGGAGGGGATGCCAGTATTATTCATGGGATGGACAGAGACCTCCACATTCCCCACTGCACTGGGGGAGGAGATGTAACCGTCACCCGTCTGGAAGGCTGAGAAGTAGGACTGTGCAAAGCTTCGGTCCGTGAATCAATTTGGCGGAGATTCAGTCCGATTTGGGGCTGGATCTCCAAATCTGAACTGAATCAGAGGACCTTTTAATCTCTCCAAATCGAATCAGATCCCTCTGAATTAATTCGGAGAGATTCAAAAAGATTCTGTGATTTGGACATAGACACAGCTTTAAATGTTTTTTCTACATAAGTCTAGGTAGCAGACAGCTCATGAACACTGCCATGCGGGGGTACATGTAGCGTCCCACAGGAGCACGGGGGCGCTCCCCAGCGCACTCGGCAGCAGACCCAGAAGTGGACCAGAAGCACTTCCGGTCCACTTCTGGGTCCGCTGGGTAGTGCACTGGGGGCCCTCCTGCATCGCCCCAGCTTGGTGACTGGTGCCTCCTGGGTCTGGGGGGGACACCCAGGGTCTGCCCTGAGGCTGATCGCAGAGCCGGAGGGGATGGGGGGCCCCTGATTGGCTCCCCGGCAGACCCAGAAATAGACTGAAAATACTTCTGGTCCACTTCCGGGTTCACCACTGAGCACGTAGCATAGCGGGGCACTCCTGTGGGACGCTCCATCACAGCGATCATGAGCTGTGCTGGTACCTCGAGGTATGTACAAAAATATTTCAAGCTGTGTTTATGGCCGAATCACTGATTCTCTGAATCAGCATCGAATCTTCAGATTTGGATTTGCCCAAACCAAATCGGGGACAGTGATCTGAATCAATTAATCGAATCCCTGTCCCCAATTTGGGCCAAATCCAAATTCGAATCATGCAGGGCCTGTTTTGCACACCCCTACTGAGAAGGCCACTGAAGGCCCAGGTTGTCCTAGTTTGGAGAAGAGGGAAGAGACGCTGGATCTCCGGAGCCATCCTTTTCAAGGCAGTTGTCAACTCCCCGTTCGGTTACTTCTGCAAATCCAGAGCCCTTCTGTGACAAGCTGCAGCGATGACCTCCCCTATGCAAAGAGTCTGCTGCCATTTGAGCAATGGTTCATTTCAATCAGGATGTGAAATGTCATTTCTTGGTGTCACTGACTCTTTTACCCAAGCTTCTGTTTCTTGGCTGCATTTGGGCAGGTTGCTCTTCCTTCATTACCAGTCCAGTAAGATTTGTCCTCACTGGAAACACAGAACTTCCCGCTGCACAGAACGGATCATCTGACCCCTCCAAGGCAAAATACGGTATTAACCTCTTGATTATCCCTGGGTCTCCTTAGAGATGCCATGCTGTGCTATTTCCAGGACATCTTGATCCCCAAATCACATCTCTCACGTAAGCATCCCCTCCGTGCACGCTTCCATAGCACTCTGGCAGCCTAGACTGGTAGCGGGCCTTGAACCCCACTGAAATCACCAGATGAGTGTCCTGATATGATTTTAGGACTTGGGCATCCTGAATGTCCCTTGTGTATCTAGGCCGTGTGGCGAAAACCAGCCCTGGGCCTGGCACAAGTCCTGGCCAACTCGTTATGGTTCCCCACGCAGAGCACTGTTTCCCAGAACTGCTTGCACCTGGATTTCTATTTTAAATCCAGCCACAGTGAATGTGTAATCCCTCTCCCAACAATGGGCCTGCCCTTCCCCAGAGTTCCCACAGAGGGTAATAGGGCGCGTGTGGGTGTGTAAGTAAGATTAGACACACATGCACCTAATAAATAAATAATATTTATGTGCAATATGTTGACACACAATGAAATAGCCCCACTTGTTAAAATATACTGTGCAACCATTTTACTAGTTGACCCTCACAGCACCACTGTAAGAAAGGTATGCAGGTATACAGCCTGAAGAGTGAAGGGTGAGCTCCACTTACAAGGTCATGACAGATCACTTCTGTATTTAGCCAGTACAACCTAATTCAGGGCATTGTGTATGTGTGTGTGCTGCATCAGGAGATGCTGGACAAACAGGTAGTAAAGCAAGCTCCAGGGGTACAGAAGTAAGTGTTGTAATGTTTGGGCTTAATATATACTTTCAGTGCCTGAATATCTTTTAATGTCCCGCAATATTCCCTTTACTCTGTGGGCAAGTATGGTGGCAGCTGTAGCAACAGCTCAAGGACTGTCTCTTCCTTCCAATCATCTTTAGGACAGACTGCTGCAGGAAGGTCTATTCATAGTATATTTCTAGGCCGCAGCTTTAGTGAATCTTGTCATATTGAATGGAATAGTTTGAATGTTTGTAATGGTTGCCCATTAGCCAGTTTCAGGAAGAAGATAAGATTTATCTCCTTATCTAGGTCATTGTTTTGGACTACGTGTGGAAAATCCAGACTTTGCTTAAAGTTTTAACTCTTGAATTTTATCTTTAGAAGTCTTTTACAAAGAGAACCTAACAATGATTCTTAAGCAAATATCCTGAGTTCCGAGAGATCAAACCCTAGGACCTTTTGACCAGATTGGTAAGAAAAGGTCACTTGTAGTGGTATGGAAGTTCCCCAAAGTAATTAAAATGATCAACAAAAGAAACTAATTACTAAGCAAAAGAATCTGTTGAGTAAGATCCGAGCCCAAATTTGGGGGTAATGACAGGTTTGAGTAGGAGTGGCCCAAGACGGTAGCTCACTCAATAAAAACTGTAACCTACTGTCCCAATTTGGAGGTGACTATACTTGCAGAACAACGAAGGAAGAATCGCAAGTGTAGGCCGGATCAGACCGATCACCTGAACCACCCTCTCCGTGAACACGAATCTCTTAGTACACGCTGAAGCTGCAGAGCGCCCGAAAGGGACTGAAGGAAGGGGACTTATTCCTATCAGTATTGCGGCCAGCCCATTGAATTGTATTGCTGAGGCGAGCCCATTGAACCGTACTACTGAGGAACGAAACCATATTTAGGTGTTTGGCTTCTCAGAATTCTAGGATTGTAAGTATAGTATGAAAATAACAGTATTGATTCAAATTTAACTTTTAGTTGTAATTGTAGTTGTTTTTGTAATACTAATTCTTATAGCATTGTTTGGGATGGAAGTGCATTCGGAGCATTGTTTCTGATATATGTAATTATTGTGTTCTTAATGTTTGTGGTGTTTCTTAAAGCTAAGCAGTGTTATATACGTAGCAAAGAATTTAAAAATAAAATTGTGTTGTATGAATTAAGTGTGTAATCATTGTGAAATCTGCAATCAGCTAACTACTCCCCCAGCCAGTGCATCAAAACGAATCAGTAAATTGTGTGGGATTTTCTCTATTCCATAACCCACTAGAGACATTCAGAAGGGTCTCTTTGATCATTTTCTCAAGAACCTTACCAGGGTACCACACTGGCCTTCTTCCAGTCTTCAGGTACTTCACCTGAGCGCCACGATTTTTTAATATTTTTGCCAGTGGTTGGGCTATGAGACCTGCCAGCTCCTTGAGTACCCTAGGGTGTAATCTGTCAGGACCAGCTGTCTTTAAGGTGTCCAGCTTCTCAAGGTGATCCTTTACTAGATCAACACTGATGCTGGGTATAAATACACCCTCACCCTGGCCGTCCCGCTTCTTGCCAGGCAGAGCAGTCCCATTGGACTAGGTGAGGGAGGTCCCACCTTTTTTCATATACATACATGCATGAATAGTATTCCAATTTATTGTGATTCAGCAATAAAAAAAATCTGTCAGGTCTCTGGGGCAAGGCCTGGGCCTGCATGAATAAAAGTTCAAATTATTGTGATTTACCAATGGAAATAACATTGCAATTTATTGTGATTCACCAATCTGAATAACATTTCAATTGATTTCAGCTATTTTTGCTGCACTTGCAAAAGTATTCACTGGATACTGTTGTGGAATCAGAAAAAATATATGCCTTAAACTTTGATTATTTTAGTTATAAGATGACATAACCGCTTTGTGTAGAATTGCTGGCTCGGTACAGTAGAACAGATAAGGGCAAGTATTTGTTCTTTGTAACTCTTCTGCAAATGCTTCGCTCACCGCGGCATTGAAGGTAGAAAAAAAAAATATGTACAAAGTAGATTTCCAGGTGCAAGAAGGAGGTTTGTGAACTAACCCTACCTCCCCCATAATTCCCATCCTGATAACAGCAAAGAAATAATGAAGTAATATTATAGCCGCTTTTCATGCTAATTTCACTATATGATCACGTGAGTTGTAAGCGACTGTTAAAAAGTATATAAGCCTCCTGATTTTGCTCTTGGGGGGGGGGGGGGACCCCTTCCAAGTGCTTGGGAAATCCATGTCACTTTGGAACTCCCCCTACAGCTGTAGTTTCTTTTGAATAAAAGCTTCTGCTGACCTGACCCAAAAGTACTCTGTGTGTGTTTCCACGACAATTCCTGGTGCCGTGACTCGGATCCAGAACACAGGCTGAGGAAGGAGGACCGCAGGCTACCCCCCACCCCGAACCCTGAGGCGCCAAACTTGAGAGGTAAGAGACCTAATTCAAAATCTCTATTGGGGTTTCGGAGGAGGACTGCCTGCAGGCTTCCAACTTGGCCGTGGTAACTGGATCTGAACCTTGTTAAAACAGGTCAGTCTGAACCTTCCTGCCGGCTAAAATTTTCTGTCTGGTAAAGGATCCCATTTTGTGTCTGGTAACGTACGTTTTAGGGAGAAACTGTTTGAGGCACCTTCATCCAACAGCACATCGGGCTTGTAGTTAATTAACTAAGGCGGTGTGGGGTAGGAGGTCTGGCTGACTGAATAAATGTGCATGTGTGTGTGTATTTAGAAATATGAGCCACTGACCAGGACTGAGACTACGGTTGGGCTCAGCCGCCCCAATTCTGCCTGACAGGGCAGTTTTGAAAGCAAGGGGGCCCAACTGGAACCTCGTGACTCAGTGGACAGGGCTTATTGAATGAATGTGTGTGTGTATTTAGAAATATGAGCCACTGACCAGGACTGAGACTAAGGTTGGGTTCAGACGCCCCAATTCTGCCTGACAGGGCAGTTTTGAAAGCAAGGGGACCCAACTGGAACCTCGTGACCCAGTGGTAAGGGCGTCTGAGTGATTTTGTCTTTTCCAAACCCCTCGTCCCAGTAGCTTCTGCCGAAAGCAGGAGTGAAAGGATCCCTCTAGTGTTTCCTTCCCCATTTCCATTTTATGAGCCGGTGTCGGGTCAGAAGCTTTTTGTGTGGACAGTGAAAAACTGCGGGGCAAGGCACTGAGCGGCCCGGACATCCTAAATAAGCCTCTCCTACGTCTCCCTGTGTGACTGAAAATGGGAACAAGTCAGTCTAAACAGGTTCCTGTCCCCCCTAAGGGGACTCCGGCGTACTTTATGTACACACACTATTCTCCCGAGACTTGCAAGTACCTGGATAAGTGGAACTGGTATACTAGGGATGATCCTGTGAAACATTTTCCACAGGAAGGAACATTTGATCAGGATAAAATAGTGCACTTGAGAGGGGCGTTAGAGTCCCGTGGATCCAAAACACCACAAAACCAGTGGGACGCGTTCTTTTATTGGTATGATGAAATGTCCAAACGGCGGACAGAATCTCAAACTAGGAGCCTAAAAGACTCTCAAGAAAAATTAAAACAGCAGTTAAAAGCTGTTCGGGAGAAATTAACTGCTCCCCCAAATTACACGCTGGCCACCGCTCCGATGTATCCAGCATTGCCCGGGGCGCCCCCACCACCGGAGCCAGCAGAGGATATCCTTGACCTTTGTTCGAACCCTGCTCTCCTGGGACTCCCACATCAGCAACAGCCGGTTCAACATCAGGCTGCAGCCCAGGCTAGTGACCCATTAGCTGAAGCTCCTTCAGTAAATCCATCCACGGAGCTTAATAGTCCGGACTCATCCACCATATCTGCCACTCAATCATCACCAGTGTGGCAATTTACTCCTGGGTCACAACCCACCACAGGTGTATTTAGAAGAATGGGAATAGGCATGGAAAGATCTCCCATCAATCTGAGATCCCGAACTGCACAAGTTTACCCCCTAAGACAAATGCCAGGCATTGGCACCGATGGACAAAATATAGTAACTGTGCATGCACCCTGGACTCCAGGTGATCTCTACAATTTAACTCAAAAGTTCCCAAAAATCAGGGAAGACCCAGAAAAATTTCAGGAAGAATTGCAGACTGTTATAAATTGTTATAATCCAACATGGGCTGACATTAATCAGCTCATGCGATCCATTTTGCCCAAGGAGACTATGCTATGTCTGTACGCTGCCTGTACTTGGCCAGAACAAAACCCAGGGATTGGCCAAGACTTTATTGACAAGAGAAATGCTTTGGTTCAGGCAGTTCTCACAATTTGCCCAAAAAAGGCAGACTGGACCAAAATAAATACCTGTAAACAAAACAAAAATGAACACCCCAGTGACTATTTAGAACGCCTCAAACAGGCATTTGAACGATACTCAGGAATGGATAACCCAGTCGGAAATGCTAAACAAGCAATAGTGGCAGCATTTGTCCAGGGACTTAACCCTAAAATTGCTGAGAAAATTCAAACAGTAATTATTGGCTGGGAAACTAAAGATTTGACTGAAGTCCTTGCTGCGGCTAACCATTTTCATAACAAATTGGAACGGTCTAAAGACAGTGCCGAGTTTAAGTTAATGGCCTTACAGATTTCTCAGTTGCAGGGTCCAGGTAGAGGAAGGGGACGAGGACGGGGAAGGGGAGGCCCGGGTAGATTCAGGGGAAGAGATAGATCCTTGAGCCCACAAAACCCAGGCTATGGGAACCAATGTCATTATTGCAAGCAAGAAGGACATTGGAAATCAGAATGCCCCAACCGCCCCGGCCAAGGACCCAGACCCCAGCCCCCACCTCCACTTCCTGTCAATTTTCCCAGTGTTGAATAGGACAGCCTGAGGGACAGTGACATCATTGCTCCTTTGCTTGCTACTGACCAATCTGGTCCGTTTGTTGAATGCCTTATTTCTGGTAAACCTGTCTCCTGTCTTGTCGACACCGGAGCGTCCCGCTCCACGCTAAAGGCTGCTGAGTTTCCTTTTCTACCTTATTCTCCTGAAACTGTAAATGCTGTCGGTATAGGCGGACAACCTATCCCACATCCCGTCTCTGAACCTGTCTCCATCTCTATTGGCCCTTTGTCTGAAAATCATGCCTTTCTTCTTAGCCCCTGTGCACCTGTCAACCTTCTTGGTAAGGACTTGCTGTGTAAACTGGGATGCGTGATTTATTGTAGCCCAGATGGTGTTTACCTTGAGGTACCGGAACAGAGGGAAACCGAGCTTGTGGCTTTGCTAACCCAGGAGTACTCTGATTCCGACACTTCCTTCTTGCAAGAGGAACTGTTGGCACGAGTACCTCCACAGCTGTGGTCCACCCATGCGAATGAAGTGGGGCACATGCTGAGTGCTGAACCAGTGCGTATCATCCTGAACCCTGCCAAGCCACTTCCTCGTGTCCCACAGTACCCCATCTCAAAGGAAGCTGAGGAAGGGATCAAGCCTGTCGTTTCCTCACTCCTTGAGCAAGGGATTATTGTCCCAATACGCTCCCCTTGCAACACACCTATCCTACCTGTCAAAAAACCTGGTAAAGTTACGTATCGCTTTGTGCAAGATCTTCGAGCTGTAAATGCCGCTGTGTTACCCGCTTTCCCTGTGGTCCCTAACCCTGCCACTATTCTTTCCTGTATCCCTTCAGATGCTACATATTTCACAGTAGTGGATCTTTGTTCCGCTTTTTTCTCTATCCCCGTTCATAAGGATAGCCAGTATCTGTTTGCATTTACTTATCAGGGATTTCAATATACCTGGACAAGACTCCCTCAGGGATATACAGAGTCCCCAACCCTGTTTTCCCAGATCCTAAAAAAAGATTTGGATCCTATCACGTTCAAAGGGGGGTCCACCCTTGTTCAGTACGTTGTTGATCTATTGTTAGCCTCACCCACTTTAGAGGCCTGTGAGCAAGATACTTTGACACTCCTCACAGCTTTAGCTCAGAAAGGCCACAAGGCCTCAAAATCTAAATTGCAGCTCTGCAAGTCTAAGGTACATTATTTAGGGCATGATATCTCAGCAGGAGAACGACACCTTTCCCCTAGTAGAGTTGAAGCTATCCTCAACATTCCCGAACCTATGACTAGGAAACAGATGAGGGGATTCTTAGGTGCAACGGGTTATTGTAGACAGTGGATCCTGGGTTATGCTGCTTTCGCAAAACCCTTGCAAGCATTCACTCATGATACCACCCCGGAACCCCTCCCTTGAACTCCTGAAGCCGAACAAGCATTTGTGGCCCTTAAGCAAGCCCTCACTCTTGCTCCTGCTCTTGGACTTCCTAATTATAAGAAACCCTTTACCTTGTTTTGTCATGAACGGGAAGGAATCGCTTTAGGAGTACTCACTCAGCTGCACGGTGAAAAGCATCGCCCAATTGCATATTACAGCTCTGCCCTTGATCCCGTAGCTGCGGGACTTCCTCCTTGCCTCCATTTAGTTGCAGCTGCTGCCTTGTTGGTTGAAAAGGCAGATTCTCTAGTTTTGGGACACTCTTTAACCGTTGCAGTTCCACATGCTGTGATGGCCCTTCTGCTCAAGGGCAAAACTCAGCACATTTCCAATTCCCGTCTTACTAAATATGAGAAACTTCTACTGTCAGCTGCAAATGTAACCTTAAATCGCTGTTCAATTCTGAATCCTGCGTCACTTCTGCCTATCGCCTCTGATGGTGAGCCTCATGATTGCCTGTCTATCACAACTCAATTGTTAACCCCTCGAACTGACCTCAAGGACATTCCTATCCCGAACTCTGACCTTGTTTTGTTTGTTGATGGTTCCTGTCTTAGAAATGATGCAGGCAAATTAGTTGCGGGATATGCAGTATGCACTCAGTACGCTGTTTTGGAAGCCTATTCTTTACCCCAAGCTCGTTCTGCTCAAGTTGCTGAACTCATTGCTTTAACACGTGCTTGCATTCTTGCAAAAAATCAAACCACAACCATTTATACTGACTCTAAGTATGCTTTTGGTGTTGTTCATGATTTTGAACAAATCTGGAAACAAAGAGGGTTCCTCACTTCATCAGGGACCCAAATCAGTCATGGTTGTTATGTAAAAGCGCTCTTAGAAGCTGTTCAATTGCCTCTTGCTATTGCTATTGTTAAATGTAAAGCTCATGAGAAACCGTTTGATGATGTCACACGAGGAAATGATCTGGCAGACCGTTCTGCCAGAAATGCAGCCCTTTCTGGCCCACAGGCTCCTAACTCTGTTTTTGTTTGTTTTTCAGCAGACCAGTCTCCTTTGGCTAGCCTTTCAAGTCTGGCCCTTCTTCAAAATCAGGCCCCAAAAAAGGAAAGAAATGACTGGCTGCGTGCAGGATGTTCACTGCACCCCGACTCTCTCTGGCGCTCCCCGGACGGCCGCCTGGTGGCGCCTAGAGAGCTTTTGCCACATCTTGCTCGTTTAACCCACTCTGTGGCCCATACGAGCAAAGGAGGAATGATTGCTACAGTACAAAGAAATTGGTTTGCCCCAAATTTTCCTTCCATGGCACAACAGTACTGTAGCTCCTGTCCCATCTGCTTAGCTCACAACATTGGGCAACGGGTAAAAACGACACCCGCAGCCCATCCCCCTCCATGGGGACCGTTTGTAAATCTGCAAATTGATTTTGTGCAGCTACCTAAGTGCTGTTCTTATGAGTACATTCTTGTTATTATTGATGTGTTCTCTGGATGGGTGGAAGCCTACCCACGCGTACATGCTGATTCCATCACTGTAGCAAAGAAATTGCTCAAAGAATTCATCCCTAGATTTGGATTGCCCCTCACAATAGATAGTGACCGTGGCACCCATTTCACAGGACAGATAGTAAAAAACATCTGCCAAGCACTCAACATACAGCAACACCTACACTGTAGTTATCATCCACAATCAAGTGGTGCTGTAGAACGTAAAAACTCCGATTTAAAAACGCGCATTTCGAAGATTTGTGCTGAAACAGGCCTCAAATGGCCTGATGCACTGCCCATTGCTCTTATGCACATTAGAAACACTGTTAACAGAAAACATGGCCTAACCCCTTATGAAATACTCATGGCACGACCCATGAGGATGCCAGCTACACCACCTGTTGCCCCTCACCAAACAGACCTACAATTAACTGATGAAACTGTACTAAATTATTGCAAGGCATTAATGAAGTATGCCAGGTCTGTTCATTCACAGGTCCAAGAAGCCTTACCTCAACCACCGGATGTTCCCTGTCACAACCTCGAACCAGGGGATTGGATCTACGTAAAGGTCTATCAACGGAAAAACGCACTTCAACCCAGATGGAAAGGACCTTTCCAGGTACTTCTAACCACTAATTCTGCTGTTCGTTGCCAAGGTCACCAAACGTGGACTCACGCCTCGCACTGCAAGAAGGTATCACCTCCATTGGACCCCGAAGCAGCTGTATTCCAACCAAGGTTGGGATCTTTCCCTGAGGCCTAGGACAAAGACCCTCAGGACCTCACTCAGGCAAGTGAGGAGCATCAGGGTGCAAGTGCTAGTAACCTCTCCCCTGCACCCAACACCTCAGCCCAGCTGGATTCATCAGTTGAAGAACGAAGATATCATCTTCGGCCTCAAAGAAAGTGAATGCTCCCATTCGGAAGATCACCACCTCGATCAAGACCAAGAGCCGACATTATCAGTCCTTTAGGCAACTTGAGCCCAGAGGACGAAGAAAGACTTTGGCTGCCATCCTGGGTTTGGCTGGTAGTGTTCTTTTTCTTACTGGTGCTGGTTATGTTTGTTGTTAAGATTCTTTGTCCCTCCTGTATCTAAAAATGGCACTGATATCCTTATATATCACACTTGGGTATCTCAGTATCACCCAAGGGGGTGGGAGAAAAATTTGTGTTTGCAGATCTCCCATGTGGTGGCTCAAGCTGGAAATAAAAGTGACTGCTGGATATGCTCTCACAGCCCAGCACACCTACACCAAGGAATCCCAATGATCAGAGTACCAATATCCCTCCAGCAATGGGGAACAATAAACGGCGGCTTCGTTAGACTCTACTCGTTAGCTGCCCATCGGTCCGCTCCTAAAGAATGGAGGGCTGCCCCTGCTAACTGGATAATCTCCCCAAAAGTAGAGGCGCCTTTCTGTTACAGATCCAACAACACCGGAGCTTATAATAAAGCCACACCTGTAGGACACTACCCTCATTGCCTAACTACTCTAGATTATAGCCCTAGTAGCACCAGTGGAATCCTGTTGGGTAACGTACCCTCTCTCAATTGTACAGGATTCATGGTCTACAACTTTTCTAAGGAACCTCATGTTGCTCTCATTGCAAACAGATCGGAATTTTACATTCACTCCAATTTTACTTCTTGTAATATATCTCGGTCCAGCAGGATAGCAGCTGAACGTGGACCGTCCTATACGATGCATATCAATCGAAAGTGCCGGATAGGGCACAACAATTGTCGAGATTTGAGTACCCTTTCTGCCCCAGGCCTTTACTGGCTCTGCGGAAACAGGGCTCATAAAATCTTGCCCTGGAATTGGGTGGGGGCATGCACTCTTGGACGTGTTATTCCTGGTTTCGAAATGCATAGTGCAATATATCTGGAACAAGTACAAAATTTCAAGCATCACATGAAAAGGGCGGTTAACCCCTTAGCTACCAGAAACACAGGGTTCCATCGATTTGTGAGAACCTTCATACCGTGGCTTGGAGTAAGAGAATTGGAATTAGCCATAATTAACATTTCAGCCACAATGGAAGCTATGGGAAATGCCACTGCGGATGCAATTCAGGCTCTGCAAAAAGAGATCTCCCAGATCTCACAAGTAACTATACAACACCGCATAGCCCTAGATTACCTATTGGTATCCCAGGGAGGAGTATGTGCCTTAGTAAACTCCACCTGTTGTGTCTATGTCAATCAGGACATGCGAATCAAAACTGACATTCGCAAAATCCGAAATCAGTTAAGGGTCCTACATCAAGTGGCCTCAGAAAATACTGACTGGGGTCTAGAAGAAATGTGGTCTTAGCTAACCTCCTGACTCCCAGATTTCGGGGCCCTTGGGAAGAAAACCCTGTATGGAATATTGTTTGTCTTGATAGTTCTGATAATGTTCTGTGTCTTAATGCAACTGATCCTCTGCTGCGTGAAAGCCAGCAGGGGAAGCTTTAGCAAGGCAAGAAAACCCACAGCAGAGTCTAGAATAATGGTGTTACAAAAGTGTGAGCAGATTGAAAGAAAACATGAAAGGCTGCATGATGAAATAGAGGGGCTCATGAGAATGGAAATTTAAGGCTAAAGTGAGACTAAATAGTCTCAAAAGGGGGGGGGGGGCTGTGGAATCAGAAAAAATATATGCCTTAAACTTTGATTATTTTAGTTATAAGATGACATAACCGCTTTGTGTAGAATTGCTGGCTCTGTACAGTAGAACAGATAAGGGCAAGTGTTTGTTCTTTGTAACTCTTCTGCAACTGCTTCCTTCACCACGGCCTTGAAGGTAGAAAAAAAAAGTATGTACAAAGTAGATTTCCAGGTGCAAGAAAGAGGTTTGTGAACTAAGCTCACCTCCCCCATAATTCCCATCCTGATTACAGCAAAGAAATAATGAAGTAATATTATAGCCGCTTTTCATGCTAATTTCACTATATGATCACGGGAGTTGTAAGCAACTGTTAAAAAGTATATAAGCCTCCTGATTTTGCTCTTGGGGGGGGGGGGGGGGGACGACCCCTTCCAAGTGCTTGGGAAATCCATGTCACTTTGGAACTCCCCCTACAGCTGTAGTTTCTTTTGAATAAAAGCTTCTGCTGACCTGACCCAAAAGTACTCTGTGTGTGTTTCCACGACAGCATATAGCAGCTTTTTCCCAGCACACGATTTATCTTCGCTGCGGGGAAAAGAAGCACAGAGCAGGGGCTGTGAGCATGAGGAAAGTCACTTGTGGGGCATGTGGGGAAGAGGGGCACATACAGAAAAAGTGCCACTTTTCCTATGTGAAGAAAGTGAGACCACAAGAAGAAAGGGAGGAGAAGGGTACGCAAAAAGGGGGGAAGATGTGCCGAGTGTTATGGAGGGGAGCGTGGGGGAAATGGAGACAGAGGGGGAGGAAGAACAAGATGGGGGGGGGGGATGTGTTAGAAATGGCATTGGGGATTGAACTTGTTCCAACAAGCTTTCTTCTCCCACAAGTATCAGAAGAAAGCTTGGAGATGGAGAGAAACAAAATGGAGGATGGGGGAACAAAGATGGCTGCCAGGAGAACATGGAGGAAGAAGGGGGTGGGAAAAAGAAACAAACAGAAGAGCATTTGGAAATACCCTCGGGGCAAGGGGAAACTATGAATGCAAAGGATGGGAGAGAACAGAAAAAGTTAAAAAGGGAGGGCTCCCTAAAGAATTGTGTGTCAAATTCTGGGACTGGGTGGGTAAGACTTAGTTGGGGTTTTCAGGAATTCATGGAACGGGGTGGGCGGGAGATAGTTTTGCAGAAGGGTGGTGATTCTACTATACAAGAAAGGGGATAGAGAAAAAAAAAGTTACAAAATTGGAGACCTACCACACTCTTGAATGTAGACTACAAGCTACACACATAAATACTGGCAGCATGGATGGCTGAGGTTTTAAAGCAGGTGGTTGGGGAACACGAGTCGTGTGTGGTAGAGGGAAGGAAAATCGTACAGATGCACTGAGTTTTGAGGGATGTGTTCGGACATGGGAGGGTAAGGAAATGGAATTTGGTGGTGGGGAATTTAGATTTAGAAAAGGCATACGATAGGGTGAATCATGGGTTTTTGTTTAGGGTTTTAGAGGGGATGGGTTTTACAACAGTTTGTGGGACGGATACAGGCAGTATATGCTGGGTGGGGCATTTAGTAGGGTTCTGGTAAAGGGTTTTTTGGAGGTCATTTTCAAATTGGATCAGAGGCCAGACAAGGGTTCCCCTTGTCTTTGATCTTATGTGTGTGTGGCATAGAGACACTGGCATGCAGGATTTGGGGGGATAAGGGCATTCACGGGGTACAGATTCCATGGTGGGGGGGGGGGGGAAAGCACGGTGCTTACTCTCTATGGATGATATTACAATACTAGTCAGGGATAGACTGTCATTGGGAAAAGTTTTGGGGCACACTGAGGAATATGGGGAAGCATCTGGAGCTAAAGTGAACGAGGGGAAAAGTATTTTGTGGGCAATTGGGCAATGGGAGGGGCTTGAGGGGTATGGGTTTCAAGTGGTAAAGGAGAATTTGAAAGTGCTAGGGGTGACATTTGACTTGACTGGGACAGGAGAAAGGGCATGGGAAGAGATAGGGTCAAAGGTGAAGCAGGTATTGCAGTTATGGGGAACAAGGGGGCTTTCCCTGGGAGGGAGGGTAGAGTTGTTAAAGAGGCTTTACTACCAGTGATATTATTTACAGGGATGGTGTATCCGCCATCCTGGCTTCAGGCAAGGAAAATTCAGACCGAGTTCTGTGTTTTCTTCTAGAGAGGAAAGAACCAGCATGATGGAAGGGGAGAATTATATAAGGCGAAGGAATCGTGGGGGTGGAACTTTCCCCAAAGTGGAGGTTTTCATTTCTGGACACACGGTGGCAGCCATGGGGAGAGGGGGGCAAGGAGGAAAGGGAGTGGCAGGGAAATTTTGTAAATATTCATAGGGTGGAGAGTGTTGAGGAAGCTAGGGGTTTTTGGGACCTGGTGGATGGAGTTGTGATCTGAAAAGCCATCACTCCATTATGCACGGTTGGGGGCCTTTGTTAGAAGAGAAGGGATTGGAAGTTTTGGGGGCAGGTGGGAAACAAGGGCCAAAGAATATATTTAAGCTAATTGGGGGAAGGGGTGGTTTAACAGATAGGGGAGACTTATCATGGGAGCAGGTATGAGAGGTGTGGAAAGGGGGTATAGATAAAAGATGGAAGGCAGAACACAGGGAGTTTGAGTTTCTGAGGAGGTTATTGATGGGGAGGGAAATTCAATATAGGTGGGGTTTGGTGAGGTCAGGGAAATGCCCAAGGGAATTATGTAATCAAGAGGAGATGGCACACCATATTTTCTGGGAAAGTTTGTGCGCCTAAAAGGTGTGGGGAAGAGTTGGGACATCTTTGTGGGGGAGTGGCTGGGGGAGAGGAGTGTCATACAAGGTTATGTATGGATTGGTGGCGAAAGGGGAGAAAGAATGGGAACAGAGGGTGTTCTTCATGGGGATTCGGGTGGCAATTTGGAAGGTGAGGCAGCTATTAGTTTTGAGGGGTTTATTTTACACTGTCCAGGAATGTTTGCAGTTGGCATACCATGAAATGAAGGAGTATATAGGAGGGCAGGGATTGGGAAATGCTGAGTTGGAAGAGGTTGTTTTATCCCACGGGGGTGGGGTAAAGAATGTATGGTGGGGGGTCAGGGGGGAAGGAGAAGTGTTTTAATAGGAGGGAAAAGACATGTAAAGAGAAGCCTGAACATGTCTAAATTGGGGGTTTTTGTTTTGTTTTTTTTAAAACAAAGAGTGGGCTTCTCATGCTATCACTTTCGAGTTAGGTTACCGTTTCTCTGGTTAAAGGCTCGATGAGATGGCTAGGTAGAGGATAGCGTAAAAGTTAGTTGTGAAGAAGAAATGGATTCTCATGGAGTTAGTGTTTTCTGCATTTTATGGTTTTGTTGGGGTGTTTTATGCATTACTAATACAAAGAAGAAAAATATCCATTCTTACCAGCTTAAAAATTGCTGGAAAGACCAAGAATCACTTCTTTCCCCGCACTGGGCCTGGTATTGCATCTCCTCCAGGACCAGCACCAACCCAGTCCAGCAGACTGCCATAACAACAGCCGTAAAAAAAAAAAAAAAAAAAGTGAGTCAACTAGCAGCTTGTTTTTCTTTCCTCTGGTGCAGTGTGGGTTCTTGTCAGTGCTGACGGGCTAGGGAAGGCGGTGCCACCAAGACATCCGAAAGAGTGCCGGTTGCGCAAGCGACAGCACTGCTCAGCTGAGTAGCTGAAGGGTCTTACGGTTCACCAGAACAGATTATGCAAAAACCCTGACTTGGGCTAGTAGCCAAAGACCTGGCATTGCCCCTTGGTCAGAGTAGGTGAACGCCTGTACTTTGAGGACAGAACATGGATAAACACCCCCAGGACCCTAGGAGGCCCTGATCCACTGACAAGTACACTTGAGGCACATCAGGAGACCCCCAGCTGGGACAGACCACCGACTAAGGGGTATGGAGGACCCTCACACGGGGGTGAGCCAGCGAACGCGAGTTGGCAATGAACCCCAATGCACCCCCTGCAATGTCGGGACCCTGACAGATGGTGGTGGACCCCCAGCCAGCGGCAGACTCCGGGAGGAAGAGCGACTCTTAGAGCCAGGAATCCTGGCTGACAAGAGCCACCTCCAGGCAGAGGACCCCAGATCCCAAAGTCCCCCAGATGACAGTGGAGCACCCCGAGTGATGGCAGATCCCTCTGGACCACCACAGCCCCTCAGCGATGACAGCAGGCCCTAAGTGGCAATGGCCCCTAGACCACTGTGGTCCTAAACACCACCCCCCCCCCCCCGAGGGCCTCCCCACCATGGTGGGGGAGCTCTGGACCCCCCGCCACCAGACTCTCCGATGGATGACCCAGGCAAAAGTGCAGATGTGGCAGTGCTCACGTTCCTTCCCTTTCCCTCCTTGCAAAGCTGCTATGCCCAACCTGCCATCACACAGTGACCTGCACAAGCACCTATGGCACTTCCACCAGCTGCACCTAGCATTCTATTATGCCCTCTGCGGCACTGAAGCTCTTGAAGAACCACCAGAAAGGATGCAGAGGCCATGGAGCCAAGAGGAGACCCGGCATGCTGGCGAGGTCCATTGCCCCGGCCTGTCAGACCCAGGCCATGGTGTGAAGACCCAGACTGGCCACCCCACTGACAACCCCACTGGACCAGAACTCCGGGGCCCCCAGTGGAGAGATCTGTCCCAACAATAACATGACGCAGGTCTATGGCCAGGGATCCCTGACTGGACGCAATGCCCCAACCACACGGCCCTCCTCCTCGACACCTGGGGCCACCCAATGCCCCTGATCTACTGAGGATCCCAGGGCCATCTGGAGGAAAAGCCACTGGGATCCTCCCAGCTCCTGAGCATGCCAGGATCTCCAGGTGTAGAGCCCACCCATCAGCAAAGGAAGCCCACCTCATGGTAAACCCTCTGGCTGGTGGAGCTCTCCCAGACCCCCACCTTCAAGGCCTTGGTGGCCCACCTCACAGAGGAGCTCTCAGCGGGTGCTTGGCCTGGCCCACCCTGCGGGGGCAACAACAACAAAACTACAGACCACAGCCACAGATGCAACCCAGGTGCCAGCCCTATGACCCAGTGGCAACCTCCCAGATCCAGAAGCTGTACCAGGCCAACTGTCCCAAGGCAGTGAGAGCGATCCTGGAGGGATCCTCAGCTTTCTGCCCAGTCCCCCAGGAAACTGTTTAATTATTTCAGCAGGGTCTTCAACCCCCCAGCAGAAGCCGCTGCCCCACACCCTGCAACTGCTGGAGCATTGACCACTGGCCCCCCCAGCAGAAAGGTTCCTGTGGCATGAAGGTGTCCTTGAAGTGGAAACCCACCTCAAGAGGACCAGGGACACTGCCCCTGGCAGGGACAGTATCAAGTATAGTCTTCCCAAAAAACATGACTCGAGCTGCCTTGTTCTTTCTTTCTTTTTAACAGGTGCAGAGAATCCTGGCACACACCCACCACCTAGAACAGGGATATCATGGTCCTCATCCACAGTAGGGAGACCTGACTGACCTGGACAACTGGAAACCCATCGCCCTGTGCTCCACCATCACCAAGCTGTACACCAGCTGCCTGGTGGCCTGCTTCACAGACTGGGCAGTGACTGGTGGGGCCAGCAGTTGGAGGCAGAAGGGCTTCATGTCAATGGAGGGCTGCTACAAACATAACTTCACCCTCCAGGTAGCTTTAGGCAAGGCCTGGAGGACCAGGAACCAGTGCATGGTGGCATGGCTGGACATCTCCAACGTCTTTGGCTCCATGCCCCAACACCACAACTTCGGCACCCTCCATGAGCTGGGCCTACCAGACAGCCTCATCCACCTGGGGTGAGAGCTCTACCATGGATACACCATGACTGTCCGCGCCACTGATGGAGAGACTGTAGAGACCGCCCCCCGGATGGGGATGAGACAGGGATGCCCCCTCAGCCCCATCATCTTCAGCTTAGCCATGGAACTACTCCTTTGAGCCATGGTAGGCAGCCCCAGCAGGCTCCACCTGTACAGCCAGAAGTTAAGCATCCTGGCCTACACTGAGGACCTCGTTCTCCTCGCCCCTGATGCCACCCAGCTGCAGCAGATGCCGGACATGACATCTGAGGCAGCCAGGTGGATGGACCCACGCTTCAGTGTTGCCACGTGCTCCTCTCTGCACACCGATGGCCAGCAGAAGAGCTGCATCCTGGACTGCACCCTCACGATCCAGGGCCAGGCAATGAGGCACCTGCGCGACGGCGAGGCCTACTGCCACCTGGGGACGCCCACCAGCCACCAGGCAGATGCCAAGCAGATGCCAGAAGAGGCCATCAAAGGGATCATGCAGGATGCCCACAAGCTGGACTTGAGCCTGCTGGCCCCCTGGCAGAAGATAGACGCGGTGAAAACCTTCCACATCCCCCATGTCGAGTTCATCCTGAAAGGCTCAGCGGTCCCCAAGACCCCGCTCAAGAAGGCGGACGCCAAGATCCGACCGCTACTCAAGCGGTGGCTGCACCTGCCACTAAGGGCCAGCAATGAGGTCCTGCACATCCCCTACTGGCAGGGAGGTGCCAACATACCCAGCATGGGAGACCCCACGGTATGTACCATTGCTGCCAGTGCCCTGGAGGAGACCGCCCACAAGAGGATCGGGAGGCAGCCCACCAGACGTGACTTGGCCACCTTCCTCAGCAGCTCGCTGGAGTGCGTGTTGCGGGACATGTTAAAATACATGTGGGGGAAAGGGGGTGGTGATGGGGAGCACGGATTTGGAGAATGCATATGACAGTGTGGCGCACAGTTTTGTGTTTGGAGTTTTGGAAAGAACGGGGTTTCCAGGGAAGTTTGTAGGGTAAGCGAGAGCACTGTATGGGAGGACATGAAGTAGGGTGTTGAAGGGGTTTTTGAGGGAAGAGTTTAGGATAGAGAGAGGGGTGCATCAGGGGTGCCCCTTGTCTCCAGGGTTGTTTGTCTGTGGGATGGAGCCGCTGGCACAGTGGGTTAGAAGGGAGAAAAGGGCGAGGGGGATAGTGGTGCCAGGGGGAGGGGAGCTAAGGGTGACATTGTATATGGACGGTGTAACATTTGTGGCTTGGGATGAGGGATCGGTGAGGCGGGTATTAGACAGGATTAGCGAGCATGGGGAGGCAGCGGGATCCCAGGTAAATAGCGGAAGAGGAAAATGTTAGCAGTAGGGGAGTGGAGGGATTTGGGGGATAAAGGGCAGAAGGTGGAGCGGGGGGGGATAAAAGTTTTGGGGTGCACATGGATGTGGAGGGGAAAGGGGAACAGGCGTGGGAGGAGGTCAGAGGGAGGGTGAAGAGAGAATTAGGGCTATGGGGGGGGATGCAGGGGTTGTTTTTTGGGGGAAGGTCAGGGTGGCAAAGCAAGTGTTACTGCTAACAGTGTTGTTTGTAGCAGTAGTGTATCCGCCAGCCTGGTGACAGGTGTGGAATCAGAAAAAATATATGTCTTAAACTTTGATTATTTTAGTTATAAGATGACATAACCGCTTTGTGTAGAATTGCTGGCTCGGTACAGTAGAACAGATAAGGGCAAGTGTTTGTTCTTTGTAACTCTTCTGCAAATGCTTCGCTCACCGCGGCCTTGAAGGTAGAAAAAGAAAAAAAAAAAAAAGTATGTACAAAGTAGATTTCCAGGTGCAAGAAGGAGGTTTGTGAACTAACCCTATCTCCCCCGTAATTCCCATCCTGATAACAGCAAAGAAATAATGAAGTAATATTATAGCCGCTTTTCATGCTAATTTCACTATATGATCACGTGAGTTGTAAGTGACTGTTAAAAAGTATATAAGCCTCCTGATTTTGCTCTTGGGGGGGGGGGGGGGGGGGGGACCCCTTCCAAGTGCTTGGGAAATCCATGTCACTTTGGAACTCCCCCTACAGCTGTAGTTTCTTTTGAATAAAAGCTTCTGCTGACCTGACCCAAAAGTACTCTGTGTGTGTTTCCACGACACGGGTAAGGCGGGTACAGATGGAAGTGTGTTTATTTTTGGGGGGAGGAGAGACTGAGGGTGGTGAGAAAGGAGTTGTATAAGAAAGAAGAGAGTTGGGAGGGTGGGGGTTACCAGAGTTAGAGGCTTTTGTTTATGGTCATTTTTGGAAGACAGTGGTGCGGGTGGCAAGGATGGAGGAGGGGAGGGAAAGTGTGGGGGGGGGTGTCAGTATTGGGCAGGGAGGTATCTGAGGAGGTTGGGATTACACAGGGGGCAGGGCGGGGCAGTGGACGGGTTTGTGGGCAGAAAAACCCTGCGAGGTGGTATGTACGGGGTGGAACTTTGAGGGCAAAGGGGTTGGCCAGATTAGGTTGTGAGGGGTTGGGGGAGGCAAAGAGGATGTTGAGGGAGAGCAGGGGAAAGGATGGGGTGACGGATATTGGGGAGTTGTCATGGGCACAGGTAGGGAGGGTGTGGAAAGGAGAGCATGAAGATTTTGCATGGCGGGTGTTGAGGAAGATACTACCAGTAAGGCCAGAGCAAAGCAGATGAGGCTTAATTCGCTAGGCAAAGTGCCCGAGGAAAATATGCACAGGGGTAGAAGTGATAGATCACGTGGTGTGGGAGTGCCAGTTTGCACAGAGGGTGTGGCAGCAAGTAGATAGGTTTTGGAAAGCAGCTGGGGGGGGGGGGGGGGGGGGGGGGGGGGGGAGTGTGTTACTTTTGAAGGTGCAATGTCTGGGTTGCTAAGTCACAGGGAGAAGGAGTGGGAGAAGAGTTCTGTTGTCATGTACACGGGTGTGGTGTGGAAAGGGAGGTGTTTATTAGTGCAGAAGGGTTTATATTTTACATCAAGGGAATGCGTTCAGTTGATGTACGCAGAGTTGCAGTATTACAAAAACAAAGAGAAAAAGAAATGGAAAGGAATCGATTGGAGGAGGTTGACCAAGAGGGAGGAGGGGGAAGCAAATGGAGAAATGTATAATGGGAATGAAGCGGAGATTTCGGAGTATAAAGGTGTTGGAACTATGTATTTTTAGATGTAATAGAGAGTGAGTGTAAACGTTAAAAAAGCAGAAGTAAGGGGGGGGGAAAAAAAAAAAGGGGCGGGAATGCACTAATAGCAGTTTCTTTTTTGTGGGGGAGGGGAAAAGCGACAGTAATAGATGTGAAATGTTTAGAATAGATGTAAAAGGGGAAAACTGCTCGAGTTTGTAAAATGGATTGCATGATAGTTTGTGATTTCTGTTTGGGCTTCGTGTTTTATACGTTTTTGATACTTTGTTAATAAAGTAAAGTATTCTTACTGAAAGAAGGCTTTGAAGGAGCGACTCTGCTCACAAGAACACAGTTTATGGAGAAGTTATTGCTTAAAGATACTGGGCTGAATCCTAGAGATTTAAGCATTGGGATTGTTCATGAAAATTCTGATGTTTGGGGGTTAACTTTTTGGAAAGAAAAGCCAATGAGGAGTTCTGGGAGAGACAAGGGCAACTTACAAAAGAAGTGAAATGGAAAGGATTGCGGTTTGAAACAGGAGAGAGTACTGTTTCTGAGAACGTTTAACCATGAATTAGAAAGAGAGGATGTAGAAAGATGCTTGGGGGCCAAGTGCAAAGGGTGAGGCATTTTTCCATAACTCTTTCCACCCACAAGATCTGGACAGGGTCCTGGAGAGCAAAAGTAATATTAATGGAGGACCCCAATTTTGGAGGAGTAAGACACACAGCATCAAACTTCTACCTAGGGCCCCATACAGGCTACGTAAACTATGTTGGGCAGCCACAGTTATGCAGTAGATGTGGGAAAGGAGGGCACATTGCGGCTTCCTGTGCACAAACCAGGCGTTTCAAATGTGGGGAGATAGGACACAGGGCAAACGAGTGCAAGAAACAGATGAAGTGTAACACGTGTGGGGAAGAGGGGCACACATATAGAGAGTGCCTGTATTCTTATGCGAACAAGGCGAAAAACCAAGAGAGAAGAAAAGAGAAGCTCAAGAGGGCGAGATGGAGGCAGACAATGAGTCGGGCATATCTGCTAATGAGGTCTCAGAGCACAGGGAAGCATCTGTGTGTGGGGAAAGAGGCAGGGGAGGGGCTGGAGCTGGCAATGGGGTTAGAAATGCTGGAAGAGCTAGAGAGAGACTGGCCACCTCCACGGTTGAAAATCGTGGTAGAGAGAGAGCCTGAGGGCAGGAAAGAAGGAGGAAAGCAGGCAGGGACACAACCAGCTTCGAAGAATGACAAGTCCTGCTCAAGAGGGAGTCAGGGGATCCCGCTGGGGCAGGCAGCGAGTGGGACAGAGAAGCCAAAGAGAGAAAAGAAAGGGGCAAAGGGAAGGAAAACAAAACAGGGATGGGAAGAGGATGAAGAGGAAAGGGGTGAGAGACAAGGCAGGGGGAGGAAACACCCAGGAGAACCCGCAGCAGGGGAACAGAGCCTGGAAGGGAGGGGGAAGGGAGCAAAGGAGCAGAGGGTTATTTCAGCCTGGCGGCAATCATTAACATAGCTCACATGACGGGCATGAGGGAGACGAG
Organism: Alligator mississippiensis; assembly: GCF_030867095.1. NCBI lineage: Eukaryota > Metazoa > Chordata > Crocodylia > Alligatoridae > Alligator > Alligator mississippiensis. The sequence goes on from NC_081824.1 coordinate 450,626,008, forward strand.
GTCACTGGGTGGAAGGGCAGGGCAGGGCAGGGCAGGGAAGGGGGCATAAGGGAAAGGTCATCCATGAGTAAGGAGATGAGGAAAACACGAAGAATAATATTGTGGAAGGTGAGGAGTTTGTTGAGGAAGCAGAGATAGGAGAGGATTAAAAAGATACTAGAAACAACAGAAGCAGAAGTGCTGTGTGTGCAGGAGTGCAGGATAGGGTGGGGAAGAGAGTGGAGCTGGTTAAGAAAGCAGTGGCAGTGGGGACCTTCCTGGTGGGCGGGAGCAGGAGGGAACCAAAACCTGGGGGTGGGAATTTTGATTGGGGAAGGACAAGTGATGCTAAGTGCCATGCAAGTGCTGGTGTAGGGGCAGGTACAGAAGATGGTGCTGGAGTGGGAAGGGGAGACAGTCACCATCTGGAACATGTATGCACCGGGGGTGACAGGAGAGAAGATGGGCTTGTTTAAGAAACTGGGAGTGTGTTGTGGGGGAGGGGGACAGAGAGTTGTGGTGGGGGATTTCAACTGCATCTGAGAAAAAGGGGACAGGGTAGGGGAAGAACATGAGGGAGAACTGGATGGGACAGGGAGATTGCTAGGGTGATGGGCACAGGAAGAAGGACTGAAAGGTATTTGGAAAGGGGAGGCTGTCTGTACAAGGATGGGGCCAGGGAGGAGGAAAAGATCAGGGATAGATTTTGTGTTTATGTCAGAAGGATTGAGGGTGCAAAAGGAGATAAGGGAAGTGGGAATGTCGGATCATAACATCTTAGGAGTGGAGATCGGACGAGGGGAAGCGGGGAAGGGGGTATGGAAATTGATTTTGAAAGACCTAGAAGATGGAGAGAGATGCAGGGAATTAGTGGAAGAATATAAGGGATGGAGAACATTGAAAAAGTAGTTTGAAACACAGTGGGAGTGGTGGGTAATGGTGAAGGAAAGGATCAAAGAATGGTTTAGGAAGGAAGGGGGGGGGAGAGCAAAGCAGACAAAGCACAGTTTGATACAGAAGCAGCAAGGAGTACAAGGATTAGTAAAGGAAGCAGAAGCAGGAGAAGATGTAAAAGAGGAACTGGGGATGGCATGGAGGAAGGTGGAAGAGTGGTTTGAACAGAGAGGAAGGGAAAGAATATTTTTGGCGCGGGCACCGTGGGTGCAGAAAGGAGAGGAGTGGAGTGGATGTTTTGCAGAGAGGGTTCAGAATGGGAAGAAAGAAATGAAGGAAATAGTTATGGAAGGGGGGCAGGTAGTAAAGGAGCAGAAGCAGATCTTTTAAAAGAAGTAACAAGGTTCTATAAGGACCTGCATAGTAAAAGGGAAGAAAGAGGAAGAAGAGATGGCAGAAGGGGAAGAAATACAGCAAATGAAGGAAAAGGAAAGGGAAGATTTGGAGAAAGAGCTAACAGCAGAAGAAATAGAAGAGTGCCTGAAAGGAATGAAGACAAATAAAGTGCCAGGGGTGGATGGGGACAGACATAAAAGGAAGTGTTTAAAGAAATGATGGAAGGGGGAAAGGGTTTGCAGAAGGGGTAATAGTATTGTTGTATAAAGAGGGGGAGAAAAGGGTTGGAAAAAGACAGGGAAGATTAAAATTAAATCAAATCAGTCATATTACCAACCCTTCTGTTCATGGGGTGGGTACACCCTCCATTGTGCAGACAAGCAAGGCAGATACAAAAAGGAATTGTGCGCATTTTTCTGGGGAACTAAAGGGAAAAAGGGGAGCACATAGCGAGATTTATAAAAGCAAGGGAATTAGGGCGGTGGGGTTTTCTAGAGGTTGAAACATTTGTATATGGGCATGGGGTGGCAGCATTAGTAAGGGAGGCATGAAAAGGGGAAGAAATAGCAGGGAAGGTTGCAAAGTCTTGAGGAGGCAGAGTTCTGAGGGCATGGGGGATATTTGGAGAAAGATGGACAGGAACGTGGGCACAGAAACCATCACAGCACGTGGATAGATTGGCGGCATTCGTAAGAGCACAGGGTTTGGAAAAATGGGGGCTGGAGGGACTGCAAAAAGCAAGGGTGATCTTCAAAACAATTAGGGGTAAAGATGGATTAACAAACATGAGGGATTCAACATGGGAACAGGTGAGAGGTGTGGAAGGGAATAGCAGATGAAAGATGGAAAGGGGCTCACAGGGAAGTAGCATGGTGTATAGTGAGACAGGTATTATCAGTAAGGGAAATACTACATAGATGGGATCTGGCGAGATGGGCGGGTGCCCTGGAGAGTTCTGCACACAGGAAGAAATGGTTCACCACATCTTCTGGGAGTGTGCGTTTGCGAGAGGTGTGGGGAAAAGTAGGGGAATTTCTAAAGGGAGATACGATACCCTTTGTGCCCAATCCTATGGAAGTGCAGTGTATGGATTGGTTAAAAGAGGAGAGAGGCAATGGGAAGTACTGGTGATCTTGATGGGAATGAGGGTGGCACTACAGAAAGCAATGTTTATTGGTAGGGAAGGGGGTATATTTCCCGGAAAGGGCATGCACACAGCTAGGATATTATGATATCAAGGATTACATTGGGGGAAGGACAAGAAGTGAAGGGAATAGGGTGTGGCAAAGCGTTTGGTGGCAGGAATTTCTTTCATCTGGCCAAGATAGGGAGAGGAAAAGTGTCGGGAATCAGGGAAGAGAGATAAATGGAAAAGGTGGGGAAAAAAAATTGGGAAGACAGCAGTACAAAACATTGAATTCTGCATCACAAATGATGCATTATGAAAAAAAGTGTTAACTGGAAATAAAGTGGGGAAAGATGCAAGATGACATTAAAAGGGGGGAAAAAAAAGTCAATGTATGGATTGTATATAAATAAGAACGGGGAATATGAGACAAAGGAATTATATATATTTCTCATTTCCTTCATATAAATGGAAAAGGAAAAAAAAAAAAAGACTATTTGTAAAGATGAAGAGTTATGAGAAGATTTAAAGTGATTCAAGAAGAGATATGGGAAAATGAATTGTCACTGGTCTGTTCTTGCATTTTCTCCAGGACCAGCACCAACCCAGTCTGGTGGATTGCCAGAACAACAGCAGTAAGAAGTGAGCTGACTAGCAGCTTGCTTTTCCTTCCTCCAGTGCAGCATGGGTGCTTGTCAGTCATGACGAGCTAGGGAAGGCAGTGCTGCTAGTGCAACCGGCTCTCTTCCGGACGTACAAGCGACCGCGCTGCTCAGATGAGTAGCTGAAGCGTCTTACGGTTTGCCTGACCCAATAACGTGAAAATCCTGGCTCAGGCTAGTAGCTGAAGACCTTGGGTCTTCCCTCAGTCAGAATAGGGGAACACCTGTGCTCCGAGGACAGAACGTGGATAAACACCCCCAGGTCCCAAGGATGTCTCGATCCACTGTCAAGAACCTGCAAGGCACGCATGGAGACCCCAGTTAGGGCGGACCGCTGACTAGGCATCACAGAGGACCCTGCCAGGAGGGTGAACCAGCAAACACGAGCCGGTGACAAACCCCCCCACAATGTCGGGGTGCCGACAGGTGGCTGTTGACCCCTGGCCATTGATTGACCCCCCAGAGGCAGAGAGACTCTCAGAGCCCAGAACCCCAGCTGACAAGACCCACCTCCCGGCAGAGGACCCCAGATCCCGAGGACACTCCCCAGACAATGGTTGAGCCCCCTGAGAAACGGCAGACCCCTCCAAACTCCCACAGCCCCTTGGTGCTAACAGCGGGCCCTGAGCAGCGATGGCCCGCAGACCCTGGTGGTCCCAAGGAAGACCTGCCCCCCCCCCAAGACTCCCTCCCTCCCCTGGTGGAGGAGCCCCGAACCCCCAACACTAGATACCCCTACAGATGACCCAGGGGGAGGTGCAGACAGGGCAGTGCTCATATTCCTCCTCTTCCCCCTCCCTGAGAAGCTGTCATGCCCAACCTGCCACCCACAAAGACAACACAGGTCACACAACGACATGCAATAACACCTACGTCGCTTCCACCAGCTCTGCCTAGCATTCTTTTGCACCCTCTGTGGCACCGAGTACGAGACCCTGAAGCTCCTGAAGAAGCACCACAAGGAATACGAAGGCCACGGAGCCAAGAGAAGACCTGGCACGCTGCCACTGCCCGTCAGACTCAAGCCACAATGCAAAGACCAGCCACCCTGCTAACAACCCCCTGAAGGTCTGGTCCAATGGATCCCCTGATGGAGAGGCCACCACACAGGTCTAAGCCCAGGGATCCCCGACCAGACGTGATGCGCGAACCAGAAAGTCCTCCTCCCGGACCCCCAGGGCCACCCAACGCCACTGGCCCACTGAAGATCCCAGAGCCACCCGAAGATCACAGAGGCAACCCAGGTGACAGTGCTGTGACCCGGCACCAGCCTCCTAGCTCCAGAAGCTCTACTGGACCAACCATCCCAAGGCACTGAGAGAGATCCTGGAGGGACCGTCAGCTTTCTGCCAGGTCCCCCCAGAGACTCTGTTCAACTACTTCAGCAGGGTCTTCTACCCCGCAGCAGAAGCCGCCGCCCCACATTCTGCAACCATCGAAGTGGACAATGCCCAGAGGACCAGGAAGCAGTGTGCGGTGGTGTGGCTGGACATGCCCAATGCCTTAGGCTCCATGTCCCACCGCCACATCTTCAGCACCCTCCGTGAGCTGGGCCTACTGGGTGGCATCATCGTGGTGCGAGAGCTCTGCCATGGATGCACCACGACTTTCCGTGCCACTGACATAGAGACCACGGAGATCCTCATCCAGTTGGGGGTGAGACAGGACTGCCCCCTCAGCCCCAGCTTAGCCATGGAACTGCTCCTTTGAGCCACAGCCTGCCCCAGCAGGCTCCACCTGTATGGCCAGAAGTTGAGTGTCCTGACCAACACCAATGGTCTCATTCTCCTCATCCCTGATGCCACCCAGCTGCAGCAAATGCTGGAAGTGACGTCCAAGGCGGCCAAGTGGATGGGCCTGCGCTTCAGTGTCACCAAGTGCACGTCCCTGCACATGGACAGCAGGCAGAAGAGCCGCATCCTGGACTCCAGCCTCACAGTCCAGGGCCAGGATCAGGACAGAGCTCAGGACAGAGATGAGGCACCTGCGTGATAGTAAGACCTACTGCCACCTAGAGACGCCCACCAGGCACTGGTCCAAGCAGATACCACAAGATGCCATCAATGGGATTGTGCAGGATGCCTGCAAGCTGGACTCATCACAGCACTTATCTTCTGCCAGGGGGCCAGCAGGGAACGTCTTCCTCATTCCCCACGTCGTATTCATCCCGAGAGGCTCGGCGGTCCTCAAGACCCTCCTCAAGAAAGCGGATGCCAAGATCCAGTGGCTGCTCAAGAAGCAACTGCACCTGCCACTAGAAGGCCAGCAACGAGGTCCTGCACATCCCCTACTGGCAGGGAGGTGACAGCATCCCCCTCATGGGAGACCTCTGCAACATGGTGGTGGTCACCTATGCCATTTGCCTCCTGACCTGCCCAGATGCCATGGTAAAATGTCATTGCTGCCAGCACCCTTGAGGAGATCACCCACAGAGGATCCCGAGACAGCCAACTGGATGCAACTTGGCGACCTTCCTCAGTGGCCCGCTGGAGGGCGAGTTCAGCAGAGACAGCAAGGACTTTGCACCACCGTGGAGCCGAGCCCACAACACTACATGCTGCCTTCAGAAACACATTGGCTGCTCCTGGATCTGGACCAAGGAGTGCCAAGAGTCTCCCTGGAACCAGCCCTGCATGCCGACCGCATCACAGTGACACCCTGCATGAGGACCTTCCTGGAGCGGTTCCTGAAGGACCCCAACCAAAACAAGTAAGCTGGTGACCTGAAGGCCAAACCCAACCAGGGTAAGGTCTTTGACATCACCTTGAAGTGGGACTCCAGCAATGACTTGATACCCAGCAGGAGTGTCATGCACTTTGCAGACTGGCACTTCCTGTACCGCGCCCGCCTCAACTGCCTGCCTCTGAATGGGGCTGTCCACTTCGGCCACTGGGACAAGAGATGCCGGTGATGCGGCTACACAGCGGAGACCCTCCCCCACGTGCTGTGCAGCTGCAAGCTGCGTGCCAGAGCCTGGCAGCTCCACCACAACACTGTCTAGGACCACCTGGTGAGGGCCATCCCAGCCACAGCGGGGGAGATTTCTGTGAACCGCACTGTCCTGGCCTGAGAGCCAGATGTGACCCGACAATGAGCATGAGCGAAGAGGCCAAGAAGGGCACGATCATGGACGTAATCATCCCCTTCAAGAACTGGCACCAAGCCTTCACCAATGTCCGGGCTCACAAGCAGGAGAAGTACGCCCCGCTGGCCAACATCTTGAGAGGCCGTGGCTATGACAGCACAGTCCATGTGGTCACTGTGGCAACGCTCAGACCCTGGGATCCCAGCAATGAGATCGTCCTGCGTGCCTGCTGCATCTCCCACCCCTATGCCAAACTGATGCCCTGCCTCATGGCATCAGACGTGATCCACTGGTCCCACGACATCTACGTGGAGCACATCACGCGCTATCACCAGTACTCCGACCCCCCAGACCGACTGCCACTGGACTGGACTCAGGGGACCACCTGAACCTGGTGCTGCAACTGATAGACTTTGAGCAGAAGGTTCAAAAATGGACCACCCCGGTCCACCAGAAGAGGAACCCTGCAATGAGACTCTAGATATGGACTGAAGAAACGGTCTTCAGCTTACTCTCTCCATTACAGACCATTGTACAGATTTGTGTGCATCTCTCCTCTGTCTTGGTGTTGCAACCCCCCTGCCTCCCCTGTCCCCACCCCCTGGCTTAGTTGGATAACATCATATTTTTTGAAACCTAGTTGAATTCCCCTCCTCATCCCCCAACCCTCTTTTGTTAGTCCCTCCCTCAGGCGGTCTATATTTCCTTACTGGCTTTGTCATCTTTTTGGTTCATAACTCTTAACATCCACTAATAAAATTCAAATCTGTTCTTATCAGTTTAATTACTGATAACATCCTTGATGGGAACACTGATGGATTAAAAGCATTCTTGGCACAGGGAGAGGGCCTCCAGGTTTGCTTCAACCACTCCAGGTATCAGCCTAGTATTGCAGTGCTGCTGAGCCAGATGCCTGCTCCCCTACTAGGGGAACTCCCCACTCAGATCCAAGAGCAGCACAGGCCTGGGCCCCGAGTCACTACTCCTGGGTCACCACTGGGGGAAGGGGGGGGGGGGGGGTCAGGCCCTATGCAAATTGGGGCCAGCCAGTTCACAGGGAGGCTGGAAGGGGCTTAGGCCAATGCATGGGTGCACACTCACCTCCCTGCCAGTCTGGCAGATGGCAGGCTGGGGCAGGCCCTGTTGCCAACAAGTACAGTGGCCTCCCTCCCTACCCCCCAGCCTCTCCAGGAAAGCCGCCCAAGACAAGACGCTGCCTTCATCGAGCATTAGAAATCACCAGCACCAGCCAAAGCAAGAGGAGCAAGGTGGGGGAAAGCCAAACCAATACACAAATAGCCAACCCCAAGAGCGAGCAAGCATGTGACTGGCAGGAATGAGGGAACAGGCAGCACCTCACTGGTTGCCTGCCTGCCAGGAAGCCTCCCCCCAGAAATGCAACTGTGCCCTACAACGCCCCACCCCACCACACACCTGCAATGCCACCCACAGGGCCACTGACTGACTGTGGCTTTCCTGCAGGGGAACCAGGCACTGTGGGACTGCCACCCAACCACAGCCCCATCCAGAGAGCCTTCAGCCCCTGCCATGGCCAGGCCTCATCTTACCCTCAGCCCTGGTCCTCTCTGACCTGACCTCACTCATCAGGCCCCCTCGGCCCCTGGCCCTGATCCACCTCTGGCCCTGGGCAGCTAATCTTGAAGGCTCATATCAGGGCAGCCGGGGTGAAACCCAGCTGTTTCCTGGCTTGCCCAAGAGGGACCCAGGAGGATGGCAGAACAGGAGAAGACAGCAGAGCAAGATCCGGGCCAGACATGAGGGTGATCAATGGAGCAGAGACCCACAGGACTGCAGTGCTTTGAAAAGGTCAGGTACCTGAGGGGAGCAGGCCATGGGAGCAAGAGGTGGTGGGAACCCCAGGGTAGGTCAAGACCAGCAAGCTCATCATGGGAACTCCCAGCAAAGATGGAGTCCAAACCCTGGTATTCAATAGTTATAGGATTTGGATGGGGTCATGGAAGGCATAGGTAATTTTTCATGCACAGGTGAGACATGGATGGGATTTATCACCTTCCTTCAGTAATTTCTTTTGGGTCACCCCAGGGTTATTTTGGACAGCCCAAACTACGTAGTAAGCGAGGGGGCACTTGATGTTTTTTTGTTCTAGGACTGTTTGCTTTGGGTGTGGGGAAAAAGGCTAATACTTGTCTAACAAAAATAACATGCATCATGTGCAAGGAGGAAGGATATATCCCTTGGGATTGCCAGACCTCATACACAAATACAGCAAAAATGGGGAAAGCAGGGAAGGGGAGGGAGGAGGTGGAATCTGAGAATGAGTGTGAAAGTGATATGAAAGAATCAATGGGAGACGCGCACATCTATGGAGCTGGGTAAGGGGGAAGGAAGGATAATTGAATTGGGGTCAGGGGTGGTTATTTGTGGAATGAAGCCAGTGGCTCAGTGCATTAGAAGGGATAGGGGAAGAAGGGGGTGGAAGAAGAAGTGAAGATTTGTTGTATATGGATGATGTCACTATAGTAGTTTGGGGTAGAAGGTCAGTGGAGAGAGTCTTGGGACATGTAGGGAGTGACAGGGAGGCATTGAGAGACATGGGTTACAGGTGCTGGGGAATCATTTAAAAAAGGGTTGGGGGTACATTTTGAGATGAAGGGGAAAAGGAAGAGAGTGTGGGAGGAGTTGGGGGCACGGATACAGAAGGTGGTGGGATTGTGGGGTACAAGGCGATTATTTTGGGGGTGGGGGAAGGTGGAATTGGGCAAGCAGGTGCTGCTGCCTATTATTTTGTTTACAGGGAGGATTCACCCTCCTTCATGGTTGCAAGTGCAATACATTTTAAAGAGAAGTTGGCATTTTTTTGTGTGGGGGGGAGGGGAGAGGATGGCAAGGGGGAGATTTGTAAAAAACTGGTGAATTGGGGGGCTGGGGTTACTCAAAATAGAGCTTTTTCTGTAAGTGCATGTGGTGGCTGTGACTAAGGGAAGTGAAAAGGGAGAAGGGTTATTGGGGAAATTGTTGAGACTGGGGAGAGCAGTTGTTTAGGGGTTACGGTTGTTGGCAATGAGATGGATGGATTTACAGGCTGAAAAAGAAAGACAAAGAAATGATACATTATGCTAGGATGGTTTTTTTTTTTTTTTTTTTTTTTAAATAAAGGGCAGAGGGACTAAAGAAGCTAGGCCCAGAAGGGTGGGACAATGCAAAACCAGTATTTAAAGTAATAAGCAGGGAGAAGTGACAAGGTGATGGATGTAGGGGATCGATCAAGGGCATAGGTGAGAGGTTTGGAAGGGGATAGTAGGTAAAAGGTGGCATTTATTAGCAAGTAAGGGGCTGTTTTTATGGTTAAGGAATGTTTGCAGCTGGGGTATTATTAGGCATGGGGATATATGGGAAAGGAAGGGCAACTGAAGCAGTGAGTATGGCAAAATGTGAATTGGGAAGAATAGTTTGCCCCTACAGGGGATTGGATAAGAAGATTGGGGGGGGGGGGGGGGCAGCAAGTGTGGTGTCGAGGGATGACAATTATGATAAGGGATGTGTAAGAGGTGAAGCAGTGGGGATGAAGATAAGCCAGTTGTAAATACACACACACACACACACTTTTGTTAATTGTGTTACAGATAACAGAAATCTTTAACATGTTGGGTATATGATTTACCAATGTGTAAGGTGACATGGAACCAGGTTGTGCAAGGTATCTGTGGCTGAATGATAAAGGGTTGTAGATGCTTCTAAATCTGGAGATGGTTCTGCTGGGTTTTGTGTTGCAAGGTGGAAAGTTTGGTTGAGGTTGGGCATTTTAAATTTGTTACCTTATTAATAAAAGAAAACCTGTAAGCATCTTGGTGGGACATGAAAATTATTGCATCTGGGACAGAATGTTTTAGGGAAAGGAAGGCATATAGTGTCTTTTGGGAGAGGCATGCAGGGGAATTAGCATGGAAGAGACAATTAACAGAACTGCGCTTTCAAGCCAGAGCAGACTCCCATGAAAGAGGGCTGTTTTAAGAACCTTCAATGATGTAATTGAACTGGAGGACATCCAACATTGTCTGGAGGCTAAAGGAAAAAGAGAGTCCTTTGGGTGGACAGAGCTTTCAATAAGAACAAAATATGGACCGGTTCACGGAGAGCTGGAGTGGCGAGAGATCATTGAGGAATCAAACATCTTCCTTCCAGCTTCTGTTTGGGTCCCCATAGGGAATATATCTATTATTTTGGTCAACCAAAGAGACGTAGTAAATATAATGGACCAGGGCCCATTGAAACATATTGTCAATGGACAACAAGTTGCTGATGCAGTGGGATGGGGTGTAGGGCAAGGGTATGCAAGGCTGAAGTAATGTGCAAAAACATGTTGGGAGGAGGGGCACAATTTTGAAGAGTGCCCCCACTCATAAGAAGGAAATGTCAGAACAGGAGGGAGAGAAGATGGAAGGGGACAGCGAGTCCCTGGTATCCCTTCAGAGGATGGAAACATTTAGTATGGGAAGGAAGATGGGTGGGAGAGTATTGGAGCTCAGGACAAAGATGAATTTATTTGAGGAAGTAGAGAAGCTGGCCACGTCAACTGTAGAAATTGTTGTAGAGCAATGGACAGCCACAGTAGAGGAGAGGGAGGCAGGAGAAAAAAAGTGACAGGAAGTGCAAGGGGCATGGGGTTAATTGGTGTAAGTAACTATTTGGAAATTCTGTTGGGCAGGGAAAGCCTTTGCTGGAAACATCATGCAACCAACCAAAGAGTGAAAGTGGGGATACCAAAGCAAAAACGGGAAGAACAAGAGAAGAGGAGTGAGAAGGGAAAAGATATAGGGGAAGAAGCAAGACTGACAAATGGTGTAAGTGAAATCAGGAGGAGAGTTGGGGTGGGGGCAGCTTTTCTAATAGCCTGTCAGCTATTGTAAGCTAGGCTTAAGCAACAGGGATGTGGAGGGTGGGGGTTGAGAAGAAATGGAGGTATGAGGGGGAAGGACACTTGGGGAAGTAAGACAGGGGAATGCATTTCATATTGTGGAACATGAGAAGTTTGCCGAGATGGAGGTAAATGGGAGGAGATTAAGAGCATAGTAAAAAGGTAAAGGACATGCTATTCTTCCAGAAGCATAGGATAGGATGAGGAAAAAAGGTGCTGGGAATATGGGGAGGGAGAGGTTTGTCTAAGACAGGGAAGGTAAAGCTAATCAAGTCTGTGATCTTACCGATCCTGCTGTTCATAGGGTGGGTATACCCTCCATCGTGGAGGCAAGCGAGGAGGATACAAAGGGAATTGTGTGTGTTTCTGGGGAAGTAAGGGAGAGAGGGTAGCACGTAGGGAGCTTTATAAAGCGGGGGAGCTAGGGGGATGGGGTTTTCCAGAGGTGGAAACGTTCATATATGGGCACAGGGTGGAAGCATTAAGACAGGGAGGCACAGAGAGGGGAAGGAATAGTGGGGAAATGGGTAAAGTACTGGGGAGGTAGAGTTTTGAGGGCGTGGGGGATATTTGGAGAAAGGTGGACAGGCATGTGGGCAGGGAAACCATCACAGCACACGGATAGGCTGGCGGCATTTGTCAGAGCAAAGGGTTTGGTAAAAACGGGATGGAAGGATTACAAAAGGCGAGGGTAATTTTCAATGCAATTAGGGAGGAAGATGGGTTAACGGATGTGGGGAATTTGGCATGGGAACAGGTGAGAGAGGTGTGGAGGGGAATAGAAGACACAAGGTGGAAAGGGTTTCACAGGGAAATAGCGTGATGTGTAGTTAGGCGGGTGCTATCAGTCCGAGAAGTACTACACCGATAGAGGCTGGTGAGATCGGCAGAAAGCCCGGGGGAGTTCTGTACAAAGGAAGAAAATGGTTTTTGGGAGTGCACGTCTGCAAGAAGGGTATGGGGAAGAGTAGGGAAGTTTCTAAAGGTGATAGGGTGGGCACAGGGGGTGTCCTATGAGACCGCAGTGTATGGACCAGTGAAACAAGGCAATGGGAAGTACGGGTGATTTTGATGGGGATGAGGGTGGCATTATGGAAAGTGAGGTGCTTGTTGGTAGGGAAGGGGGTATGCTTTACACAAAGGGAATGCGTACAGCTGGGATATTATGATATTAAAGACTAAATGAAGGGAAAGGGAGAAAAGGGCAAAGGGAGTAGGGCACGGCAAGGCGTTCGGTGGCAGGAATTATTCCAGCCCGCCGGGATAGGGTAATGGTAGGGGAAGAAAAGAAGGGAGAGAGAGGAGGGAAAGAAAAAGCATCGGGAAGTAGGGAAAGGAAATGCGTCGGGAATCAGGGAAGGTGAAAACCAAGTGAGGAAAACAGTAATACTGAAACAAAAACGAGTTGTGTATGCTATAAATAAAGACGTGTGGAAAATGTGGTAAAGGCAAATAAAAAGAAGGGAAATACGAGACCACAGGGAAAGACTGTGTAAAATATCAGGATGCATTATAAATGTTGAAAGTGTCCCAAGAACCTGTATGAGAGCGCAAAATTTATTGTCATGGATTGCATTGCTGATTATGTCAGAGGAGAATCTGGTGATCCAATTGTGAAGAAATTGTGATGGAGAAAGGAGACAGGAAGTTCCCATGGTTGTGTCATGCATTATTGATTCATGTATGATATGGTTTATTGTGAGATATTGACAAAAGGAGGTGGTGTGGAGAGATAAAGAAATATTTAATATTTCCTTAATAAAAAAATAGAAGGCAGAAAGCGTGCTGTACAGCCTACATGAAGATCAAAACATCCTCTAGCAAGAAACAAGTCACGGGGCATGTCATTAGAAAGAGCATTAAGGCAAAGAGCAGCGAATAGCGAGGCAGCAGGAATAACCTGAAGGCACAGTAGGGATCACCATTAAGATGGCTGCATTACCATGCCCACATCCCTCCTCTCAACATCCCATGGTGAAATCTTTGCATGGCTTCCAATGATCATCCCCTTCTCCACAGGGGCATTCTGATCAGGGTACCACTTCTTCCTCAAAAGACGGAAAGACAGAGCTGGCAGGGACCACAAGAGGTCCTCTAGTCCAGCCCCTGCCCAAGGCAGAGTCATCTCTACCCACAGTACCATATTACTACTAGAACTAAACCAATCGCATTGTCACACACCCACAAATCATACGACCCCAAGATGTCCTTTTGCTTCGCCTGTGGCAATAGTAACCCATGTCCTCCTTCTGCAAGGGTTGTTAAAAGATGCTGAATGGCACACAAGGAAGAGGTCCATGCCTCTGCTACAAGAAGGCACTCATCCCCACAATCTGTACCCATCTGACCAAGGGGTAAAACTTCTTCCTGACCTCAAACTGGGTGACCAGCTTGACCCTGAGCAAAGGGGCAAGTCCCTCTAGCCAGGAACCTACAGGTTTTACTTGAGGAAGGAGTATTGGCAGTCTCCAGCCTTGGTGACAGTCGCTCAGCGCTCCTGAGGAAGGAATATGCCTACCACAACACACAGCAAAGGACAAAGAAAAGAGTCTTTCCCAGCTTCATGCTTCTGGGCTTCACTGGTTGCCTCATGAGACACAAGCAGAGTAAAGCATAGGCACAGTTACTCCTAGATCATTCCTGATCAATGTTTACCCGACCTCTTTTTCAACACCCCCAGTGATGAAGGCTCCACAACTTCCCTCAGCAGTCTAGTGTACTGCTGCGCCCTTTTAACAGCCAAGTCCTTACGCCTATCCAACAGTAGCAAGACCAGCCCTCTGTTCACGGGACATGAATAAAACAAACCAAGCCTTTCCTGTGGCCCTCTTGATGACATCCAGGTCAGTCCCGAATGCCCTGCCCCACTCCACAGGCATTAAGAGGCACTGGAGCACAACTTCACCTCAAGCTCTCCCTCCTTGACCTCATCCTCTACCACCCGCTCTCATGACAAACTGCTCAGTTCCTTTCCTTCAGCACTATGCACATACTGCTGAGACATCAGCACTGTGCGCCACCATTCCCACATATTCTTAACACAGATTTACAGTGCCCGCCACCCCTTACAAGAGCTCTCTACAGCCCCTACACTCCTCCAACCACGTATTTGTATTTCTAGAAGACCCATCATTACACAACATTTCTCCATACCCACCACCCCTTTTAGCATGAAGTGGTCAGTAAAGCCCAAGGGTAAAACATCTTGGGCACCATCTAAAATATAAATAAAAGCATGACCACTCCTGTGCCACTTTCCACCCTTGTCTTCACTCCCTCCCTTTCAAATCAACCCTTTAAAAATGCACCTCTCTTTGCAGAAACACTTGTCCATTAAGTTGTCCATAGCACCCAAGCCCACAAGGACTGCCAGCTGTACTGCTAACCACATGGCATGGGCAAGGTCCTTGTGCTCCACAAGACTAGCAGAGGCCCAAAGCTCACAGCTGGTTCTTCTAGGTCTCCCACAGATACAGTTCCCTGGATTTCTAGAGCAGTAGATCTTCCTGGGGCACCAGGAGACCTGGGATTGTGGTGTGGGGTCCCCTCTCATGGCCATCTTTTCCACACACTCCTCTGGAAGGCAGTGGTAGATCCACAAAGAGCTCAGTCAAGGGCCCCAAGCAAGCAGGGGACTCAACAGGAACAAGTTCATCCTTCAGCTCCTCACTAAGCCTCTGGCAGAATTGCCACAACTTCAATCACCTCATTCCACTTGAGGCCAGGGGCCTACCACTGACCTGAGCAACTGTGGGCTTTAGCTGGCTGCCATGCTGAAGATTTTAGGGGGCTATTTTGGCAGAGATGAACTGCAAGGGGTGAGCAGGTGCCTATGGGACTTCTTCCTTGTAAGGCTTGGATGGACATTTGAAAGACTGAAGCCCTCAAGGAGCAAGGAAGCCCAGGTCAGGACTTCTCCCTTCAAGCAGGCCAACCATTAGTCCCATCTTGGCCTGGTCTGTGGAACAGATGATGGGGCACAGTGGAAAGAGCAGGCAACACTGATCCAGGAATCCCAAAACACTTCTTTGGATCTGGCTCAAGTGCACTGGGAGTGGGACTTGTGCTAGCAGCAGCAGTCTTCTGACAGCAGGGCCCCAGCCGAGGCTCAATTGTTGCTTCATCTCTTGGGGATGGTTTTGCTCAGCATTTGCCAGGCTCCAGCTTTAGCCTGTGCCCCTTCCAGGCAGTCCAACAGCTCTGGTTTTTCCCCTCTAGCTGTTCAAACAGTGCCTGGAGCTGCTGAACTGCCTGCTGGAGATGGGCCATCATTTCTTGGGATTCAGGGGGTTGGAGGGCTTGCAGGGATTCTCGGGCAGAACGGAGTTTGTATTTCTACTTTGGGTCCTGCCCCACAGCTCCAAAAAGACTGGTCCAGGTGAAAAGTTGGGACCGAGGCATTGGTGGTCTGGCCTAATGATTGGATACTTGAAGCATGGAGGGCAGTCCAAACTGGTTTCCTAGGGACTGGGGGTATCAGGGGGTCAGCACTGGAACTGGAAGCTGCTGTTGAGATGGAACAGGGCCAAAAGCTGCAGCCAGAGACAAGGTACTCCCTGCATCTTCTTCCAGGGTACCTACAGATTAGTCCAATTGGTAGGCATCCTAATTGGTCCCCAGCATGATTTTCTCCCACATCCATTTGCACAGTGATCCATGTCTGAGCCAAGGCTGAGGTAAGCCTCACTACCCTTCATGTATCTCATGGGCTCACCCGGGATCCTGTTACCGGGGGCCATAAGTTTCTCTTTCCAGAGGTGATGATGTATATGGGCACCTTGGACTGGAGGGGAACAAAAGCTCTGTTCTGAAGGTGCTGGACAACAGCTGTGAGGCAGCTGACTGGAGTTCATCAAGTCACCCTCAGAAGCCAGGAGGTTTAGCTTTTGGTCCTGAGCCCTTGGTAAGCCTCCAATGGTGGGACTTGGGAGGCAGCCTCATTTCAAGTTCGGAACAGCATTTCACCATTATGATCAGGAAGTGACAGTGTAGCTGTTGTAGGCCTTGGGGACCATGTGTGGACATCTGGCCTGATATCCCAGCTCCTGGAAGACGCATGGCTAAGGCACTGAGCCAGAGGCCTGCACTGATCTCCACGTGGACACCTTGCTGTCTGGGTGCTGTCGTGGGTCATCAGCAGCCAAGGTGCATTCAACAGCCCTCGCTGGACATGAAAGCTTTCTGGTTCAGGCTACAATCCACCCATTCACTGCCCAGTCCATGATCTGAGCTGTGTTGTGGCCCAGCATATTGTTTACATTTAAATATGGTGGAGCAAAGGGTGATGGGCCCTTCAGGGATGCACATGGTCAGGCTCACTGTTTTTGTGGATGAGCCAGGTCATTACCTTCTTCCAGGACTTGGCCATGCAGCCAGAACTTCCATCAGGTGGCCAGAGACATCAGCACAAGGCCGTCTGGGTCCCACTTCGTTAGCTGGACTCAGTGCGGTCTTGGTCTGGAGCTGTAGTCCATGTCCTGCTCTAACCTCCACCTCTTCCAGCAATAAGCTTAGCTTGGCAGACAGCTTGAGGGTAACTGGCAGCAAGGGTCCCTGAGGCAGGTCTGTAGATCACATTGACAGGCAGCAGCCTTCACCATTGAGGACACCACCATAGTAGGCAGTCTCTCCTGCAGGGACTGTGCAGGATAACCTGGGACCCACCAGATCTCATGGCCTTAGGGAAGACTGAACAGTCTAGTTTCTGGATCCCAGAGCTGGTTGCTGATGTGCAGGCCAGAGCTGTGGTCAGTAACTGGAGCCACACAATGACAGGTGCAGACAGTGGACCTTGCACAAGTTGGTATTGGGGATACTATGTGCTTATGCTAATCTAGAGCAGCATAATCTACACACTACCAAGCCATAGCCTGGAAAAAAAAGAAGGAAGTCTCTTGGTTGAGGCCAACAGTAACGCGCTAGACGAGGAACAAGGAGTTGTCTCTCGGAACGTGTTAATAGTAGCTGAAGGCAACAGCTGTAGTACCCCACCACCTATTTTATATAAATAGCCAGTTAGTCTCCAAGTGATAAGGTGTTCTTGCTAACTCCATATGGTAATCCTCCCTTCGGGCCCATCATGGCCATTTGCAATTCTTATGCCATACTACAATAGCATGGCTCAAGCAGGAGGCGTCCAAACTGTTTGTGAGACCAAGTGAGCCTTACAGATATTAGCGTTGTTTCATCAGTCAAGGAAAGGAATAAGTCAACTCATCCAACTAAGCCAAAGCAAATAGAGCAAATGGCCTAAATGATGGCATACTTAAGTAGACCATCCCAATACACAGCATCATGCCTTTGGCTTGAAAGCCTTAGTAACAGCAACTGATCTAACCAGATGCATCTGTTAGAGGAAAATGTATCTACCCACGTGTCCAGTTCCTTGCAACAAAGCTTTTTTCTTTTCCATAATTCTAGCAGCTTTGTCAGCATAGACCATAAGTCAGAGGCGAGAAGAACACACAATAGGTGCAGGCAACAGCAGCAGCAGCGTTCCACGATGGTGTGGGGAAAGATACAGTTCTGGAAGGGAGGGTTCTGCATCTTGCACAGAAAGGTGAAAACCCCACCTAACTGACACCTTCACAATCCATACAAAAACTGCTTTGCTTCAGTTCCAAGAGGTTCCAGGGAAACCAAGCAATGTCAATAAAAACAGGTCACAGCCTTTGCGATGGTACTGGAACAAGCTGTCTCTAAACACAGGGCACAGACTACAAGGGAAAGTTCGAGAACTTCCCAGATTCTAAGTCAGCTGCTGCCAGTGCGTGCTACCTCCCTCCTAAGTTTCCCCAGTTGGTGCAAGTGAGAATTTGTTGTGCTCTTGTGGTTTGCTGGACATGCACTGCAACAAGCATGAGTTCTCTTGCTTTGGCATGTAACAATAAGGCATCAGACTGAACAGGTCACCTGCTCCTTTTCTCAACTGAGGGGTGGCAATTATGGGAACCATGACTGTACCTTAAGTCTTTGTCCAAGCCTGCAAAAGAAGTCCTGATCCCTGAAGGGCTGCAGGCTCATCTCTTCACAGCCTGACAAGTCCCAAGGTTTGGGGAACAGGTGGCTGGCCCACTGCTGGAGAGAAGAGCAGTTGCATGCGACTCTGGTCTCTTGTTACAAAGGCACCTGGGATGGCTGTCCATCTTCCACTGCCTTAGTTAAGCAACAGCTGACAATTCTTTGGTCAGTCTGTTCCATGAAGTTTCCAGCCTCCAGCAGACTGCAGACTTCCCAGGTCTCTTCACCCAGCTTCAAAAGCCTATTCTGCAACTCCCACTTTAGCCTCGCAGCTTGAAGTCAGGCCTGAACTGCTGGAGATGGAAAGAGAGAAAAAGAGACAAGTGTGTCAGTAGTGTTAAGGTGGTTGTTACAGCCTTATGAATGCATGAAGCAAAGGAACCTTATGCCTATGAAGCCAAATATACTACAGGTTTTAGTGGCCACAAAGGACTCACTTCACTGGCCATGGCCAGAAGCAGTCAAGTCTGTTTTGTATCCAAGATCTGAATCGTCCCAACCAGCAGAGCAATGCCCAGGCTTTCAATACATGAACAATACAGATGCAAAGTTCAGATGCAGATGGACGTTGCCCAGACACAGGATTTCTGTTTTGGGCTCACTGTAGCACCACTATGGGCATGTGTGTACAGGTGTTTTACAATCAATACGTTATAGTACATATATTATTAATATGTTACAGAAAATTGTATCTTTCTTCAAGGAGTACGTGTATAGTCCTCCCCCGCCATAGAGAAAAAGCATTACATGTTTTCACAAGATTTTGCACATGTACCAAACTACCTACTCCTGGACAATAAATGCAGTGCTCTAGGGTGCTTGTACACATGCCAAAACTAGCCTTCAAAAGTGGCTTAATTGCCCTTTTGCACCACTTTAGTGGTGTTGCCGTTTACACACTTGGCAGCACGTCGCACTTTCATTTCATGACAATGTACATTTTAAAGCAAAATATGCTGTGAACAGTATAGAAGGAGAGGAATTCAAGGCAGGTATTTCATAAGGTGCCCTGAAATACACCTCTCCTTTGAAAAGAGCTGCTAGGTACTTGGTTTCACTGGGCCCCAGGGGCAGTTGTAAGATCTGGAAAGGTGGCAGGGGAGGGGGAGGAGGGGCTGCCACGTCGCTCCATAACACAATGACTGTTTCTACAAATGATAAAGAAACTAAAAGCCTTGCTAATATGCTATGGGTCCAACCCAGCCTGGCCACAGACGGAGCAGCTCTCTACACTCCCACATACGCATCCCCGAGACCCTCTGCAGGGCCCCAAAATGCCTCCCTCTGCCCTTTCTGCACTGCCCTGCCACCTGCAGTGCCCCTTGCCTCTTCCACCCACCATCCCCTCTCACTCCTCCAAGTCCTGCCCTGCCTTCTCTCCATCCCATAAATCCACTATATCCTGCACATATGCATCCCACCATATCCCAGCTCTCCCGACTCCTCACTGCCCACCCCCAGCTCACTGAGCCCTCCCAAGCATTCAAACCTCATTGTAGCTCCTCATATCCCCTGGCTGCCCCCCTGCCCACAACCCCTTTTCATCCACCCAAACACTTCTCCTGCCTCCCAACCTCACCCCCCAGCACCTGCACACCTCTCTATACCTGCAGTGCCCCAATCCTTCCTCCCTATGGGGCCTCCTGCCCCCCAAAGTCCCCTCGTGCTAGTGACCAACCCTCATCCTGCAGATGCTCATGGCCTTGCAAGTCCCTTCTCTAGGAAAAAAAACAAACAACTCTCCCAAACCCTTTCCTTCAGAGACCCTGACCATGAGGCATGTGGGGACAGGACTTCCCCCTCCCCCCACACATCCCCCCCCCTCCTCCTTACACTAGGCCAACTGGCTTCTGTGCTCCACAGACAGAGACTAAGCTATCCCTGGTATCCCAAAGGTATCCGACAAGCAGCATCCCTACTTGGAGAATCAAATCCACCCATCCACCTCTGCCAGGCAGCGTTTGCATTATAGCTCAAAATACCACCTTTCCCTTCTATACGGCATGTGGGGGCAAGCAGGTGTGTGGGGAGCTTGGTTGGGAAGTGGGCATGTGTGGTGGGGTGCAGGAAGTTGTATGGGGTGTGGGCATGGTGGGTGGGGAAAGACTATGGATGTGTGAGACCATACAGGGCGAGTCCCCAGACAACCCCAGACCCTAGATCTGCATTTAGGGGCAGACTGTGTGGACACATTGGCAAGATAGCATGCAGCTCCAGACATGGGCATGATAATTAGGGGCTCCTCCAAGGGAGGAGGCAATGGGCCCAGTTTGAGTTTCTTGGAAAAATACATTTCTCCCTCTCCACATATATAGCAACATAGCATCTATCCTAAGCTTCCCTTTACATACCTTACAAACAATTTGAACTCCTACATAGCCATTACTACCAATGCACCCATCTCCCTCATACCCACCCACAGACTTTATCCTAGTTCAAAAGCAGGAAGAGCTAAGAGACTATTTGGGTTTCACATTGGCCCACGACCTTTTTGCTTTCTGGTACTGTTGCTGCTGTGGTGCAAGACCTGGTTCTCAGTCACTCATTGGCAGGTTATGTGGAGCAATATAAAAGTGAGTAAGGAGGAAGTTGATTTTCATATTTTCTGGTCCACAATATGCAGATGGGTACAGAAATAAATCTTCTTCATGTTTACACTGCTCACAATACTTTGCAGAGAGTGAATGACAGCCATGTCAAAATTGAAGGGGGAGGATCTTTGTTGCATGCTGATGTTATAGGAGACTGCTCCCTAGCTTATTCCTGCAGGCAAACAAATGTGGATTTTGGGTTTCTTCTCTTAGTTTCAGAATTGCAAGGGAGGGCTTAAGAAAACCTGGATTCCTCATCTGCTGTAACCTTGTGAGCTAGTAACAGAGATTGGCATTGCAGATAGCAAGTGTTAACCAATACCAAGCTTTCCATTTTTAAGAGGCATTTAGAGATTCAAAAGTTTTTAGGGGAATATCAGCAGCCTTAACCCAAGTGTGGTAAAAGTGTCTCATGATCTCTTGTGCAGCTTGCATAAGGCCTTCCGGCCTTGTGTGGGGGCTGCTTTTTCTCCTCCTGCAGTAGATAAGCAGTGTCATAATAAGAACCAGTCCAGGCAACGCTCGCTTTGTGATAAGGTTCAAAGCTTCTTGTTAGAACACCTAAATTTTGTAATCATCATACTTGCTCATTATCCTAGAGTTACACCAAAACACAAGGTTACTAAGGGGCACGTAGGTTGGGACTGCGCATGCGGCAGGTCTTTTTGCCGCAGTTCCGTTTTAGGACTACGCACGTAGTCAACTTTGCAGAAAAATATAACCAATCACGTTGGAATCTTTTGTTCAGGTTAGCTATAAAAATGAAACCTCGGGCACAGCTCGGGGTCGACTTTGCTTTGAGCATTGAGCTCCACTGTCGATCTGTTTGCGCAAACAATAAAATGGAGTTGGACCCAGCCTGAGTGTATGACTCTCTCTTTGAGGTAAATTGGATTAGCCTCCAGGGGCACAAAACTAGCAACTTGTGCAACATGAGGGAACAGGAAGAGCCCAAAACAAATGAAACCAAAGCCACAGAGCAGAACACCAGCAAGCAGCACCTCCCCTCCCACCTCAAACATGCAGCTCTAGGTCATCTCAGCCTTTCAAGCAAGCTGCATACTTTCATGCTTCAGTTCTTCCACCCTTCCTTCACAAGTTTTGAAGCCCTGTAGCAGGGACTTCTGTGGTAGTACTGTCCTGCAGAGAAGCCCCAGGCCCTCTAGCCCTGACTTCCAAAAGAGTCTTAGTCCCCACTTGGCTTGCCCTAGACAGTAGGTTTCCAACCTGTGAAGTAGCAGCCATGCTTCACATCTGCATACCCTGCTTCGTATTTCCTAATGTGGTGCTTTCAAGGTCAGCAGGGGGGGGGCTGAAAAGTCACATTCCTGCAGCTTTTCAGGTTACATTGCTGTGCTTTGTTCCATTCTAGCTCACAGGTGACACTTCATAACCAGTCTCCCAATCATAATGATTAGGCATTTAATTGCTTTACTTTAGGAATCCGCTCAAGACTGTTCAGCATGACAGGGAGCAAGCTAGCTACAGCCCTTGCAGGGTTTTTAACTGCAGGGCAGTCATAAGGAGAGGATTCAGACTTGGTGCTGCTGGGACTGGAAGCTTTCAATTTACCCACTCCCTCAACTGCAGCCACTAGTGCCTGGTGGATACCTAGTGCAGGATCAAATCAACAATAAGAATTGGTATAGCTGGCCATGGGAACAGCAAATACCTAGACAAGTGTTTCCCAGCCAATGTGCTATCAGAAATAAACAGGCAGGTGTACTGCAGAATTTTGCCATGGCAATTGCTACAATCAGTACGAGGATGGGGAATGCCTCAACAGATGTGCCACGGAAAATGTTTATTAATTTAAGTGTGCCTTGGGTAGGAAAAGGCTGGGAAACACCAAGGTAAATCACAAGCATCCAGGTGCACACACCAGTCAGCTAATGGGCTGAACTTCCTGGAACAGTTCAGCAGTACAAGATAATGCAGTATCAGTTTGAGCCCCTTTAGCATTTGGGCTGACACCAAGCTTTCCTGATTGGTCCTCTAAACATCCCAGACTGTACAGCTCTTCAGCCCGTTTGCAGTTCTTCAGCTCTGAATAGCATCTAGCTGCTCAGGAGGTCATTGCTCAGGTGCATCTAATCCACCTTCCAGCCATGCGTCTCAACTCCCCTTCAGAAGCTCAGAGCCATCGCTATCCCAGGATTTTGCACCTGCACCTCCAGAAACATTATACATCTCATCCACTGCACCAAACGCCCTGATGGAAAATAGGTGGGAGACCAAACAACAACCGCACAGCAGAACGAATGCACACTGAAGATCTCAGACAAGAACACTCCGTTCCCTGTGGGAGCACGTGTCACACAATAAAACCTCTCTCCCCCCAGCCTCTCAGCTCTGATCTGCAGAAGGAATTGACAAAGCCCTTTTCACAGACAGGCCTATAAAGCTTCACTTCATCAACTTACTGAATCAAAAAGGCCTGGACTAATGTGTCAGATGTCTTGTGCCTGTATTTATAACTTCCCTAACATCCGACTCCCCAGGTACCTGCCCAGTACTTATCAGTTATATTCATTCCCTTTTCCCCACATACTACCTCTCTCATCCACTGCCTCCTCATTTTACATGGTCATTAACTGGCTTTCTTGCATGCATAGGAGCCTCTCTCCCCTGCCCCCCCCCCCCCCCAACTACTTAATAGGTCAAGTAAAAGATAGCACATCTATCCAAAGAACCTTGTCTTTAAAAGCTCAGGAATGAAGTTTTTTCAGGGCATATGGTTATGTATTAACATGAAGAGCAAGTGGAGGCACAGAAAATTCAAGTCTGACTAGATCAAACAGACACAGGGTATCTGCACAGAGCAAAGGATTTAGTTCAGCTTCCAGGGCTTTGAACATCATGTTACACAAGTGCTCTAACCAATTCTGACACCATCTCCATCACCAGATCAAGTTTCAAAACTTCCTTGATACTGTACAAACTATTTCAGATACCGACAGTTGTCCTGACCTATTTTAAGGAGACAGGTTTCAACACAAGTTCAAAACATATCATACCAGGATAAAGCAGACCATAATTATAGAACAGGTCTCCTTCTTTCAAGGAGGAGATAAGTAAGTAGTCACAGCATACTCAGGGGGGAGGGGGGGAAAAAAAAACTAGCAAGAGGGAATAGAAGAGCATCTAGATAGCATCACATTAACAGCTACTTAGGTAGTAAGAAACAAGGGGCTCTACTCATCCACAATTCACACAAGCAAAGTAAATGAGACAAATATTGGAAGAGCTACATACCAGTAAGCAGAGACACTGTCCACCTGGCTCTGAAGATCTGCAAACTAGTAAGGCCCTTGCAACCAGGCCTGGCCTGAAGCATAGTCAAAGGACTTTCCAGCTCCTTAACACATCACCCATTCCAAGCCTTCCTCAAACAAAGACAAAACAAACAAAAAACCAAAGCCCAATCCTTCAGCTTTAACAAGCAAAACCAGGGCTCTTCCAGTCATAACACAAGCCCAGCCCTTTCTCCTTCCTAGCTATTAAAGCCACCCCAACCACCACCCTTATGCTCTCTCAGCTAGCCCCTTCACTGTTTCCACCTGCAGGGCCACCCAGGGGCCTGATCCTCTCCACCTGCACCTCATCACCAATTCAGGCTGTCTGCACCTCTTAACTCACGTAGTCCCTTTGGAGAATTGCAGTAATACTTCTTGCTCATTGTTGAAAGTCCAATACTATGTGCTCAGTGTATTTTCACTGGGAAATTTGAGTCACACTCATTCATTAGGGGTTATTTGGCCTCTAATTTACTTCTGGCTAATGTCACACACATTACAGATTGACTAATGACCTGCTGTAGTCTCATGGCACACCTTAAATGAGCTGGTAATTCAAACACATTTCCTGACCACCTACTCCACAGCACAAGGGGCTAGGACTCTCCATCCAAAATGGCAGAAGGAGTAGGTATATTCCCAAGATTCCTCCTGTACAAATTAGAAATTGCAAAGGCACAGCTCATCTGGTCCTCTTCTGCTACTGCTGGAGTGTCTCCCTTAGGCTAGTGTCCCACTCACACCCAAGAACATTTGTTAGCAGTTCCTACAGCTGGCCAATACAAGGCTGTGGTTATCTACCACAACTGAACACAATTAAAGTCAGGGCAGTCACTGTAAACCTTCTGGATCAAAGCAATTAGCTCCCAACTCTTTTCAACAAGAGGCTTCCACTCAGTGGGGATCTTTCAGTTATGGCAACAAAGGCAAAGCAAAGGACCTTTTTATGTGCCAGATGTTTGTGCTGTACGAAAGGAAGTGTTTTTAGATTTTCCAGCAAGAGCATGGAGATGACAAATTGCTATTTCCATACAGAAAAAGGAAAAAGGCCTTCAGTTTTCTGAGACAATAGATGTGTAGTGCACATGCACTGCCACCAAGTCTTCTGGTGCACATGCACTGCCATAAAGAACTATCTTTTTAACAACTTTAATCTCGTGACATGGTGTAGCTGAGGTCATCCTTGAACAACAGCAGTCACTGAAGCACAGTTTAACCAGGTACAGCACAGCACAAATTCTGCAGCCTGGACCGTTTGCTTGCTCATTATGATGGTTTTCTATAGCTGGTTTATGAACACTTCATTTATCAGCATGTCACAGGCAGAAGCAGCATCTTATCTATGAATTTATAAGCACATTAGATAAAATTGTTTTTAAATCGTTACCAGTACAGTAACCCATTAGCCTTTTTGGAGCTCATGTCATTTCTAATAGATTCTTTATTAAAAGTTCTCCCAATAATGTACTAATCCTCTGTAACATGTTAATAGTTGAAACTGTAATACAAGTGGTATGGCCCAAAGTGAAAAAAAATGAGTACATCTAGCGTATCCATTGAAGAATCCTTTTTTTGTTCTCTGAAAATAGGGGGCAGAAGTGAACAGCAAGAGACTTCCCTCAGGTTATTCTTACAACACACTTTCAGTATTGTCCACAGAAACTAATTATACAAATGACCTCTTCTGGAGGGGTTGGAGATCCGCAATAAGCAGCTGATTTATGTGAGCTTTTTGGATCATCATGTCTTGTGGATGAAGGTGGGCATTGGGGAGGTGGTCAAACAAGGGAGAGGGGTATGGAAATTGAATGTTTCTTTACTAGACAATGTCCAACAGTGCAATGCCTTCCAAAGGGCATACCAGCAGTGGCAAACTTTGCAGCCATTTTTTCCAACACGGTAGGACCGGTGGGTGGAAATTAAGGGGCACATGAGGGAGTGGTTTGGTGGAGTGGGGAGGAGGCGGGCATGGGGATAAAAGAACGAGCTAGTGCATTTGCAAGGGGAAATCCAAGAACTGTGGGAAAGGTTGAAAAAGGGGGAAGTGGTGTAGAGAGAATGGGAAAGGGCAAAAGAGGGGGTGAAAAATTGTTTCCGGAGCAGGATGAAAGAGTGGATGTTCCTGGCAAAGGCAGAGTGGGTGGATGAGGGGTTAGGAATGTGGGAGGTATTTTGCTTTTCAGATGAAAAGGAAGAAGCAGGTGATTGTGGGGCAGGGGTTGTACAGCGGATGGATGGAAGATGCATAAGGGGTTTTGCAGGAGGTGACCAAGTATTACAATGAGTTGCTCTGCAGGAAAGAGGAGCGGTTGTTCTGCTCGGCAGGAACAACTGGAGAGTTTGGTGGGGGTGTGGAAGGGAGAGAGGGGTTCAGTGGCAATGTGCAGGGGGTGCATGTGCACTCCCTGACTAGCAATGCTCTCCACTTGGGCAGGGGGAGCAGGTGGGAATGCCGGTGCCCGCCCTGGAAGAGCTGGCCGATTGCTGCAGCTGCTCCCAGAAGCTGTTGCAGGATCAGCTGTGGGGGGCCCCTCGGGCAGCAAGGTCTGCCATCGGGGGGATCCCCCCCAGTCGGTGGGAACTGGTCACAGAGGGGGCATGTGCCTCCCCCTGACTAAAGCAGCACCAGTTGCCCACGGAAGGCTTGATAAGGGAATTGATGGAAAGTGAGATGCTGGGGGTGCTGAGAATGACGCCGTTAAAGAAGACACCAGGAGTCGACGGGATCCTGGTGGAATTTTACTTGAAATTCTGGGATTTACTAAAGGGGGGTCTGTTGGTACTGTTTATGGAAATTATGGACCAGGGCTCGGTAGGGGAGGAGTTTACACAGGCTGTTGTGGGTCTGAGCTATAAGAATGTGGAGTGGGACCACATTAAGTACTGGAGGCCATTTACTTTATTAAATTTGGATTATAAGTTGTTTTCAAATATCTTAGCGACAAGGTTGGGGGATGTGCTACCACAGGTGCTGGGTGGGGAACAAGTGTATCTGGTGGCAGGGTGGCGGATGACACAAGCGCTTTGGGTACTTCAGGATACGTTGTCATACATTGCTGACTGGAAGTGGAACACCATAATTGTGAGCCTCAATTTGCAAAAGGCATATGACAGCATTGGGCATGGGTTTTTGTTTCGGGTTTTGGCAGGGATGGGGATGCCAGGGAAATTTGTGGGCTGAGTCCAGGCACTTTATAGGAGGGCGATGAGGGGTTTCTTGGGGGAGGCATTTGGAGTGGACTCCGGGTAAGACAAGGGTGTCCGCTGTTGCCAGGTTGTCTTTGTTTGTGCCATTGAGCCTCTGGCGCAGCAGATCAGGGGAGACATTTTGTTATACATGGATGACACAATGTCCAGGGTGAGGGATGAGGTGTCCCTGGAGAGGGTGATGAAGCAAATGGATGAGTTTGGGGAGGTATCGGGGGTGAGGGTGAATGCGAGGAAGAGTAGTGTCTTGGCTGTAGGGAATTGGGGGGATTTGGGGAAATTCAGATTGCAGGTGGAGAGGGAGGAAATGACCGTACCGGGTGTATGGATGGGTACCCAGGGGAAAGGGAAGTGGACATGGGAGGTACTGGAGGGTAGGGTGAAACACGGTGGAGATGTGGGGAACACGAGGCTTATCATCTAGAGGGAAGGTGAAGGTTATCAAACAGTGCCTGTTGCCAATGATTTTGTACACGGGTATGGTGTACCCCCGATCCCGACTACAAGCCCGGCAGGTCCAGTGGGCTTTGTGCCTCGTCTTTGCAGGGGCGGGGAGGAGACAGAGAAAGTGGCTAGGACACAATTGTGTAAGGAGGAAGGGCTGGGAGGATGGGGTTTCCCTAACATGGAAGTTTTTGTTTATGTTCATTTCCTGAAAACGGTGGTGAGGGAAGCAAGGGGGCACCGGGGATGGTTTCAAATTTCTGTAGGTTCTCGGAGGGAAGATTATTACAAAGGTTGGGGTTGTTTGGGAGTGGGTGGAGAGGGGTGTAGGCCTGGCAGATGTCGCTTCCTGATGCGCGACTGGGAAATTTTATTACAGGGCAGAGCTTGGACGGGCTGGGGCTTGAAGGGCTGGGGGGTGCAAAAAGGCTATTCAAATTCGTGAAGGGGAAGGAGAGGATGACAGATGTGGGAGAGCTGGAATGGGAGCAGGTAAATATGGTGTGGAAAGGGGTGGTGAAGAGGGAACGGAAAGGGGAGCATGAGGAGCTGGCATGGAGGGCAGTGTGGAACATCTTGCTGGTGTCACGGTCTCCCAAGTGCCCACGGTCACCCAAGTGCCCAAGCGAGATTTCGGATCAGCCCAAGTTGGTGTTACACATGTGGGACTGTTTTTATGCTCAACAGATGTGGGGACGGGCAGTGATGTATTTGAAGAATATGGGAAGGGGAATGGGGTCACATTTGAAAATGTCTTGTATGGGTTATCAGAGGGGATGGATGGGACGTGGGGGCTGAGGGTGTCGATCACATGTATGAAAGTAGCACTGTGGAAGGTGCTCTGCATGTTAGCACTGAAGGGGCTGTGTTTTTCCACATTGACGTGCTTGCACTTAGGGATCCGCGAGTTGGAGTTTTATAGCGGTAGGGATGGGGACAAGAGGGAAGAAAGGGGTGCGAGGTTGTGGCAAGGGCTGGACTGCAAGAGGTTGTTCCAGCCCTGGATAGGTATTGGTTAAGTTGCGGGAAGGCACGCTGTGCTGGAGTGGGTGGGTGAGGGCTTTATGTGTGGGATACAGAGGGGAGGGTTTTTGCGCCTCGCATTTTGTTTTTGGCATAAGTGCCATATGACTGAAGAGGTACGTAAAGAAACATGGTTTTTGTTGTTGTGGGGACATTACCACTGCATCTCGCTGGCTGATCCTGGCTCCTGTGCATGTTTTAAGTGGTATGAGACTTCACTTATCATGTCTGTGCTATGTAATCCTTGACAGTTGTCTGTTGTAACCTCCTCTGTGAGGCCTCTGTTGCGGTCATTTTTAAAATGTCTGGCTTTGTTTGCTTTTCAATAAAATTATGTTAACAAAAACAAAAAAACAAAAAAAAGCCTGGCAAGAGAAACACAATGTATCTGTATCTATGAGGGCAGGTTTCTTTAAATGCCTTGGGGATAACTGCTCTCCTAGCATGGTTTAGTACCCACTGAGGTGGTAGGGCTTTAAGCCCACTTTATGGAAATGGGATGCTCCTCCCTAGCTTGTTCCTGCAGCCATAGGGCTGAGGACAAGCAAACCTTGGGGGCATCCAAACCCCAAGCCTTTGGACTTGGGCCTGCACTTAGGATGCCTGCCAAAAGACATTGGAAACATCTGAAGCCCCTGGTGGAGCTAGAGGATGTTTGCTGGTTGTAGGGCCACTTATGGTCCTGGACAGACTCATGGATTTGGACTTGATTTAGCTTGGAACATGAACAATTTCTTTAAAAAAAAACAAAAACGACAGATCTAAAGGTGAAGTCTGTACAGACCTTAGTAGCAGGCCGTATGCAAAAAGCAGTGGGGGAAGCTGGAGGAGAAAGTCTGCTGCTGTTTCACTTCTATGCACCAGCAGAAAAGGCAGCAAGGCTAGCTTTCTTCAAGAAGCTCGCTGTCTGTGGGGGAGGGGGAGGCCAGCAGGTGCTAATAGGTGACTTCAGTTGTATCACTGAACCCAGGGACAGAAAAGCTGTGGGAGGAGAGGGGGAGTAGGAGATGGCAAATTGGACAGTACTGGGCGGTTTTTGGGGACATGGATCCGAGAAGAGAGCATTAGGGAGGTATGGGAGGGAGAGAACATTTTCAGAAGAATACAAGTAGGAGGAAGAAAAACTTCACGGATTGAGTTTGTTTTTGTATCCCAAGGCGTAGTAGTGGAGCGGAAAGCAGTGGTGGACGTGGGTTTTTCAGACCACAGGATGGTAAGAGTAAACATAGGGATCAGGGGAAACGGACAAAAGGGAAAGGGGGTGTGGAAATTGAACACAACATTACTAACAGACGACAAAGCGTGTAAGGAGTTTGTGGCACTATACAAGGGTTGGACAACAATCAAAAGATTCTTCCGCACAAGATGGGAAGGGTGGGTGGTGATAAAACAAACAAGAATACAAGAATGGTTTCAAGCTCTGGGGAAAAAGAAAGCGAGGGAGAGAACGCAGGAACTCACAAAGAGACAAGGGGAAGTGCAAGTATTACTAAAACAAGCAGCACAGGGGAAGGCGGTGAATGAGGAACTAATGGAAGCAAAACGCAAAGTAGAGGTGTGGTTCCAGAAGCGTACACAAGAAAGAGTGATTTTGGCAAAGGCGCCATGAGTGGAGGAAAGGGAACAATGGAACCGATACCTGGCATCACGGTCAGGAAAGAGAAGGGAGAATTAGGAAAGGTACAAGTAGAGGGGGAGCAGTGGATAGAAGTTCAAAACGAAATATTAAAAGAGACTACAAGGTTCTGTGAGGAACTATACAAAGCAGGAGGACTGGACTCAGCAAGGAGAGAGAATTTCATGGAGGGATTAGAGAGCAGGATAAAGAAAAAGAGCAGAGTGGTTCAGAAAAAGACGTTGCGGCGCAGGAGGTGGAGGGCAACCTAAAGGCAATGGGAGCAAATAATCGACGGATTACCAAAAGGGTTCTACTATGAATTTTGGAAATGGGTAGGACTCAATCTAGTAGAAATTTTTATGGAGATAATGGAAAAAGGGGAGGTAGGCAAAGGTTTTGCCAAAGGGGTGGTAGCACTCTTACATATAAAGGGTGGGAAAGAAACCCTCCTAAACGTTGATTATAAGTTATTCACAAAGGTGCTGGCGAAAAGAGTGAAGTGGGTTTTAGAGCAAGTGATAGGGACAGAGCAAACATGCGCAGTCCAAGGGTCACACACACCCATTGGTTAATAAGAGACTTGTTGGCATGCTGTACAGACCATAAATGGGATGAGATGTTAGGGAATTTGGATCTGGAAAAAGCCTATAACAGGGCTAACCATGAGTTCCTGTTTAAGGTACAAGGCTGCTCAGGGTGGGGGGCAATAGGGGCAATTTGCCCCAGGCCCCTGCAAGGCAAGGGCCCCCCGCCTCAGCTCCTGTGTGTACCATTGGCCCCCGCCCCAAGACATTGCTCACCAGAATTGTTGGTATTTTGTTTTTATAAAAAAGAGGAAATTGGTGTATTAAAGTGTAAGATGACATTGCTTCAGTCTCAACATGAAATCGTGACATTATGGGACCCGTCCCCAACCATGAAGTAAATATTATAAATAGTTGCGTGTGAAACAAATGCTCATTTGAGGCTTAAGTGGTGGTCGCATTGATGTCCAAGGGGGAGTCTAAGCCAATCATGCTAAGGTAACATCTTTCTTTATCTACGGGTAGCAAAAGAGACAAGATTGATCAGGCAGGCTTATGATTGGCAAAGCCTAGGGCCTAGGCGAAGTAGCCCTGGCTACAGAGTCTGTTGTGAAGAGAGAAGGAACAGGGAAGGCTTTAAGGAGGGATCCGTGGCAGAGCGGGCCTGTTGTCACAGAAAGACCTCCAGGGGAACGCGTTCAAGGAGCGAGTGAATGTAAGCTCTGTGTGTTCTTAACGGCCAAAGTCAG
The DNA here is from genome assembly GCF_030867095.1 of Alligator mississippiensis. Classification (NCBI taxonomy): domain Eukaryota; kingdom Metazoa; phylum Chordata; order Crocodylia; family Alligatoridae; genus Alligator; species Alligator mississippiensis. Next base: position 450,657,519 of record NC_081824.1, read on the forward strand.
AAATGAATTTGCAAGACTATAATAATGAAAATTATACATGTATTATCGTCTTTATATTTGCCATGGAAAATAACAACATTAGACAGAACACATATTCCGGTCCACGTATTTCCCCACTTCAAAAAGTACTTAAATGCAAATTGTCTATGTAACTCTTGGGGGGGAAATATTGAAGTCCAGCTTGATTGAAGAAGCCTGTGCTGCAAACTGCAAATCTTGCTTTCGAGTATTGCAGAGATGACTTGCTCTCTTCTGGTCCTTCAAACAACAGCAGTTGCTTACCAAGGCCCATAAGAATAAGAACAGTCTCACAATGCCCTTAATCAAGGGATTAAAGGCTAAATATACAAGTTTAGTCTCCAGCAACAGTACAAAGACAATCCTCCTTCCTCTGTCTACTCTCTCTGCAGTAAATTTTCTTTTTCCTTAAACAGGGGCAGTGTTACTTAAAATTGCCAATAGCTCAAATGAAGAGCAAGACCTTAAAAAGGGGGATAAGGCAAAATGCTGTGTTTATTGATTACATGAAGCAGATACATAAGCTTGGACACACCAGTAATACAAAGAGACATACAGACAAAACCCCTTCAGTAAGATGTTATAGTTAACAGAAGATGTTACTCAATATTAGCACTGGATGGCCAGGTCCAGGCTTATTGAGGGTGATAGGAGGGGGGGAAGAACAGACATGCATGCCCTTGCTCCATGAGGTTGCAGAGCGTGGCTTCCCCATCTTGGTTTGTCTGCATCTCACTTTTATAGGGATTTCAAATCTCTGTGCAGCCTCGGGGTTTTTCCATGCTCAGTCTTTAGGTCATTCTAGTGTATCTTCAATGAGGTAATTCCAGTCATTGTGTAGTTGGTATATTTGCCTGGAAGCATTATGTTCTTGAAGCATTGTGTAGTTCAAATGGCAGGCAAGATATGCAGAATTCCTTCTTCTGACTATCTTCTTTGAACTTGATTGCAGATGAGTTTTTCAGCCATCCATTAATGAGCTTAATTAGTTTACTGCCTGGTAACTTATACATTGGTGCCTTGTTGCTTGTACAATCAGTTAAATCTTCTTCTATTTTCATGCAAATAGTTACCATTCTTTCACCATTCACCTCTCTCACACAGACTCTCACGTACACAGGGCATATGAAGTTCATCTACTCATGTCAAGGACGGAACATGCACAAAATGGAGCTTTAGTTGTTCATACAATCATAGAGGTTGATCAATTCAATACTATTATCATTTTAACATAATAACTAACATGCAAAAATGCATACTACAGTAAGGCCTGCTTATCCTCTGCTACACCCACAAGCCTGAACCAAGTACAACCCAGCTTACGGGGGTTATGTGAGCACCAGCTAAGATTTCCAGGTAAGGTCCCATTGGAGAGTAATTTTCTGTGGCAGTTACCACAGGGACAAGGCCTAGGAGTGGTGTGAGGCCAGGCCTTAAGGGAGGAACACTTCCTTCCTGAGTAGTGGAGGAGGCCAGCCAGCAGGCCACAGCCAGAAACCCTGTGACGCTTCACCAGGAAATGTTCTCTAAAGACCCAGCCATCTGGGGGCATCTCGATATGTTGCAGAGGGATCTAATTGTGTCCAAGGGCCCACCACCCAAACCTGCAAGCTTCCCACGTGATTCCTCCAAACAGTCATTCCCTACATCTGTTTTCCGCAAGACTAATAACAAGAGCGTGAAAGTGGACGGGCTCATGTGAAGCCACAAGCCAGCTGGCCTATTCTGCTTTCCATGCTGTCTCTTCCAAGATCAGAACAAAAAAAATCAAGCCCTGTACCATTGCAGATTCTGCCATGGGGGTGTGAATGATAACTGGAGAAAACTGTATGACAAAATGAAGAGTCACAAGGCCAATTCTGGTCGTGGAAAGATCTTACAAATGCTCTTAGTGGAAAAGGAGCCATTGGTAATACTCTTGAAAAGGGTATACATTCAGAGAAGGAAAAGTGGTGTAAAGTGTTGTGAGGTCTGGTTGACATTATGCTGTTTCTAGCAGAGCGAAATTGGCTGTTCTGAAGATCACATTCTACCCTAGAGCATGTCAACTGAGGCTTGTTCCTTTCTACGGTACAGTTCATCAGTAAATACAATCAAGATCTGAACTGCCACCTCAAAACTATTACGGAGCATTGAATGACTGGGGAGAAAATGCAAGCACACTACATGTCCTGGTGTAGTCAGAACGAGTATTTGGAGGTGTGCGCCAAGAAAGTACTAAATATGATTCTTATGTACACGAAAAAGATGGAACATGGGATGTGCCGCAATGGTTTCTGAAAATGGTGGACTGTGATAAAGAAAGGAGTAGACATCGTGGAGCAGATCAAGAAAGTATTGGTGGAGTGAAAGGTAGAGTTGCAGGACTGTAGAGGCCAAGGGTATGACAATGCTTCAAATAGGTCTGGGAAATACCAGGGCGTGAAAACTAGGATACAGGATGAAAATCCTCAGGCACTGTTTACCCTGCAGTGCACACTCTCTAAACCTATGTGGTACCCAGGCCATGGAGAAGAGCCCTGCATTGAAAATGTATTTCAGAAATGTACAGAGTCTGTACGCTGTATTTTCATACAGTCCTGCAAGATGGAAAATTCTTCAGGAAACTGCAGAACTCTCTCTTCATTGTGTGTCAACAACTCAATGGGGCTCGAGAATCGATGCTGTTCACCCCCTTGTGAAAAATCCTAAAGGGTTGCTGGATTCTCTCTTCAAAATTGAGGAAGAATTGGACTTGACAACAGAAACCCAGGCTGATGTTTCAATGAGAAGTTTCAATGAGACTGGATGCAATGCAATGAGAAGGATGCATCGTTCGGACTACAGTGTGGTACAAGTCTATCAATAACCAAAGCAAGCTTGTCCAAGGATCCGAGCTCACCATGGAAAAAGGGCTGCAACATGTCAAGAGCCTCCTGAAAGAAATTCAGTGGTTGAATAATTCCTGACCAAGTCTTCTCACAGAAGTTAAGGTCATCGCTGAGGGGCTAGGTGTCACCACCAAATTCAAGAGAACACACAGAAGAATCCAAAGGATGAAGCCTGTCCACGATGAGCCAGCCAATACAGAACACACAATCTCTTCCCTTGAAGATAGATTCAGGGTTGAAGTGTTCATCACAGCCATGGATATGCTCCTCTCTGATCTCTGAAGCCTAGCTGAGACCATGAAGAAACTCTCAAGCTTGTTCTTACCCATACTTGACCCACCAGCTGTTGCAGAGGATGAAGAAATTACAAAGTTTGCAGCGTGCCTGTCCACCACATACCCAAGAGATGTGAACAAGGATGAGTTGCAAGAAGAACTTTGCCTGTTTTACAAAATCAGAAAAGACTCATATTTGTGCACCTCTGGAGGAGCCATGGGCACTGCACTTGAGTTTTGCCACTGGATTTATGGCAAAGATCTAGAATCTGTGTTCCCTCAAATATGCATTTGCTTGAAAATGCTCACTGCTATCTCTAGTGGGCTATGGAATAGAGAAAATCCCACACAACTTACTGATTAGTTTGATGCACTGGCTGGGGGAGTAGTTGGTTAATTGCACGATTTCACAATGATTACACACTTAATTCATACAACACAAATTTATTTCAAATTTCTTTGCTACACATATAACACTGCTTAGCTTTAAGAAATACCACAAACATTAAAAACACAATAACTACAGATATCAGAAACAATGCTCCAAATGCACTTCCTTCCCAAACAATGCTATAAGAATTAGTATTACAAAAACAACTACAATTACAACTAAAAGTTAAATTTGAATCAATACTATTATTTGCATAATATACTTACAATCCTAGAATTCCAAGAAGCCAAACACCTAAATATGGCTTCATTCCTCAGTAGTACAATTTAATGGGTTGGCCTCAGTAGTACGGTTCAATGGGCTCACCTCAGCATTACAATTCAACGGGCTGGCCTCAATACTGATAGGACTAAGCCCCCTTCCTTCAGTCCCTTTCGGGTGCTCCGCGGCTTCAGCGTGAACTAAGAGATTCGTGTTCACGGAGAGGGTGGTTCAGGTGATCGGTCTGATCCGGCCTACACTTGCGATTCTTCCTTCGTCGTTCTGCAAGTGAGGTCACCTCCAAATTGGGACAGTAGGTTACAGTTTGTATTGAGTGAGTTGCTGTCTTGGGCCCCTCCTACCCAAACCTGTCACTACTCCCAAATTTGGGCTCAGATCTTTCTTAACAGATTCTTTTGCTTGGTAATTAGTTTCTTTTGTTGACCATTTTAATTACTTTGAGGAATTTCCTTTCTTTCCAATTTTTTAAAAGGCTCCTAGGGTTTGATCTCTCAGAATGTGGGATGTTTGCTTAAGGGTCATTTTTATGTTCACTTTGTTAAAGGCCTCTAAAGATAAAATTCAAGAGTTAAGACTTTGAGCAAAGTCAGGACCTTCTGCACGTAGACCAAAACAATGGCCTAGATAAGAAGATAAATCTTGTCGTCTTCCTGAACTGGCTAATGGGCAACTATTACAAACATTCAAACTATTTCATTCAATATGACAACTGCCTTGCCAGTCTCTGTTGCATCTGGGGAACACACTTCTAGTAAGCTTAAGATTATTAAGAACTACCTGCACTCAGTGACTGGGGAGGATAGGCTGAACCATTTGATCATTATGACAGGGTGCCTGAACCACTCTGCCACCGGCAGGAGGAGAGACAAACAAGAGAGAAAGACTTACCTCGAGGAGCAGGAGTAGCCGTGGCAAACCCAGAGATGCAAAACACCACACTCAAAATGACCGGAGGAGTCAGCTGGGGCCGTGGCAGATCAAAGGCTGCCCTAGCAAACCCAGCCTCTGGGATTCAAGCCTGGGAAGAGCAAAATGATGTGGGAAAAGAAAAAGGAAAAAAAAGGAAACCACACCAGAGAGGAAAAGCAGGAACAGCTGGGTCAGATGGGTAGCGAATAGGAAGCTGCCACAGCAGACGCAACTGGAAAAAGGAAGATTTAAGGGATGCTGAGGGAGGGTCCAGGGGTTGGAGGAAACAAGGGAACAGAGAGGAGAAGAACAGGAGATCAGTGAGCAGATGAAGAGAAAAGACTGACCCAGAAGCTAAAGTGAGACCCCAACTCGCAACCTACCTGGCAAGAGCCAGTGAGAAATTTGATTCAACAAAGAGGCTCGATTAGCTGTTAAGTCCAGTACCAGGGGGTGGAGAGAACCACTCCGGTGACCTAAGGGGAAGAAGAAAACATAGGCAGAATTACTCTCCAAAGGTGGGGGACAAGAGAGTGGGCCCAGTTGCAGGAGGGTGACGGGGGAACCAGAAGAGAGAAAGATAGCTGACTTGGGCCCCGTGCGGGGAAGAAAGGGGCAAGCAGCCACTTAGAAATGGGCCCTAGCCAAAGGTGCTTCAAACGAGGGAAGGAATATTGACCTCAGGGGCAAATAACAATGCCCAGAACATCAGGTGTTGTGAGGACAGGGGATGGGGATGGCAGAGCCCTGCGAAGAGCTGCTGATACCCTGAGTCTATAACCAGTCTCACTTGTCTCCCAGGAGTGTCTAGACATATCTCTCATAACATCAAAGGCATGGCAGGTGGTCTACAACAACGAGACACTACTATTCCAGTCGAAAGGCAACGTGACTCTGGGCAACACAACATTGACCCCCTTACAGTGGTGCATTGGCCAGGAAACAGAAGAGACCCGACATAACTGTAAGTCTTGACTAACCCAGCCCTGAGAGATGGAGGACCCCTCCACCCAGCTACAGGATACCGGTCCCGCGAGACTGGCAACAAGCCCACGAAATGAGGGTTCGGATTATGCAGGCTCAACAGGTACAGCTGAAGGAGCTGATTTGGGTTTGGGCCCAAGAAGCGGATGCACGGATAGCTGCGCTTACCCGACAGCAGGACTTGAATGAAAAGATACAGGCCCAACAGGCTGCAGTGTTAGGAGCCTCTGAGAAGTTCAGGATCCCCAAGATGACCATCAAAGACAATGTGGAGGCCTACCTGGAAGCGTTTGAATGAACAGTGATCACAGCATGCTGGGCCATTGGGCCCCAGGGTGGATATTTAATTTGTTATGGGCCGCCGAAACGCTGCACCCGATGTGGGCTGGAAGGGCACCTGGCTGCATTTTGCAGTCTCACCATTTATTACAGGTGCAGTGGTAATGGGCACAGAGCAGCTGTGTGTAAGGAGAAATTACAATGTGACCTTTATGTGGTGGGAGTGGGCAGTAGGACATGTTTGTAGACAGTATCCAAAGTCACATGTGAATCGTGCTAGAGAACCTGCAGAAGAGGGAGAGAGGAGTGAAGAGGACGAAGAGACCAGGGGCAGTGGGTCGGAGCTGGGCATTTTTACTGTTGAAGAAACACCCAAGGCTGGAACCCAGCAGGACTCCATCACTGAGGCAGCGAAACTGCTAACTGAATCAGAAAAGGATGACCAGATGGAGGAAGTTTTGCAAAATGTTGACCATGCTGAGTTTGCTGGGGAGTAGAAATGGGGTCGTATGAAGGAAAGGGAGGAACAAAAGAGATGTTTGAAGGGTGAGGGAGAGGGATGTGGAGGGACAACATATGGAATTGGATACAGCTGCTGAGAAGGGAAAAGGAATTGGGTTGCAGAAACAAAAGAAAACATAGAGTGGGAACCTGAAGCAAAAGCCAGTCAACCGCCAGGCCAGGGCCAGGGCTGTTGGCTGTACTACTGACAAGGTGGGGGGAGCAACGTGCCTGGTGAGCAACAACAGAAAAGGGCTGCATTCTACAGCGGTCCCTGCCCCTGAGGTTAAAGGAGCAAATTATGGGCAGGAGTAGGTTATAAAACCATTACACAGCCTGGTTCCCCTTGCTCTGACCAGAAGCCTCTGTGCCATTATAGTGGGGACCCCTGTGCTTTGCACAGTGGATGGCTGCAGAAGGTCCTTGTGCTCCACAAGATAAGCAAAGGGCAGTTGCCCACCATGAGTTATTCTACCTCGGACAGATGGGGCTCTCCATCTCAGGATCTGTTGCTCTTTCTGCTCTTCCTGGGGCACCAGGGGACCTAGGATTATGGTGTGGGGTCCCTTCTGCCAGGCCATCTTTTCCAGACACCATTCTGAAAGGCAGTGGTTGATCCACACAGAGCTCACTCAAAGTCCCCAAGCAACCACGGGATGCAACCAGCACATGTTCAATCCTTTAGCTGAAGATTTTAGAGGACTATTTCTGCAGACCTGAACTTCAGGGGGTGGACAGGCACTCCTGCTACATATATGGGACTTGGCTTTCAAAATACCCATCCAAGCCTTTCAGAAAAGGACTGAAGGCCTCTAGGAGCAGGGAAGTCCAGGTCCATACTCCCCACTGCAAGCAGGCTAATGATTAAGCCCCATAGTGGCCTGGTCTGAGAGACCAGCGAGGGGACACAGTGAAAACAGCAGGCAACACTGATTCAGGAATGTCAAAAGGCTTCTTTGCATCCTGCTCAAGTACTGTGGGAGTGGGACTTTGGCCTCAGCTGGGGCCCTGCTGCCAAAAGCAAGTTCTGCTGCTGCCTGACAGCTCATCTTTGGGGAAGGCCTTGCCCAGCCTTGCCCTGTGCCTCTTCCAGGCAGGCAAATAGGTCCCGTTTTTCCTCTTCAGGTATTCAGTCAGGGCCCGGAGCTGCTGAACTGCCTGTTGGAGATGGGCAATTGTTTCCTAGTTTTCAGGGGCTCCAGGGAGCTTTTGGTAATTCTCACACAGAGTGGAGTTTGTAGTTGCACTTCAGGGCCTGCCCCACAGCTCCAAAAGGACTAAACTGTCAGGGACTAAAGCATTGGTGGTCTGACCTAGTGATTAAACACTTGGAGGATATGGGCAGTCCAAAGTGGTTTCTTAGGAACTGGGGGTACAGAGGGGTCTGGCACTGGAACCGGGAGCTGCAGTCAAGATGGAACGGGGCTAAACGCTGCAGCCAGAGACATGGTACTCCTTCTACCAGGATACATGCAGATTAGTCCAGTTAGTAGGAATCCTGCCTAATCCCCAGCATAATGTTTTCCTGCATCCATCTTGCACAGTGATCCATGTGTGTGAGCCAAGGCCGAGGTACGTCTCACTACCCTCCAGCTAGCTTCTGGGCTCACCCTAGATCATGATACTGGGGGCCACAGAAGCTTCCCTTTCCAGAGATGAGGTAGTGAGGTGCGCTGGACTGCATCGAAATAAGAGCTCTGTCCAGTCAGCTGCTTCATTGCTTTTGTCCCTCACCTTCAGGAGGTCATCAAGTCTTCCTCAGGGTCCAAGACATTTACATTCATCCAGGGCCCCTGGCTACCATTCTGATGGCAGGACTTAGGAGGCAGCCTTGTTTCAAGTTAGTACAGTCTGCCTTGTGCTCTTGTGGGGTGCTGGACACACGCTGGAGTAAGCATGTGTTGTTTTGCTTTTGGCATGCGACAATAAGGCATCAGGCTGAAGATGCGTCACCTGCTTCTTTTCTCAACTGGGCAAGGATAATTAAGGGAACTGTGACTGTACCTAAGTCTTCGTCCAAGCCTGCAAAAGAAGTCCTGATCCCTGAAGGGCTGCAGGCTCATCTCTTCACAGCCTGACAAGTCCCAAGGTTTGGGGAACAGGTGGTTGGCCCACTGCTGGAGAGAAGAGCAGTGCCATGGGACTCTGGTCTGTTGTTACAAAGGCACCTGGGCTGGCTGTCCATCTTCCACTGCCTTAGTCGAGCAACAGCTGACAGGTCTTTGGTAAATCTGTTCACAGAAGTTTCAAACTTCCAGAAGGCTGCTGACTTCCCAGGTCTCTTCACCCAGCTTGCCAAGCCTTTTCTGGGTCTCTCACTTCAGAACTGCAGCTTGAAGTCGGGCCTGAAGCTGTGGAGAGAGAGACAAGTGTGTCAGTAGAGTCAAGATTGTAGTTAAAGCCTTATGAATGCAAAAGATGAAGGAACTTTATGCCCATGAAGCTAAATAAGCTACAAGTTTTAGTGCCCACCGTAAGTGGGACTCACTTCACTGGCGATGGACAGAAGCTGTCAAGTCTGTTCTGTACCCAAGATCTGAATCATCCCAGCTTGCAGGGCGATGCCCAGGCTTTCAGTACAGGAACAATACACATGCAAGTGCCAGTTCAGATCTGAAGTTCCCTAAACATAGGATTTCTGTTTTGGTCATCATAGCACCAGTATAGGTGCATATTTTAGATTCAATACATTATAGTAGATATATTAACATATTACAGAAAACATCAAATCTTTCTTCAAAGAGTGCATGTATACCTCCCCCCACGCCCTCAATAAAGATAGAGAGAAACAAAGCATCAGGTGTTTGTACAGTTTTGCACATGAACCAAAACTAGCTGCTCCTGGACAACTAACTGAATGTTTTACTGTTTTTAGTCTGGGCCAAATCAACCAGCCCTTCTGCTCCAGGCCAGCAAGGCAGCACACCAGGAGAATGGAGGGCCCTGTACTGGTATCACAGGGCAGGGCTGTTCCAAACAGCACTATGAGGAAAGGCCATTTTGCTACAGCAAGTGCTTTGCTTGTTCTCAGTCTCTTGAACTGGTCTGGGGAGCTCAGTGCAGCGATTCTCCACCAGGGAGCTAGCATCCTGGGGTGCCTTGAGAGCCTTTCACAGGGGTCACAGGGGACCTCACCAGGTCACACTGTTAAAAGTGCAAACATGACTCATGAGATAAACCCAGAGATTTCAAACAGGAGCACACAATAGCAAAAACATCCTTACTTCTTGCAGTCTTTCATAGGGCTTTGCAACAGAAAGCCGGCTTTATTGTTTTTCCAAACTTGAAAAACAGTATTAAAAAAGGTGACATTTACTGAGACGTACCTCGTGTCTGAAGAGGTGGAGAATCACAGTTCTGGCATCTCAGGGGCAGCAGTTACAATTTTGGGGGCACCAAAATGAAGAATGGTGAAGTATGATCCACATAAGTTCAGGAGGCGCAGCGAATCCTGCTGCATCCCCATCGTGTCCTTTGTCTCATTCGCATTCAAATATTGGCCGCCTCCTACACAGGGAACACGCAGGTTCATTTGGCGGTAGGGCTGATTCTACTGACTTCGCTAGAAAACCGTCGCCCCATCCACTCGTCTGCCCCATTCCCCGAGATCGAAGACCAGGGCTGAGAACGTGTTGGGTGAAAATTTAGCAGGGTCCAGGATTCCAGAGCTGCCCCCGGCTGCCTGCAACCCCCGTATCTCGCATGCAGGGCCAGCCACCTTTACAGCGTGTGGAGACAGTATAAAATAGGAGGAATTCGAGCAGGTATTTCAGGGCACCTTATAAAGTACACTTCTGATTTAAAAAGAGCTGCTGGGTACATGGTTTCACTGGGCCCCAGGGGCAGTTGTAAGATTTGTAAAGGTGGCAGGGGAGGGGGAGGAGGGGCAGTTAAGCTGTGTGGTGCATCATTCAATAACACAGTGAATATTTTTCCACCAATGATAAAGGAACTAGATGCCTTACAAATTCAGTTTCTAATCCAAGCAGAGAAAGAAATCTAGACCTTGGGGGGTCACTGCCACGTCCAGGGGGGCAGGGGCACATAATGCTAGGGAGGTATAGCTGTTACCTTCCCACCCCAGCCTGGCTGCAGACAGAGCTGCTGCTCCCAGCACTCCCACATGGGCATCCCTCAGACCCTCTGCAGGGCCCCCAGTGCCTCTCTCTGCCCCGATACGCTGCCCCTGCCATCTCAAGTGCCCCTTTCTTCCACCCACCAGCCCCTCACATCCCTCCAAGTCCTGCCCTGCCTCCTCACTAGCCTATAAATCCACTGCTTCCTGCATAGATGCACCCCCTCATGCCCCAGCTCTCCTGACTCCTCACTGCCCACCCCCCTCCCCTGGGCCCATCCCAGCACCTCCAAGCGTTCAAACCTCACTGCGGCTCCTCACATGTCCAGCCTCCTTCCTTCCCCACAACCCCTTTTCTTCCCAACTTTTCATCCGCCCAGACTCCGGCTGCACCCCGGCCCCCAGCCACCCCCACACCTCCCTGCACCTGCAGTGCTCCAACAATGGGGTCCTCACCAAAAGCCCCGTGGAAATTGTGAAGGCCCCCACCCCCAGACCCTTTCCCTCTGGGACACTGACCATGGGGCACGTGGGAACAGGGCTCCAGCTGCTTCCCCCCAACCGCACCTCCTCCTCACGCCAGGCCAACTGGCCTCTGCCTTCCACAGACAGAGACTAAGATATGGAGCATCTCTATTTGGGGAATCAAATCCACGCACCCACCTCTGCTCAAAATACCACCTTTCCCTTCTATATTGCAGGTGGAGGGCAAGGCGGAGGGGGTGGGTCGGGAGCAGGTGTGCGTCTGGTGGGGTGTGCGGGAAGGTGCAGGGGGGGTTAGGGTTAGTGGTGTGCAGGGCCCTGGATCTTCACACCTGGCACAGCGCAGCCCACAATCTTGCCCACACGTGGCAGCAGCAATCTGCCCCCTGGACCCACAGCGCACAGTCCTGTGCCCCTGCAGCGAGCGGCACCAGCACCCCCGTGCTCCCGTCCCTTCCTCCAGCCGAAGCCCCTGCCCCAGCCGCGGGCCCTCACCTACATTCCCACTCGTGGGCAGGGAGAAGCTGCGTGGTGCCAGGAAGGAGCCCCATTGAGGAAGAGGCTTCTTGTTCCTGCAGCTGCCTGGCTCCAGGCTGGGGCTGGTCAACCCAGGCTGGGGGGCCGAGGCTGAATTACGGAAAGCACAGAATACAGCAGGTTTTGTTTGGTTTTCCAGGGCTGATAGACGGTTCTCCTTCTCCACATGTATTTTCGAGCCCTAATCTTGCTGACCTTAATCCAGCCTTGCAAAGCTATCAGGAACATTTTCCAGTGCAGGGTAAAAGATTTAGTCTCTCACCCTCATCTTCACATTGAATCCACACAACCCAAAGGTAGTAGGACAAAGAGGTAGGCAGGGTTTTGCAAGGATGCATGAGCATGAGTGAGCAAAACCCCAGGGGCTTGCTGCCCAGTCAAAGCAAAGCAAAGCAAGCAAAAAAGGTATGGGTGGCAGGGTGGAGGGGGAGTTCGTGAGGAAATGGCTGCCCACTTGTAGTGCGCAGGTTTGTTATTACCCTGAAATAGAATAGTTTTTTGATAGCATACTGTTAGGTTAACAATAATTTGGATTATTAAGAAGTATTAGCTTTACAGCTGAATACAAGGCATGACCTGTGGCCTAGCAGTGCAGCTGACCACAAGGCAGAATGATAGCTAAGCCTTTGCTTGTGTCAAGTAATCATTTTAACTGTATTAAGCATTTTCTGAGTTAAAAAGTGGATCTGTGTCTGTGTGCTGAAAAATCAGCTACAGCAAGAAGCAAGATAAGACAGGGAAGCCATTGTTCTGGGTGCAGTGGTTGTGTCCTTGAGAAGTATCTACTACTGTGTAAGGTTTTGCTAACATATTATAACGTTACTGTTACTTAACATTTAGCTTTTAAAAAGTGCTAGTTCAGCTTAATAGAAATATGCTGTTACAAAGATTTGTAAAGCACCGCCCAAGTAATGCTTTTGTTAACCCTGTAAGTCTTGCCTTATTGTAATAAGTACAAAAGATCGCCTCACCCTTGAGGGGGGGCCATTTTGCCTTTTGCTGGTTTTATGGTCTTTGCTCGAGCAAATAAACAGCTGTCTTTCTTTACCTGCGTTGTCTGTCTATCAAATTACAGCTAGACAACAAACCTTAGGGAGGTTTCTCCCACCACACACCCAACTCAGTTTTAAGCACTCAAGCTCAGTGGGCTTCTGAGTTTGGCTGCTTTCTAGCTAATCATGCAGCTGAACCTAACCACACAAAAGGAGGCTTGGTCTTCCTTCCAGTAGGATGGAACAAGCAAGGGGTGCACATCTGTCTGACACCCTTTAGGTTGCATTACCCAAGAAAGCTCTTTGCATTCAAGACCATGGCCTTCAGAAACTTGCAGCCCAGCTAAATAGCCTTCCTCTTCCAGCCTCCACTAGCATAGATCTCTGAAGTGAGATCTGCTCCCAACAGATTGTCCCCCACTCCTCCCCTGCCTGGCACAGAGGCAAGAGAAAGGTCCATGCTGGTAGTTCAGTGGTCATTAGTAACCTGCTGAGCTAGTACCAGAGATGAGCACTGCAGACAGCTTGACATTGGTTAACACTTGCCTTCTGTTTTTAAGTGGCATTTAGAGATTCAAAAGCTTTAGGGGATACAAGACAGCCCTAACTCCAGAGAAGGGGGAAAGCCCTAAACAAGTGAAACCAAAACCACAGAGCACACCAGCAAGCAGCACCTCCCCTCCCACCCCAAACACACAGCTCTAGGTCATCTCAGGCTTTCATGCAAGCTGCATGCTTTCGTGCTTAAGTTCTTCTGCCCTTGCTTGATTTAAACCAGTAGCAAAGCACTTCATCTAGACATACCACATGACAAGTTTTGGAGCCCTGTTGCAGGGACTTTTGTAATAATGCTGTCTTGCTGAGAAACCCCATGCCTTTTAACCCTGACTTTCAAAAGACTCTTAGTCCCTACTTGCCCAGCAGTAGACGAGTTGTTTCCAACCTGTGAAGTAGCCAGCCATGCTTCACAGGGGGTACCCAGCTTCACATTTCCTGAAGTCAATGCTTCTAAGGTACGGGGGAAAAAAATTGTACCACGGCAGCTTTTTGGGCCATGTTGCCCTGCTTTGTTCCATTCTAGTTCCCAGGTGTGATTGAGAGATTGGTTATGAAGTGATAAGTTAGTAACAAGTGTCATAATGATAGTTGCTTATTACTTTACCTTAGGAGTACACTCAGGACTGCCCAGCATGACAGGGAGCAAGTAAGCTAGAGCCCTTGCAGAGTTTTAAGACCAGAGTAGTCATAAGCAGAGGATTCAAACTTGAGGTGCTGCTTGGACTGGAAGCTTTCAATCTACCCACTCAACTGCAGCAGCACCTGGTGGAAAACTACTGCAGGATCACAATCAATAATAGGAATGGCTATAATTGGTCACCCACACCGCAAACAGGTAGACAGTTTCAAGCGCCATACGAACCACAAGCATTGAGGTGTACAAGCCAGTTGACAGTGGGCTAAACCTCCTGGAACAGTTCAGCAGTTCACCAAGATAAGGTGATATAATTTTGAACCCGTTCAGCGTTTGGGCTGACACTAAGCTTTCCGGATTGGTCCTCTGAGCATCCCACACTGTACAATACTTAAGCCCCCGTTTGCTGTCCTCTAGCTCTGAATAGTATCTAGCTACTCAGGAAAGGGTCAGTGCTCAGGTGTGTCTAGTACACCTTCCAGCCATGCATCTCAACTCACCTTCAAAAGCTCAGGAATTAAACCTCTCAGGCCAGCTGTGTTGGGTATGTATTAGCATAAAGAGCAAAGGGAGAGACAGAAAATTCAAAGTTGACTTAGCAAACACAGGACATCTGCACAGAGCAGAGGATTTAGTTCAGCTGCTGAGGCTTACAACACCAAGTTACGCTGGAAGAGTGCTTTAACCAATTCTGACACCTTCTCCATTAGACCAAGTTGAAAACCATCCACTGATACCATACTGCCCCACCAGCTGCTGGGACACAACAGGGACATAGCAGGCCCCTACCCAGCTCCATGGACTTGGCCACTAGACCTGCTTGCCTGCCACCTGCACAGCCTGCCTGCAGGTGGGCCTTCCTCCCCCAGGTGGGCCTGCCTGCCATGGGTGGCTGTGAGCCCTGGCCTCCAAACACATGAGCAAGCCTGCTGGCCCCACTGCCTGGTGGGCAGGCACACGCACATGTTGGCTGGGGCTGTCCCATCTTTTCATAGGGCCTGCTTATTGGGCAGCCAGGAGTCAGGGCTCAGGCTCCCCTAACTGGGCCCAACATGGTCCAACTCTTTCTGGGGTTGGCTGCTACTACTGCTTTTGGAGCTGGGTGCTATACTGGGCTGATGAGTGGAGTGGCAGGAACAAGCTCCAAGGCCCTGTCCCGGTGCCAAAAATATGTTTAATGCATTAGACCTCACATGGAGGACATATCAATGATTAAACTGAGAAGAACAGATTTATTTATTTATTTTTTAACAGCAAAATGTACTCATTACAAAACATAAAACCAACAACATGACATACCATCAATATTATACACAAACCCACATATAGCCAACTCAAATACCATTGTCTTGCTTCACACGTATCCGCAGTCCCACAGCTCCAACACAGATTTGCATCACATGATATCTACATACATACACAAACAACATTTTCAGTTGAATTAGCAACACATAGCATTATTACATAGCCATATATTTAAACCAAACCGACTCCAAATGGTATCACACACCATTAATATTTTGCCCTCACACATATAAAACCACTCCAAATGACATTACAAAATATCCATATGAACCCATCCAATCATAAAGGACCTCAACTAAATGTTTTTTAAATCCATATGCATCCTCTTTACCCATGTTCTTCGCTGTCATTTCCAAACCCCACCCTTCTGTCATATAACAACTTATTCCCACAATGAAGCCACTTTGATCCCACTTACATCATCCCAAAACATGCATTATAACTTCAAAACTGATGTTACAATCTATTGTGTGACAGCAGTCAACACAGTAGCATCAATTCCCTTTTCACTTAAAGAGATGCTGCCTCTTTCTTCCTCCATTCCACTTACTTCTCCCTTCCTCCCTCCTTCACGTAAAAATCACAATTCACACAGCACCAGCCGTAAGCAGTCCTGTATCCAATGCCATAGGAGGTGGTAAAGGGGGCGAGCAGCGTGACCACCCCGGGCTCCCAAGCAAAGGGGGCACCAACAGGTGCTACCCAGCTGGGTCAGGACAGGGGACGGAGCCACAAGCAACTCATTTGGGGAGCGTGGGGACAGGGGAAGAGAGGCTCTCACCACTGTGTGCACTCTGGCAAGCATGGTGGGGTGTATGCCCCCCAGATCTGTGCACAGGGCTAGGGTGGGCTGCCACTGCAGGCTTTGCCCCAGGTGCCAAACTTCTGTGCTTCGGCACTGCCTGTATCAGTCCCTTAAGAACCAGCAGGTTCCTTACTTTCCATATTGCTACCTTTATACAAGTTATCCAAACCCTCACCCTCCACTCTTCTGGTCCTTTTTTAACTAATCCATACATCACTATCTCATAAGTTACTATTCAGACTCATTTTCATGACTTGCAGAAACCTCTGCACACCCTGCACACCTCTCTTGTGAACGAACACTCCCACAGTGCACGCACCGCCGATTCTTCTCCATTGCTGCTTTCCCTCCGGCATTTTGCCAACTTCAACAGTCCCGTCTATGCTATACATCCTTACCTGGCAGGATCTGCCTTACAACCTTCCACATACTATCTGCGTGCTCTCTTTTAAAGTTCTCATCTGTTGTCTCCATCACACTTCCCTTGTCCGCTCATCTGTCAAACCCCTCACATCTCTTCCTCTATCCCTCCTTCTAATCACCTTTAACTTTTTTTTTCTGTTCTTCCAACCCTTCTAGCCCCAGCTCCTCTAGCTATTCTGCTCTTATGACATTCTCCAACCTCCCGTAGCGGAGCCATGGCTTCCATACCCACAGCTTCTTCTAGCTCCCGCCATACAGACCCAGTCTCTGTAACATCCTTCCCACCTAGAACCTGCAAAAGTCTGCCCTATTGCCTTCCCCCTTCATCACCTCCTTTGCAACCATTCTTGCATAATGAACACAAATAAATACCCCCAAATATGGCAGCTTGCACCATCCCAGATATTTTGCTTTATACACTGTTTTCTCACCACCTTTTCTGTTTTACTCTACCAAAAATAATGCAGATCTGCTG
This sequence comes from Alligator mississippiensis, assembly GCF_030867095.1. NCBI lineage: Eukaryota > Metazoa > Chordata > Crocodylia > Alligatoridae > Alligator > Alligator mississippiensis. Next base: position 450,674,315 of record NC_081824.1, read on the forward strand.
CTGCACCCTCCTAACCTGCTTCCAGGATGGCAGATACATTTTCGGAAGCCCTGCCTCCTTAATGGCCATCACCTTTCCCCAAAATAACATCCCCTAGTGGATCTTTGCTCCTACACCAGCTGCTGCAGGAGTTGTGCTTAGGCCAGGCCATACTTATGCTAAGCTACAGTTAATCTAAGACACCAAAAAGGAGCCTGGGAGTAGCAGGTATTACAGACTGCTGAATGGCCTGGTGCACAAGTTGCAACAGCATTGATTCAAAGGAGAGGGAAGCAAAAAACAGTAGCTGAACAAATTGAGAAGAAGATAAGGAATTTGGAAGAGAAGCATGTAGCAGGTGTCCCAACTTGGCACAGAAGTGAGTTGCAGGTGTGTTCATACCTGGCAAAGAGACAAGTGAAAAGGGGCAGGTAGAGAGAGATACAGAGAGAGAACAATGGCATGTGGCTGAGGCAGGGAAAGGATACTGCAAATGCAGCTGCTGCTGCAAGACTTGCCTCCCCTAGCAACCTAGGGCAGCATGGGCATGTACCTCATCCTTACCATTGTTTCTGGGCAGTTTCTCTATGCTGGCTTGATTGCTGCGAAGACCAGCTAGCCTCCTTTCTTAAGAGACAATAAGCATTTCCGAGCTTTTGCCATCAAACAAGAACTTGAGTCTGTCTTTCTCTGTAGCACCCTGGCTCTAGATGGCTGGTTGCAGGCACCAGTCTCTAAGAAGACACAGACCCAAGCACCCTGGACAATGAAAGCAAGAGCAGGCTGTGGCCAGCTGAAACAATCCCTCACCTCCCTTAGAAAGCAGGTGCTGCCCAAGGGCTCTACCAGCTGCACTTGCAAATGGTGGCAGTGCTGGGTAGGGCCACCACCCCACATGTGTGCTGGTCCTTGCTGCCAGGGGTTGCCACTCTGCCCTGAGCACTCAACCACCTACCCCAGCCCAAGTAGTAAGTGCTGGTTAGAGAACCTGCGCAGGAGTTGCTGCACCTCTGATACGGGGCAGCACTGCTCTAGACACTGGAGAGCACTATTGGGGAATGCTGCTCTGACCATCCCCACTGGGTCATCACCACCAGGACTTGGCCCTACTCCACTACTGGCCCTCCTCAGCCTGTCTGTGAAACCACAGTCCTTTTGGACCCTGACCACCTTCAACAGCAAGCACACAGAATTTCAGCTCATTTAGCTGTCACAACCCAAAGTTGTGATTTTTGTTTTGTGTGTGCTTTGGCACTGCTAAATTATTTTCCTGCTAAATTTGCAGCTTTCTTTGCAGTGTGCATTTTTTCTTTGCATCTGAGAAATGCTCGTTGAAAAGAATTCCTGCCATTTGTATTAGAATTCGAGCCACATTATTGGTTTGTGTTAAATTATGCACACGTGGCGGCTAGTGATTGGCTTGCTAGCCATATAAGAAGCTTGGGTGGTTTCTGTCGAGGTTGGAGAGAAAGAAAGAGAGAGAATTTGTTGTTTTGTGTGAAGATCTCTAAGTACTGTGGATCCTTTTGGACCCAATGCATTTCTTAAAAGGCAACAGGGGTCTGATCAGCCTCTGGCCTCTCCCTGTTGCTGATTGATTCCTAGATGTACCCCTCCCTGCGTGCAAAGGAGACGGATCCACAGAGCTTTGACACATCTGTAGGAGATACCGAGCTTGTTGTAGTCCTTGAACGAGCATTTAAGGGGAGCTGTGCCTGGAAAACTGTCCAGCCTACACTGTGACCATCTTTGGTGTAAGTAAACAATCTTAAATCAACCACTAAGTGTCTGTGACTAATTCTAGCTTGCTGCCTGTTTTCTCTGATCCCGTGTGCCCGGGCTGCTGGCCACAGCCTGCGTGCACAAAAGGGCCCTGGATTGCTCCTGGCCCGCACATTAGCAACAGGAAGTATCAGGTTTAGCCCTGGACCCACTACAGGGATTTTTATTGACTTAAAAAGACCACCCAGGAAGTGACTCTTGTCTGGGATCTCTCCTCTTTCTCCCACTTACATAGCAGCTTTCTATAAAAATGAAGGGTTACCCCATTGCAGACCTGGCACTGCTTAGAGGAGGGCTGACCGATCAGTGACCTTTGTCTAACTTTGTGTTACCAACTGGTGTGTGCCTACAGGTGTCACTGATTTGGCAGAGAAGGCCAGTGGACACAACTTGATCCACCTGCCCTTTACAATAGCCTGTTTTAGACCTCGAGCAGTAAACCCAAGGCCACAAACAGTGAGAAAAGGTGTGAGAAGCCCCCTCTTGAAGCATGCATACTAATGAGGGTGCAGATCAGGAATACTCTTAGTTACCCTTCTAGCACATAACCAGAGTTAAGCATGGAAAACATGAGTAGAGTGACCCTCACATAGTCAGGTAAAAAGAGGTCGTTTGTATAATCAGTTTCTGTGGACAATGCTGAATGCATGTTGTAAGTAAAACCTCAGGAAAGTCTCTTGCTGTTCACTCCTGCCCCCTATTTTCAGGGAACAAAAAAGGGACTCTTCAATGGATATGCCAGATATACTGATTTTTTTTTTTTCACTTTGGGCCTTACTGCTTGTATTACAGTTTCAACTTTTAACACATTACAGAGGATTAGTACATTATTGGGAGAACTTTTAATAAAGAATCTATTAGAAATGACATGAGCTCAAAAAAGCTAATGGGTTACTGTGCTAGTAACGATTTAAAAACAATTCCATCTAACGTGCTTATAAATTCTTAGATAAGATGCTGCTTCTGCCTGTGACATGCTGATAAACTAAGTGTCGTGGAAACACACACAGAGTACTTTTGGGTCAGGTCAGCAGAAGCTTTTATTCAAAAGAAACTACAGCTGTAGGGGGAGTTCCAAAGTGACATGGATTTCCCAAGCACTTGGAAGGGGTCCCCCCCCAAGAGCAAAATCAGGAGGCTTATATACTTTTTAACAGTCGCTTACAACTCACGTGATCATATAGTGAAATTAGCATGAAAAGCGGCTATAATATTACTTCATTATTTCTTTGCTGTTATCAGGATGGGAATTATGGGGGAGATAGGGTTAGTTCACAAACCTCCTTCTTGCACCTGGAAATCTACTTTGTACATACTTTTTTTTTTCTTTCTACCTTCAAGGCCGCGGTGAGCGAAGCATTTGCAGAAGAGTTACAAAGAACAAACACTTGCCCTTATCTGTTCTACTGTACCGAGCCAGCAATTCTACACAAAGCGGTTATGTCATCTTATAACTAAAATAATCAAAGTTTAAGGCATATATTTTTTCTGATTCCACAGCCCCCCCCCCTTTGAGACTATTTAGTCTCACTTTAGCCTTAAATTTCCATTCTCATGAGCCCCTCTATTTCATCATGCAGCCTTTCATGTTTTCTTTCAATCTGCTCACACTTTTGTAACACCATTATTCTAGACTCTGCTGTGGGTTTTCTTGCCTTGCTAAAGCTTCCCCTGCTGGCTTTCTCGCAGCAGAGGATCAGTTGCATTAAGACATAGAACATTATCAGAACTATCAAGACAAACAATATTCCATACAGGATTTTCTTGCCAAGGGCCCCGAAATCTGGGAGCCAGGAGGTTAGCCAAGACCACATTTCTTCTAGACCCCAGTCAGTATTTTCTGAGGCCACTTGATGTAGGACCCTTAACTGATTTCGGATTTTGCGAATGCCAGTTTCGATTCGCATGTCCTGATTGACATAGACACAACAGGTGGAGTTTACTAAGGCACATACTCCTCCCTGGGATACCAATAGGTAATCTAGGGCTATGCGGTGTTGTATAGTTACTTGTGAGATCTGGGAGATCTCTTTTTGCAGAGCCTGAATTGCATCCGCAGTGGCATTTCCCATAGCTTCCATTGTGGCTGAAATGTTAATTATGGCTAGTTCCAATTCTCTTACTCCAAGCCACGGTATGAAGGTTCTCACAAATCGATGGAACCCTGTGTTTCTGGTAGCTAAGAGGTTAACCGCCCTTTTCATGTGATGGTTGAAATTTTTTACTTGTTCCAGATATATTGCACTATGCATTTCGAAACCAGGGATAACACGTCCAAGAGTGCATGCCCCCACCCAATTCCAGGGCAAGATTTTATGAGCCCTGTTTCCGCAGAGCCAGTAAAGGCCTGGGGCAGAAAGGCTACTCAAATCTCGGCAGTTGTTGTGCCCTATCCGGCACTTTCGATTGATATGCATCGTATAGGACGGTCCACGTTCAGCTGTTATTCTGCTGGACCGAGATATATTACAAGAAGTAAAATTGGAGTGAATGTAAAATTCTGATCTGTTTGCAATGAGAGCAACATGAGGTTCCTTAGAAAAGTTGTAGACCATGAATCCTGTACAATTGAGAGAGGGTACGTTACCCAACAGGATTCCACTGGTGCTACTAGGGCTATAATCTAGAGTAGTTAGGCAATGAGGGTAGTGTCCTACAGGTGTGGCTTTATTATAAGCTCCGGTGTTGTTGGATCTGTAACAGAAAGGCGCCTCTACTCTTGGGGAGATTATCCAGTTAGCAGGGGCGGCCCTCCATTCTTTAGGAGCGGACCGATAGGCAGCTAACGAGTAGTGTCTAACGAAGCCGCCGTTTATTGTTCCCCATTGCTGGAGGGATATTGGTACTCCGATCATTGGGATTCCTTGGTGTAGGTGTGCTGGGCTGTGAGAGCACATCCAGCAGTCACTTTTATTTCCAGCTTGAGCCACTGCATGGGAGATCTGCAAATACAAATTTTTCTCCCACCCCCTTGGGTGATACTGAGATACCCAAGTGTGATATATAAGGATATCAGTGCCATTTTTAGATACAGGAGGGACAAAGAATCTTAACAACAAACATAACCAGCACCAGTAAGAAAAAGAACACTACCAGCCAAACCCAGGATGGCAGCCAAAGTCTTTCTTCGTCCTCTGGGCTCAAGTTACCTAAAGGACTGATAATGTCGGCTCTTGGTCTTGATCGAGGTGGTGATCTTCCGAATGGGAGCATTCACTTTCTTCGAGGCCGAAGATGATATCTTCGTTCTTCAACTGATGAATCCGGCTGGGCTGAGGTGTTGGGTGCAGGGGAGAGGTTACTAGCACTTGCACCCTGATGCTCCTCACTTGCCTGAGTGAGGTCCTGAGGGTCTTTGTCCTTGGCCTCAGGGAAAGATCCCAACCTTGGTTGGAATACAGCTGCTTCGGGGTCCAATGGAGGTGATACCTTCTTGCAGTGCGAGGCGTGAGTCCACGTTTGGTGACCTTGGCAACGAACAGCAGAATTAGTGGTCAGAAGTACCTGGAAAGGTCCTTTCCATCTGGGTTGAAGTGCGTTTTTCCGTTGATAGACCTTTACGTAGATCCAATCCCCTGGTTCGAGGTTGTGACAGGGAACATCCGGTGGTTGAGGTAAGGCTTCTTGGACCTGTGAATGAACAGACCTGGCATACTTCATTAATGCCTTGCAATAATTTAGTACAGTTTCATCAGTTAATTGTAGGTCTGTTTGGTGAGGGGCAACAGGTGGTGTAGCTGGCATCCTCATGGGTCGTGCCATGAGTATTTCATAAGGGGTTAGGCCATGTTTTCTGTTAACAGTGTTTCTAATGTGCATAAGAGCAATGGGCAGTGCATCAGGCCATTTGAGGCCTGTTTCAGCACAAATCTTCGAAATGCGCGTTTTTAAATCAGAGTTTTTACGTTCTACAGCACCACTTGACTGTGGATGATAACTACAGTGTAGGTGTTGCTGTATGTTGAGTGCTTGGCAGATGTTTTTTACTATCTGTCCTGTGAAATGGGTGCCACGGTCACTATCTATTGTGAGAGGCAATCCAAATCTAGGGATGAATTCTTTGAGCAATTTCTTTGCTACAGTGATGGAATCAGCACGTACGCATGGGTAGGCTTCCACCCATCCAGAGAACACATCAATAATAACAAGAATGTACTCATAAGAACAGCACTTAGGTAGCTGCACAAAACCAATTTGCAGATTTACAAACGGTCCCCATGGAGCGGGATGGGCTACGGGTGTCGTTTTTACCCGTTGCCCAATGTTGTGAGCTAAGCAGATGGGACAGGAGCTACAGTACTGTTGTGCCATGGAAGGAAAATTTGGGGCAAACCAATTTCTTTGTACTGTAGCAATCATTCCTCCCTTGCTCGTATGGGCCACAGAGTGGGTTAAACGAGCAAGATGTGGCAAAAGCTCTCTAGGCGCCACCAGGCGGCCGTCCGGGGAGCGCCAGAGAGAGTCGGGGTGCAGTGAACATCCTGCACGCAGCCAGTCATTTCTTTCCTTTTTTGGGGCCTGATTTTGAAGAAGGGCCAGACTTGAAAGGCTAGCCAAAGGAGACTGGTCTGCTGAAAAACAAACAAAAACAGAGTTAGGAGCCTGTGGGCCAGAAAGGGCCGCATTTCTGGCAGAACGGTCTGCCAGATCATTTCCTCGTGTGACATCATCAAACGGTTTCTCATGAGCTTTACATTTAACAATAGCAATAGCAAGAGGCAATTGAACAGCTTCTAAGAGCGCTTTTACATAACAACCATGACTGATTTGGGTCCCTGATGAAGTGAGGAACCCTCTTTGTTTCCAGATTTGTCCAAAATCATGAACAACACCAAAAGCATACTTAGAGTCAGTATAAATGGTTGTGGTTTGATTTTTTGCAAGAATGCAAGCACGTGTTAAAGCAATGAGTTCAGCAACTTGAGCAGAACGAGCTTGGGGTAAAGAATAGGCTTCCAAAACAGCATACTGAGTGCATACTGCATATCCCGCAACTAATTTGCCTGCATCATTTCTAAGACAGGAACCATCAACAAACAAAACAAGGTCAGAGTTTGGGATAGGAATGTCCTTGAGGTCAGTTCGAGGGGTTAACAATTGAGTTGTGATAGACAGGCAATCATGAGGCTCACCATCAGAGGCAATAGGCAGAAGTGACGCAGGATTCAGAATTGAACAGCGATTTAAGGTTACATTTGCAGCTGACAGTAGAAGTTTCTCATATTTAGTAAGACGGGAATTGGAAATGTGCTGAGTTTTGCCCTTGAGCAGAAGGGCCATCACAGCATGTGGAACTGCAACGGTTAAAGAATGTCCCAAAACTAGAGAATCTGCCTTTTCAACCAACAAGGCAGCAGCTGCAACTGAACGGAGGCAAGGAGGAAGTCCCGCAGCTACGGGATCAAGGGCAGAGCTGTAATATGCAATTGAGCGATGCTTTTCACCATGCAGCTGAGTGAGTACTCCTAAAGCGATTCCTTCCCGTTCATGACAAAACAAGGTAAAGGGTTTCTTATAATTAGGAAGTCCAAGAGCAGGAGCAAGAGTGAGGGCTTGCTTAAGGGCCACAAATGCTTGTTCGGCTTCAGGAGTCCAAGGGAGGGGTTCCGGGGTGGTATCATGAGTGAATGCTTGCAAGGGTTTTGCGAAAGCAGCATAACCCAGGATCCACTGTCTACAATAACCCGTTGCACCTAAGAATCCCCTCATCTGTTTTCTAGTCATAGGTTTGGGAATGTTGAGGATAGCTTCAACTCTACTAGGGGAAAGGTGTCGTTCTCCTGCTGAGATATCATGCCCTAAATAATGTACCTTAGACTTGCAGAGCTGCAATTTAGATTTTGAGGCCTTGTGGCCTTTCTGAGCTAAAGCTGTGAGGAGTGTCAAAGTATCTTGCTCACAGGCCTCTAAAGTGGGTGAAGCTAACAATAGATCATCAACGTACTGAACAAGGGTGGACCCCCCTTTGAACGTGATAGGATCCAAATCTTTTTTTAGGATCTGGGAAAACAGGGTTGGGGACTCTGTATATCCCTGAGGGAGTCTTGTCCAGGTATATTGAAATCCCTGATAAGTAAATGCAAACAGATACTGGCTGTCCTTATGAACGGGGATAGAGAAAAAAGCAGAACAAAGATCCACTACTGTGAAATATGTAGCATCTGAAGGGATACAGGAAAGAATAGTGGCAGGGTTAGGGACCACGGGGAAAGTGGGTAACACAGCGGCATTTACAGCTCGAAGATCTTGCACAAAGCGATACGTATCTTTACCGGGTTTTTTGACAGGTAGGATAGGTGTGTTGCAAGGGGAGCGTATTGGGACAATAATCCCTTGCTCAAGGAGTGAGGAAACGACAGGCTTGATCCCTTCCTCAGCTTCCTTTGAGATGGGGTACTGTGGGACACGAGGAAGTGGCTTGGCAGGGTTCAGGATGATACGCACTGGTTCAGCACTCAGCATGTGCCCCACTTCATTCGCATGGGTGGACCACAGCTGTGGAGGTACTCGTGCCAACAGTTCCTCTTGCAAGTAGGAAGTGTCAGGATCAGAGTACTCCTGGGTTAGCAAAGCCACAAGCTCGGTTTCCCTATGTTCCGGTACCTCAAGGTAAACACCATCTGGGCTACAATAAATCACGCATCCCAGTTTACACAGCAAGTCCTTACCAAGAAGGTTGACAGGTGCACAGGGGCTAAGAAGAAAGGCATGATTCTCAGACAAAGGGCCAATAGAGATGGAGACAGGTTCAGAGACGGGATGTGGGATAGGTTGTCCGCCTATACCGACAGCATTTACAGTTTCAGGAGAATAAGGTAGAAAAGGAAACTCAGCAGCCTTTAGCGTGGAGCGGGACGCTCCGGTGTCGACAAGACAGGAGACAGGTTTACCAGAAATAAGGCATTCAACAAACGGACCAGATTGGTCAGTAGCAAGCAAAGGAGCAATGATGTCACTGTCCCTCAGGCTGTCCTATTCAACACTGGGGAAAATTGACAGGAAGTGGAGGTGGGGGCTGGGGTCTGGGTCCTTGGCCGGGGCGGTTGGGGCATTCTGATTTCCAATGTCCTTCTTGCTTGCAATAATGACATTGGTTCCCATAGCCTGGGTTTTGTGGGCTCAAGGATCTATCTCTTCCCCTGAATCTACCCGGGCCTCCCCTTCCCCATCCTCGTCCCCTTCCTCTACCTGGACCCTGCAACTGAGAAATCTGTAAGGCCATTAACTTAAACTCGGCACTGTCTTTAGACCGTTCCAATTTGTTATGAAAATGGTTAGCCGCAGCAAGGACTTGGGTCAAATCTTTAGTTTCCCAGCCAATAATTACTGTTTGAATTTTCTCAGCAATTTTAGGGTTAAGTCCCTGGACGAATGCTGCCACTATTGCTTGTTTAGCATTTCCGACTGGGTTATCCATTCCTGAGTATCGTTCAAATGCCTGTTTGAGGTGTTCTAAATAGTCACTGGGGTGTTCATTTTTGTTTTGTTTCCAGGTATTTATTTTGGTCCAGTCTGCCTTTTTTGGGCAAATTGTGAGAACTGCCTGAACCAAAGCATTTCTCTTGTCAATAAAGTCTTGGCCAATCCCTGGGTTTTGATCTGGCCAAGTACAGGCAGCGTACAGACATAGCATAGTCTCCTTGGGCAAAATGGATCGCATGAGCTGATTAATGTCAGCCCATGTTGGATTATAACAATTTATAACAGTCTGCAATTCTTCCTGAAATTTTTCTGGGTCTTCCCTGATTTTTGGGAACTTTTGAGTTAAATTGTAGAGATCACCTGGAGTCCAGGGTGCATGCACAGTTACTATATTTTGTCCATCGGTGCCAATGCCTGGCATTTGTCTTAGGGGGTAAACTTGTGCAGTTCGGGATCTCAGATTGATGGGAGATCTTTCCATGCCTATTCCCATTCTTCTAAATACACCTGTGGTGGGTTGTGACCCAGGAGTAAATTGCCACACTGGTGATGATTGAGTGGCAGATATGGTGGATGAGTCCGGACTATTAAGCTTCGTGGATGGATTTACTGAAGGAGCTTCAGCTAATGGGTCACTAGCCTGGGCTGCAGCCTGATGTTGAACCGGTTGTTGCTGATGTGGGAGTCCCAGGAAAGCAGGGTTCGAACAAAGGTCAAGGATATCCTCTGCTGGCTCCGGTGGTGGGGGCGCCCTGGGCAATGCTGGATACATCGGAGCAGTGGCCAGCGTGTAATTTGGGGGAGCAGCCAATTTCTCCCGAACAGCTTTTAACTGCTGTTTTAATTTTTCTTGAGAGTCTTTTAGGCTCCTAGTTTGAGATTCTGTCCGCCTTTTGGACATTTCATCCAATAAAAGAACGCGTCCCACTGGTTTTGTGGTGTTTTGGATCCACGGGACTCTAACGCCCCTCTCAAGTGCACTATTGTATCCTGATCAAATGTTCCTTCCTGTGGAAAATGTTTCACAGGATCATCCCTAGTATACCAGTTCCTCTTATCCAGGTACTTGCAAGTCTCAGGAGAATAGTGTGTGTACATAAAGTACGGCAGAGTCCCCTTAGGGGGAACAGGAACCTGTTTAGACTGACTTGTTCCCATTTTCAGTCACACAGGGAGACGTAGGAGAGGCTTATTTAGGATGTCCGGGCCGCTCAGTGCCTTGCCCCGCAGTTTTTCACTGCCCAGACAAAAGGCTTCTGACCCGACACCGGCTCATAAAAGGGAAATGGGGAGGGAAACACTAGAGGGATCCTTTCACTCCTGCTTTCGGCAGAAGCTACTGGGACAAGGGGTTTGGAAAAGACAAAATCACTCAGACGCCCTGTCCACTGGGTCACGAGGTTCCAGTTGGGTCCCCTTGCTTTCAAAACTGCCCTGTCAGGCAGAATTGGGGCGGCTGAACCCAACCGTAGTCTCAGTCCTGGTCAGTGGCTCATATTTCTAAATACACACACACATGCACATTTATTCAGTCAGCCAGACCTCCTACCCCACACCGCCTTAGTTAATTAACTACAAGCCCGATGTGCTGTTGGATGAAGGTGCCTCAAACAGTTTCTCCCTAAAACGTACGTTACCAGACACAAAATGGGATCCTTTACCAGACAGAAAATTTTAGCCGGCAGTAAGGTTCAGACTGACCTGTTTTAACAAGTTTCAGATCCAGTTACCACGGCCAAGTTGGGAGCCTACAGGCAGTCCTCCTCCGAAACCCCAATAGAGATTTTGAATTAGGTCTCTTACCTCTCAAGTTTGGCGCCTCAGGGTTCGGGGGGGGGGGGGGTAGCCTGCGGTCCTCCTTCCTCAGCCTGTGTTCTGGATCCGAGTCACGGCACCAGGAATTGTCGTGGAAACACACACAGAGTACTTTTGGGTCAGGTCAGCAGAAGCTTTTATTTAAAAGAAACTACAGCTGTAGGGGGAGTTCCAAAGTGACATGGATTTCCCAAGCACTTGGAAGGGGTCCCCCCCCCCCCCAAGAGCAAAATCAGGAGGCTTATATACTTTTTAACAGTTGCTTACAACTCCTGTGATCATATAGTGAAATTAGCATGAAAAGCAGCTATAATATTACTTCATTATTTCTTTGCTGTAATCAGGATGGGAATTATGGGGGAGGTAGGGTTAGTTCACAAACCTCCTTCTTGCACCTGGAAATCTACTTTGTACATACTTTTTTTTGCTACCTTCAAGGCCGCGGTGAACGAAGCAGTTGCAGAAGAGTTACAAAGAACAAACATTTGCCCTTATCTGTTCTAGTGTACAGAGCCAGCAATTCTACACAAAGCGGTTATGTCATCTTATAACTAAAATAATCAAAGTTTAAGGCATATATTTTTTTCTGATTCCACAATGCCTTGCCCTGCCCTCCTCTCCCACATTTGCTACAAACCTTCAGCTGCCCAAAGTAATGTAAATAACCCCTTTGCGGACCTATTTGGATTGCAGAGGGCTGGGGGGCAGGGGCTGCGGGTGGGAATGGAGAGGTGCCGGGCGGGAGGCCCCACTGGTGTCTGGGCTGTTGGGACACGCTCAGGACAACACCGCCTGGCCGTGGGTGGGGGCTGTGGGGCCTGGGGCCAAGCGCAGGGCAGTGTGGTGGGGCTGGGGCGCAGTGGGGGAGCCATGTCCCCTGTGGGTGCTGTGGGGGAGGGGAGTTGGTGCTGTGGGGACAGTAGAGGCACCTAAGGGCAGGGACCTGGGCCGCCATCTGCCTGCCACGAACCCGTGCTGGTTTCCCCTCAGCATAATTTGTCCTGCCGGGCTCTCGCATATGTGAGCATTGATAATTTTTTCAAAGACTTTGCCAAGGATGGAGGTGAGACTGACTGGCCTATAGTTGCCCGGGTCCTCCTTCCTCCCCTTCTTGAAAATGGGGACCGCATTGGCCCTTTTCCAGTCCTCCGGGACTTGGCCCGTGTGCCACGAGCGTTCAAATATTCCCGCCAGTGGCTCTGCAATGATGTCGGCCAGTGCCTTCAGCACCCTTGGATGGATCTCATCCGGGCCTGCCGACTTAAAGGCATCCAGTTGTTCCAAGTGACTCTGCACCATCTCAGGGTCTACGCATGGCAGTCTGGCGCCTTGCTGCTGCCTCTCTACAACCCCAGTGAGGGACTTGTCGTGTCCCTCGCTTGGGAACACTGAGGCAAAGAACTCGTTGAGGAGTTCAGCCTTGTCCCCCCCTATCTGTCACCAATTGCTTCTGCCCATTTAGCAGGGGTCCTATTCCTCCCTGGGCCTTCCTTTTACTCCCTATATATCTAAAGAAGAATGTCTTGTCCTTTACTTGGGATGCCATCCTCAGCTCCATGGTAGCTTTGGCCCATCTAACTGCCTCCCTACAAGCACGAGCAGAGGAGGTATATTCGTCTTTGGTGATCTCTCCCTGTTTCCACTTTTTATGTGCTCTCCTTTTGGCCCTTAGGCTGCCCTGGATTTCTGCGGTCAGCCAAGGAAGCCTCCTGGCCCCTTTCCCTCTTTTACCCCGCATGGGGATCATCTCGCTTTGTGCCCGAAGGATCGTTTCCTCAAGGCACAGCCACCCTTCTTAGGCTCCCATCATTTCAAAACTACTCTGCAGTGCGTCCTTGACTAATCGCCTGAGTTCACTTAAATCAGCTTTCCTAAAGTCTAGTACTTTCACCCTACTAGTTACCTTACCCACTCGACGTCTTATGGTGAATTCTGTTATTAGGTGATCACTGTCCCCCAGATGGCTACCGATCTGTAGGTCCCCTACCATGTCATCCCCCATTGCCAATACCAGATCCAGTATGGCATTCCCCCTAGTGGGACCATGTACCTCCTGTGTCAGGTGGAGGTCCTGTACACAGGTTAGAAACCTGCGTGAGTGGTGGGACTCCAGACACTTCATAGATGAGAAAGGGACATGATGTGGTGGGGACAGAAGAAAGGGAAGGTGACGATTTTACTCATTCCAAAACTAGGTCTTACTTTGTAAAGCTGTATTCCTGCTGGGAGTCCCTTCCCTACTCAACCTTGAGTATATCTATACCTGTAGCTGTAGCTATATCTATATCCTCCATAATGGTCCAAAGAATTTTGGAGAAAACTCAAACGAATTGGAAATCGCTAGGTATTCATTTCTCTGAAGAGTCTCACAAGTAGGCTGCTCGTTCTCCATGCCCGCTTTCTGCTGGACTTGTTTCCCCAGTACCAAGTGTTATCTGTGACAAATCTGATTAGGAACAAATTGTAAAAACGGTTCTCTATTTTCTTCATTTCCTACTGCAGTTTTCTGAGCAGCGGGTTGGGGTCCTGATGCCGGAGTCATTCAAGAGCTAACTGTCTGCTTTCCTAGCAATTATTTTCACTTTCCTGAGGGACGTCTGAATACCTGACGGCTGCTTGAGCATCCCAGGGCCAGGCACGTAGAAAAACACCAGCTAATTCCTAATGTTATCATAATTTCAGTAAAATATTAATAAATGTTGAATCGAAGAAGCATTCTGCCTTTTGAAAAGACATCTTGTTCAGGAGAGTACAACTGTTTAAAAAGATGACCTTTACCAGGACTTTTTAACTAATAAATATTTAATTGTCTTAAATAATAGGAACATAAACTTTTTAACTATATACATTTTGTCATCTCAGGAATGGAGGTTGTACAGCCATTCTGCAGACACTGTCCGGGTGCACGTCCGTGCTGTTGCCATGTTTAGACGAAAACTGGAACTGACACAGGCTGGGGGCTAAAAACCTGATCCTGCCAAACCTTCCCAGACTCCAGAAATCCCCTGCAGATCCTGCATCCCCATAAACCCTCCCATGGATTGTGCTTAGCCCGCATCCTCCCACAAATTGTGCCAACCCATTCCCCACCCAACCCCCCATGGATTGCACCTGCCCCCCCACCGCCACCCCCCTGCAGACACCCTCTGCCCCCCGCCCCTCTGCCGATGCCCCCCTATCTAGGGTTACCGGGGGGGAGCAGGGAGCTGTGGGTTGGGAATGAGGAGCACCAGCGGGGCTGGAGGGTGGGAAAGGGGCTGTGGGTTGGAAGTGGGGGGCACGGGCAGGGCTGGGGGAGTTCAGAAGTGAGGGATGCTGGGAGGGCTGGGAGGGAGCAGGGAGCTGGACACCTGAGATGGAGCAGCCATTTTTCAGTTAAAAATGCTCTATGCACCCAGCCAGGGGTGTACACCGGACTTCAACAAGCCATTTATATGGCAGACGGATACCTCCAACGTGGCGTTAGGTGCAGTGCTGTCCCAGACACAGGAGGTGGGGGAACATCCAGTGGCCTACATTAGTCAAATTTGTTCTTGGGTCTACTTCCTGTGGGAGACACGTGGGTTCATGCCCATAGTGTTCCTGGGAGCCAAAGATCCGGACCTCCCAGTGAAGAGCCAGGAGGTAGGAGCTGGCCTGAGAGAGAGGGTGAGTGAGCACAGGGGAGCTTGTAGGGGGCTGAGGAAGTGTGAGCATGTGTGCGAGATTGTGTGTGCATGTGTGCGTGTGGGGCCGTGCCGGGCAGGACATGTCGGCTGAGTGGAGCCCGGGAGGGAAACCCCCCCGCCCAGGTCCCTCCTTAGCTGAGCCCCCCGGGAGCCCTGCGAACAGAGTGCACAAGCAGGCGCAGCCCAACTAGGGAGCAGCGGTTTGCACGGGAGTTCGTGCAGAGGAGCGCGCAGAAGGCGCCCAGAGGGCTGGTCCGAGCAAGCGGCCTGAGCCCAGAGGCCTGAAGAGCAGCTGCTGAGACCAGGTAAGTATGAGAAGTAGCTCACAGCCGTGGCAGTGACTCGCCGTGCCCGTCAGCTTCAGCTTCCCCGCACGGAGACCCCAACCAGACAGAGCGTGCAGCCCTGGCCCTGGACTGCGGGGGCTGCCTGGGGTGGCAGCGGCTGCTGACCCCGAGCACAGGCGCTCCCCCACGTGTGGGATGTGCTCCTTGGTGGAGCCCCTGGAGCGCCGAGTGCGGGAGCCTGAGCAGGAGCTACGCACATCAGGGCCCATGAAGGCTACACTGACATCTACTGCTCGGCCCTACTCCAGGGAAACGGCGCAGAGAGGAAGGATGTGCAGGAGAAGGGGGAGGAGGTGGCCACAGAGAAGACTGGCAACAAAGACCCCCTGCAGACACCTGGAAAACAGTTGTCTCCAGGTCCAGAGCATGCAGAGCTGGGGCCACTCCTCCCCGGCATGGCACATCAGGTAGCTCCCCGCACTATGCAGGAGGAGACTCCCACAGAGACGCCAGAGGAGGAGATAAGTGTTCAGGAAGTAAGTATTCCCACCCCGAGGAGGACACACCAGGTGGGGATGGGGACTCTCTCCTGAGGGGCAAGGAAGGACTTATCTGCCATCTGGACCACTTATCCCGAGAGGTCAGCTGTCTCCCTGCTGCCCGCATCCAAGATGTTGTGGAGAGGATCCCCAGGCTTGTCCATCCCTCTGACTATTGTCAGACTATGTTCTCTTCTGTGCTCCCTGTTGCAGCCTCCTCTCATCCAGGGCACAGATCTGGGAGGGCTACTGGGCTGTGCTGGACTCCTAAGAGATCATGTTCGTATTTGAGCCCGGCCTTTTCAGCTTCATGCTGGCGCTGGGCCTCCTTGTCCACCATCTGCATTTGCCTCTGCTCCAGGTCATGCTTGAGGTTGTGCTCCTCAGCTTCCAGCTGCAGCTGGTATTTGCACAAGTCCCACTCAGAGGATGGCCCCTCAGGGTCTGGATGGACTCAAGGAGGTAATCTTGCAGCCTGGTCATCATCGCACAGGATCTTAATCAGGTCTTCTTTCTTCTGCTCCTCCTTCTCTCTTTCATCACCTCTTTCAAGTTGACCACAGGCATGTGGTCATACTCGTCAGTCACCCCATCTATCTACACTGTCCGCTTGACCAAGTGCCAAATTAGAGATTGTTTGCTCAAGGGTTTCCAGTGACTCTGTTCCCTTCCCCAAATGATGCCTTCAAGACAGCAGGTTGTCAGAACCCACCACTACCATCACACGTGGTGGGCCAGTAGAGGGTGCTCCTGCATTGAGCCATGTGTCTCACTGCGCCCAACCACCTTCCAGGCTCCAAGTGCTTCTCTGGGGGTAATGAAGCCACCAACCATGATCTGGTCTGATCTTGGCACTATGCCCCATGGGCAACACAGGCCTAGTAGTCCTTGATGGTATTTGATCCACTGCAAGAACTTGGGGTGCTTCTCTGTCTGAAGCAGAAATAGTGGTTTCCCTTACTCAGCCGAACCAAGGGGATCCCAAGGCGTAATCTACACCCTCTCCCAATGAGTCTCCCTTGCTAGGTACACAGGAGAAATGTATTGGTTACAAGAAGTAGGTTTGGAATATGGCACAGGATAGAGCAATATCAGAGAAGTCCCTTAGTGCAAACGGTGGCATGGTAGCCTTTGATCACGCATATGAGTAAATGCTGGCTATCTATTTAGTTAGGCTGTGCAAAATTTTGCCAGCTGTATCATTTCAAAGCTGTTTAAAAATGTTTCAAGCTCAAAACAGTGAAATTGAAACACAACTAAAGGAGTCAAAATGAACTAAGGGCACTTGTAACATTTCAAAAGCTTGAACCGGTTTTGAATTTTGAAACAGGGCTTACTTGGCCTCAGCGCTGGTCTCTGACAGCAGCAGCAGCCTCATCTTATCCAGCTCACAGATCTAGGGGCTTGCATACCTGGGAGGAGTCTGGCACAACCCAGCAGCCCTGCCAGGGGTGTGAGTGCCCAGATCAGTGTATCAGATGAGGGGAGGCTGCAGCTGCTGCCTGGAACAGGAGGCAGCAGCAGTTCTCTCCGGGGCCGGGTACACTCCATGCCCAGCAGAAATCCAGGGGCTTGCACCCTGGGAGGACGGCTGGGCTGTGCCACACTACTCTTGGGGGACCAGGCTCCCGTATCTGTGCTGGATGAGGGGAGGCTGCAGCTGCTGCCTGGGACAGGCAGCACCAGCATTTATCTCCAGTGCTGGGTGCAGCCTGTACCCCGGGGAAGGCTGCCAGGCTGTGCTGGACTCCTTCCAGGGATGCGAGCCCCAGACCTGTGAGCTGGATGAAAGGAGGCTGCCCTGTCACCTGTGACTGGTGCTGAACCCGAATAAGCCCAGCTTCGAAACTTAAAATATTTTGACACTTTCGAAATGTTCTGAGTGCCCTTGTTTCATTTCGAAGCTGTTTCAAATCCTTTTGTTTTGTTTCAATTTCACTGTTTTGAGTGCGAAATGCATTGAAACAGCTTTGAAATGAAAAAACCAGCAAAATTTTGCACAGCCCCACTAACTAAATAGATAGCCTGCATTAACTCAGATGCGTGATCAAAGGCTACCATGCCACCATTTGCTGGAAGGGATTTCTCTGATATTGCTCAATCCTGTGCCATATTGCAAACCTACTCCTTGTAACTAATACATTTCTCCTAGCATGGGAGACTTGTTGGGAGAGGGTGTAGTTTATGCCTTGGGATCCCCTTGGTTTGGCTGAGTAAGGGGGACCTCTATTTCTGCTACAGACAGGGAAGCACCCCAAGTTCTTGCAGTGGATCAAATACCCTCAAAAGCTACTAGGCCTTTGTTTCCCATTGGGCATAGGGCCAAGATCAGTCCAGATCGAGAACGGTGCCTTCATTTCCCCCAGCCTTGCAGGTGTGGTCCAGGAGTGGGGGTGCCTGGACGTGAGGTGCCCCCAGGGAGGCACTTAGAGCCTGGAAGGTGGTCGGGCTCAGTGAGGTGGGTGGCTCAACGCAGGAGCAGTAGCCACTGGCCCACCACGTGTGATGGTAGCTGTGGGATCCGACAACCTGCTGTCTTGAAGGCATCATTTGGGGAAGGGAACAGAGTCACTGGAAACCCTTGAGCAAACAATCTCTCGTTTGGCATTGGGTCAAGTGGGCAGTGTAGATAGCTGGGGTGACTGACGAGTATGACCACATGACTGTGGGCAACTTGAAAGAGGTGATGAAAGAGAGAGGAAGGAGCAGAAGAGAGAAGACCTGATTAAGATCCTGTGTGATGATGACCGCCTGCAAGATCACCTCTGCAAGTGCAGGCAGAACCCGAGGGGCCATCCTCTGAGTGGGACTTGTGCAAATACCAGCTGCAGCTGGAAGCTGAGGAGTGCAAGCTCAAGCATGAGCTAGAGCTGAAGCGAATGGAGATAGTGGAGAAGGAGGCCCAGCGCCAGCATGAGCATGGTGGCCAAGAGGCCAGGTTCAAGTGCAAACACCATCTCGCAGTACTCAGGATGCAGTCAAACCCTGGAGTTGCAGGCGCTTAGCGAGCCCCAGCTGCTCCCTCAGGCTGAACACACCAATCTCCCCTCACAACAAACATGGAGATGATCCAGAAGCCTTCCCAAAACAGTTTGAAAACCATGCATGCCAATGAAAGCTGGGAAAGGTCTTGAGCATATAACTAACCTCGTCTCCCGAGAGTGTTTGTGCATCACAAACTGTTGGGGACCAGGCTGTGACCAGGGAGCCAGCAACAGGGACTGCCAACAGGGGAGCAGTTTGACTGCAGTTCACAGGCCAGGCATGGGCAGGAGCACATGGGGGCTTATGCCAGAGACTTCAGGGAAGTGAAGGAGGAGGGGTGCTACTATGGGGTGGTGACACGGAGCGCAGCCAAGGCCCCTGCCCTGCTGCTGCCTCCGGCCCGCAGCTCCTGTGAGGCCTCCACCCAGACAGGCCCCTTGGATGGGTGGGCAGTGCCCTGAGCCCTGTCTGCGGGGGCTGCCTGGCGGGACCTCTGAGGCCTGGGGGTAGCGTGGGGGCCGGGAGTCTCTTGCCTGTCCCACCTGTGCCCGGACTGAGGCCCTGGAGGGGCAGGTGAGGGGGCTCCAGGCAGAGGTGAGCAGGCTGAGGGGGATCAGGGCAATTGAAGAAGGGATTGATGGCTACTTTCATTCTCTGCAGGATAAGGGAGGAGCACCAGGAGGTATGGGGGTGGGTGGGAAAGGGGCTGTGGGTTGGGAGTGAGGGGCACCGGCAGGGCTGGGGGGGCAAGGGGAAGGGTATATACCCCTTCCCCCACCCAGGGGTCTGCTTTCTTGCAATTGCAAAACCCTACCCTTATCCCCGCCTTGTAACAAACCTCCCTCCCATTTTCCCCCTCTCCCTCCCACTCCTTGTGCCCAACATCCCTCCTGAACATAAATTATATTCCCTTCTGCTCCCCATTCCCACCTGACCCCATCCCTCCCATGCCTGCACCCCAACCCCCCACAGGTTCCCAGTCTCCCCCAGCCTGAGAATGGTATTCGTGTCAGCTCCTTGTCAGGATGCTCTCATTCGGGTCTGACCCTGCTGCCTCTAAAGAGGCGAGGTAGGCGCCTCCTCTTTTTCTTGTCTGCAGCAGACAATGGGGAGGCACGGAAAGCTGGCTTTCTTCTTTGGCTGATGTCTGCGTTCCCCTGGCTGTTCATATAAGAAAGCACATTTGCTTCCTGTGGGAAGACTAGCTCTGCAGAAAGAGAAAAGCAAAGAAGCGTCGAGTGATTGACTCTGGATAGTAGCACTGCAAGCAAGCATAGAAAACTGGTGAGCATTCAGAGGTGCATGCTGGCTGGACACGTGCCACTTAGAAGTCTAAATAAGGTTCTTTAATTTGGTTTTTACTAATTATAACATCTCCTTTCCCACCAGCAAAAGTATGAGAAGATGTTGTACCATCCAAAATTATGCTTCTGGAAGTCGCATAACACCAAACTTACCTGTGCACTACATGAAACAGTTTTCTGGCTCTGAGATCATTGACTACAGACAGTAGCATGACGTATACACACAGGGCTGTACATTTAGGTTGAAAGGCAATCATTTGACTTGCTTCCTTAATGCATCATTTCCATGTGTGGTTTTCTACAGCTTGCATGTGTTGGGTCCTTTATTCAACAAAAAGGTCAAGGCAAATTCTTTTCCATTCAGCTGAAATAACCCCTTTACCTCATCATTAACCAAGAGCAGGGGTTGAACTTTGCCTTTTGGTATCAGAGGAGATTGCTGCTCCCTGAGCTCGCAGGTACCTGTCTGCTAGCAATGGGAGACAGCTGTTTTCCAAAAAGGTGCCTGTGTGGGGAGGGGGGACACTGGGGTGTTGCGTTGCTGGGTCCCGGAGGCGAGCAGAAAGAAACCTGCTCAACCTGGCTTTCTCCCCTCCCTTTGCATCCTCCCTCTCTTCACTGGCTGTGAAAGAGGGCTGTAAATCCAGTGCAGGGCCTGATACTGCTGCTGATTTGATGGTGATGATAGTTTGACCTCGCAATGGTCAGGGATTGATAGTAGACTCTCCTCCTGCCACTCAAGATACTCAGCAGGCTTAGGGCTTGCCAAACACTGCAAGTACAATGCCTACAATCCAGTAGCCCTCTGTGAAGGTGAAGCTATTCTGTGGGTGATGCTCTGGATTTATACAGTGCTTTCCCCAGTAGGGTCTTTGACCATAAGTCTGGCTTTTGGCAAGACAATAGTTCAAATAAATAGTAAAGATTAGCGTGGGCGTGCAAAACCTCAAACAACTGGTGGCCAGGATCCCATGGACAGTAAGTTTAAAGGAAAAAGGAATCGGGGAATTTGGCTGTACCTTCGAGAGAATATTAAGGGCACTAGGATATGCCATCCCTGTGTAAGGAAGGTTAAGAATCACATCAACGGACTGGCTTGTCTAAACAGCAAATGCTTTTGTGACTTGAAACTTAACAAGGAATCTCTCCAAATGTAGAAACATAGCTACAATACTACAGATGACAAGAAAGGAAAACTCCAGGCAGACCAAGGCACTGCAATACAGCTAGTCCGAGACACACAAGCATCCTGTGAAGTTAGATATCAAGGACCAAAGGAAGTGCAGGTCCATTACTGACTGGGGAAAGGGAATTAAAATTGCTCAATACGGAAAAGGCAATGTGTTTAATGACCTCTTATCTCAGTCCGCATAAAATGTGTCCTAAAGGTCTCAAGGAACTGAGCATACACTTATGAAATCTGCAGATGATGCCAAGCGAGGTAGGACAGCAGATGATCTGGAAGATAGGTTGAGGATTCTCAATGACCTTGACCAATTGGAAAAAACGGTCTTAAATTAATGAAAGGATAGTATAATAGTTACAGGAGTAGAGCACAAGCTAAATATGAGTCATCACTGCAATATTCTTACAAAAACTGATAAAGAGCAAGAGCATATGGGGCTGTATTAACATGCATGTTGTGTGCAAAGTAGGGGAAACCATTTTTCAATGATATTCAGCATTGGGGAAGCCTTAGCTGGAAAACTGTGGCCAGTTCAAGGCATCGTGCTTTACGACAAACAGATGAAGTGGAAAGAGTCTGGAGAAGAGCAACAACAATGAGGAAGGGTCTAATATTGTCCTAGACAGGAAAGTTGGAAGACCTGGATTATGTAATCCTGAGAAAATGGAGGGGGTGTTAGAAATCTTCAGAAAGGGTTGTTACTTGTAAAGAGGATCTCTAGTTGTCTGTGATGATAGCAGGTATAGTAACGGGCTTCCATTGCAACAGGGGGCATTTAAGCTGGAAATGAGGAAATACTTCCTAACTCTAGAAGGTGGGGCTAGGCCCTGGGTGTCCTGCTCCCTGGATGAGTAGCCTTCCCATTAGCTTAAACATTAAAGTATGGGAGGGCCCTCATTCTCCTCCCACCTCTCCAATGAGCTTTTGGCCAGCCAAAATGTCATGACTTATAGTACGGCCTAGTGAGCGCCTCTGACCTGTTCATGGCTCCAAACATGCTGAGCTGCAGCACAACCCTATCCAAAACGGCAGCTATGTGGCTGTGGCCACGCTGGTTAGGCACACAAGGTGGAGTGGGATATAGCCCTGTGACTCAGTTTACATGCACGAGGAAGAAAGGAGCTGTGCCCATTTGAAACATCTAGTAAACTTCAGTCTTCTCCAGGAAGTTATTGAAGTCAAGGATGTAATCACTCACAAGGAGACGGGACATATCAGGACAAAAAACGGCTTCAGCCCATACTTAACTAACTGGAGGAGAGGGAGGCTGTACTGTGCTGCACCAGAATTAATACCGTGATGCGAAGATTACACAAGTCATCACAAATTCCTGGTGCAGAGGTCGTAGATTTTTTCAAGCAGGATGGATTTCAGGGAGTGGATCTGGACTGTGTCGTCCCTGTGGCTTTCTGGGCACCAGTCAGGGTACAGGTGACGCTCCCAGACCTTTCTTCTGTTTCATTTGGCCCTGACTTCAGACAGCGGGACACATGTCAGCTCTGGATCTCTAATTGTCAGTCTTCCCCAGCTGCATGCATGACATCCCAAAGGGGAGTAGAGGTGTGCTGACTCCTACCAGGTAATCAAGAGGGAGGTCTACTCCACCTGGCTATGAGATGAAGCACTGCACTATTTCTAAAATGGATTCATAGGCATGTTCTTCTGCAAATATGAGGAGGATATTTGAACCAGCAAAAAGTTTTGCTCTCTTACCTTTGTGTTCCGAAATGACCTGCACAAGTTGGTAGTTTCCTGCTTCCTCCATGTCCAGATCATATTTTCTCATAATTTTTGAGATCACATCTCTAGTTGTGTCTTGGCTCGTTAACTGGAAAAAGCATTTTGCAGTGAAATATTTTACTTCCTTGTTTCTTGACATTTGTTTTCACTTTATCTATCTGGCATGTTGGTTTGGTGTGTCATCGCTGAGGTACAGACAGTGCACAAATGGAAATTACAGAGAGATGGAAATAGTGTTGTGCACAGAACATCCTAGCAAAGGGTGACAGTTTCTGTGTGTATTTTACTCTACCAAGCTGCGTCTCTAGATTTGGTTTGTCCCTAGTGTAAAAAAGACCACTATGAATGTTGTTTTATTTTGCCTCTGTCTCTCGGAAATCTTTCATTGCAGCGTGGTCACCTACATGTAGCAGAGTCTCAGAAGCCACTAGGCTGGTCCTATGCCATCAAGGCTTTACTTGCCTAAATCTACCTTGGGCCAGTGAGATGGCACAAGCAGCATCTCCCTCACCATGCATCTGGCCCAGGGTTTCCCTCTAAACGGTTTCCCTTTCACTGGAAAGTCCCATACAACCTTCTCACAAACAACTGGGAGAAACATGGGGAAAAGCAAATGACTCCAAAGCAGATAGACAACTGGCTCAGCAGCCACAAGCAAAGGTCATTCTGCATGGATCCAGGTGGGAACGGCAGGAGGCTTTGAGTGGACTCCTACAGGGATCTGCCCTGGCTCCGCTGCTGTTCAGATGATTTGGATGCAGGAATAAAGAGCTTCCTGAGCAAATTTGCAGAGAACTCAAGACTGGGAAGGACAGCAAACGCACTGGGAACACTGTCTCTTGGCTGGGGATTTGGACTCGGGTGTGCTGATTGCTCTTGTCAGAACTAAAAAAACCTACAAGTTCCTGGGTTTTGCTTCTCTGCTCGGGGTCCTACCAAGCACCACATTTGGGATTGGACCTCCGCCTCCTTGCTTTAACTGTAGCGGGTTATGGTTCTTCTTGGTGTTTTGGGCATTGAGAATAGTAGTTGTGTGGGAGGTTGGTTTCTACAGTATTAAGAATAGGTCAGACATAACTTGAGTGGAAAGGTTTAGTTAGGAATCATCCTGCCTTCAGCAGGGGGTTAGATTAGATGGCCTCCAGACGTCTCTTCCAGCTCTACTTTTCTATAAGAGAAAATGAGGGGTAATACACTATGATATTTAGAAGTATATGCCCTTTGGGATCCTAATTTTCTAGTGCTATACAGCATCTTTCGGTGACTTGCCACCAAGCTGCTCTTCAGTGTATCTGTCTGCCTACCTGTGCACACACGCCCATTCATACAAATGGCATGCATGGTTTCTTGGTACCTTAGTCAATGATTGAGGACAAGTGGTGGATATTATCCAGCTGAAAGCCCAGAGAAAAGTTTGGGAGGTGGAATGTACTTTGACTACTAAAATAACAATGTCAATTCACCTAAGAATCAAGGGCATGAGGTGGCCCCTAATATTTCAAAGCTTTGTCTTGGTGTGAATCAGAGCAGCAGAGAATTTACATGTAACTTGTCATCCCGAGTGAAAACACATCCTGTAATAAATCTACACAGCTCTTCCACATCACTTACCAGAATGCCTTTGTACACAGCACCTTGACTGTTCGGCACTGTGCAGTGAATGACGTAGGCGTCTTCGTTCTTCTGGGAGTAAGGTGCAGACAGAGCAGATCAGAGGTGGAGGAAGGAGGAGGTGATGAACACGCGGCCATGGAAGGTACGCATGAAGGAGATGATGAGCATTCAGAGAGGTAAATAATGAAAAATAAATGAAGGGAAAAAGTCAGAAACATGATGGAAGCAGTAGGGATGAAAGAGCAGAACCAGAAGCAGGTATTTTGGGTCTATGCCTGGTTCTTGAATGTTGTTAGTGGTGGTGTCCTACCTCCAGGAGTAACTTGGTTTGGTATTTGTAATGAAGTATTCATATTTAGTATTCCATCTACAACTAACACCCCTGAAACACAGAAGATATCGATTTTTGCCGTTTGAAATGGGTGTTTAGTTGGTCTAATAAAAGACAGCACTTTTAGCCAAAGAACCTTGTCTGCTGAAAGAAACGGTAGCATTCCTGACTGCACAATGAGCTTTGCTCAGGAAGGAGCTCCTGCAGGGCCGATGCGCCTACTGACCTTTCTCTGCCTTTACCTATTGGGCAAGGTTGTGATATGGAAAGTAATATTCCAAAACCCTGGAAGCTTTGCTTCCATCTTCTGCACTCCTTTGTGTTTACAGACTCCTCTGACTTCTGCCCAGCTGGGGAGGGATGCATGGGACGGGCAGGAGGGCAGGGGAACCTGGGATGCGGGCACAACAGTGCGGGGAGTGGGGGATATGCCTCGCTGCCTCTTACCCAGCCAGGACGGATGGCAGGGAGGGGCACAATGCAAATACAGCTTGCTCCAGGCGGAAGGGGGCAAGCAGTAGCAGGGCATAGACCCCACTCCCCGCACTGCTGTGCCCACATCCTGTGCCTCTCTGCCCCGGCTGGGTAAGTGGCAGTAGGGCATCGCCCGCCAGTTGCCCATCTGGGGTGAGGGGGCACAGGATGCAAGTGCGGCAGTGCCAGGAGTGGGGGCTATGTCCTGCTGCTGTTTGCCCCCTTCCACCCAGAGCAAGCCGCGCCATCCCCAACCCCCTCCCCAAGTCCCACATCCCCCTGCCCCGGCTGGGCAGCTTGTCCTAGCCCCAGCCCCAGCCCCAATCCCTTCCTCACTGTGGGGGCAGGGCAACTCAGCCAAGGCCTGGCCTGGTTTAGTATAGCACCATGCGCTTTTGGGTAGCTCTGGGCCACTCATGCTGTCACTTGCGGGTGCCCCGTGCCCCTCACGGGGACTGGGTATTGAGGCGGGATGGCTCCTGCACGCATGAAACAGGCCCCACCCGATGGCATGTGGTGCCCATGCACACAGGACCTGGGCCAGCATGACAGGTGGTCTCCGGGAGTGGGCCCAGGTGATGTGGCAGAGCAGCGGCCAGTGCCGAGCCGCACTGCTGTGCCACATGGGGGGATGTGCCAGGAGGCCCCAAGTGCCCCAGTGCTCACTGCTGCTCCCAGTGAGCTGCGGGCTGTGCACGGGGGGCTGAGGTATTGTGGGGGTAGGTAATGTCGGGGAGCTGTGGGCCCTGCAGGGGACATGTGGGCCTGGCAGGGGGGGAATGCTGTGGTCCTGGGGGCGGCAGTCCATGTGCTGTGTTGGGGAGCTATGCCCTGTTGGAGGGCAGAGGACCCACCCTACCTGTGCAGCATCCTCCCACAGTCCCCGCTCACCCACAGGCCCCCCACAATCCCCCCACACCTATCCCCACCCCCTGTCCCACCTCACTCCTGCAAGCAGCTGCTGGCCCCAGGCTCTATCTCCCCCTCGCTGCAGATCTGGGAGGAGCTGGGCGGGCTTATTTTGCCCCAGATGGCACAACTTGCCCCACACCAAAGGGTGTGGCCAGGCATTTGGTGAGGCAGAAATCCCCGGCTCAAATACGTGCCGCTCCTATTTGAGCTGCTGCAAGCACACATGCTGCATGTGTGGACGTGCCGTAAGGGTGCAGAGAGAAGTGGAGCTCCCAGCTCTAACTCAGAATGATTTTTGCAAAGCGTTCTGAGTTCCTACGTTGCCCGAGACCAAACAGAAGTTCACTGTTGGTCTGGAGGGGTGGGGATCTAGCTGCCCGCTGGGAGCCTGCAAGCAGGTTTCCACAACAAGGGCCAAGCTCTGTGCCAGTGTTGGCTGTTT
Source organism: Alligator mississippiensis (assembly GCF_030867095.1). NCBI lineage: Eukaryota > Metazoa > Chordata > Crocodylia > Alligatoridae > Alligator > Alligator mississippiensis. The sequence goes on from NC_081824.1 coordinate 450,700,795, forward strand.
CAGAATGGGAGGGGGGAAAGGCAGTGGAGGGAGCTCGTTCTTGGGGCTCTGCAGCTGGTGTTGAGGGGTGGAGTGGGTGAATTGGAGCCACCCCACTTTGGGGGGCCTGTAATACACTGACCCCACTCTGTAGCGGGGGCTGAAAAACCCTGAGACTCAACTCCTTCTGCTCCCTTGCCCCCCTCCCATTCTGAAAACACCCACAGGTTGGGAGCCCCAGCAGACACACGTTACACAAGACACTACGTTTTGAAACATCTTTAGCTGACACCACATGCAATGAGGGGCCAGATTTTCACCCAGTGGGCCATTTAAGCTGTTTGCAGCCGTGCACTTGTGTTTGGTCACAGCTATAAACAGCTTTCTGGGGGACAGGAGTAAACAATGCATGTGGAAATTCAATTTTCACTTATAAGACAAATATTGGCAATTCCTCATCCCCTTTTCATATTGAATACTTTGAACAAAAGGTTCTAGACCATACCTTTTCCTGAGGCAGGTTCCTGGGCTGGTCCCCGGGCAGGTCCCTGGGCTGGCCCTTGGGCTGGACTCTGGGCAGGTCCCCAGGTTGGCTCTTGGGCAGATCCCAAGGTCGGTCCCCCAAATGGTCCTCAGGCTGGTCCCTGGGCTGGCCCTGAGGCTGGTCCCCAGGTTGGTCCTCCGATTGGCCCTCGGGCTGGACCTCGTGCAGGTCCCTGGGCTGGACCTTGTGCAGGTCCCCTGGCTGGCCCTTGGGCTGGTCCCCAGGTTGTTCCTCCCGCTGCTCCCCGGGATGGCCCTCGGGCTGCACCCCGGGCTGGACCTCGGGCAGGTCCCCAGGCTGGCCCTCGGGCTGCTCTTCAGGCTGGCCCTTGGGTTGGACTTCGGGCAGGTCCCAAGGTCGGTCTGCCAGATGGGTCTCGGGCTGGTCCCTGGGCTGGCCCTCGGGCTGGTCCCCAGGTTGGTCCTCCGCCTGGCCCTCAGGCTGCTCCCCAGGCTGGACCTCGGGCAGGTCCCTGGGCTGGTCCTCGGGCAGGGCCCCTGGCTGGCCTTCGGGATGGTCCCCAGGTTGGTCCTCCAGCTGCTCCCCGGGCTGGCCTTTGGGCTGCTCCCCGGGGTGGACCTCAGGCAGTTCCCCGGGCTGGCCCTTGGGCTGGTCTCCTGGCTGGTCCGCAGGATGGTCCTCGGGATGGTCCCCAGGCTGGCCTAGATACACCAGTTTATTTTGAGCTAAATGAGGTGAGTGAAAATGGCTCTACCAGCCTTAGTTATGTATGGATAGTTTATGGAAAGAAGCCACAGAAATAGAATTTTTAACAATTGTTTACAAAAATCAGTTCTCTGTCCTCCATTTCTGATTCCTTCCCTCCCCAACTGGCATCTCCCCTCTCTCTCTCTTTATCTTAACTCAGTAAAATCAACTCTAAATCTTGTTCTACAAGATGTTAACCTCTTAATTTCCACTGGCATTTCCCCTATAGTCTAACTCATTGACACTTCTCAGTCAAGTGAGGTGTCTGTCACTCAAAGTTTAAGAACCTTTTTCAAATATTACTACAAGAAATAAATGCAAGAACAAAACCCCTGGAAACTTCTGCTTGCTTTGAACAACAGTTGGATCGAAACATAGACCTGAACATTTTCTTGGCCCACTGGAACCAAATCCAGGACAGAACCTCATTAGACACCTATTAGCAACCTTGGAGATATGAATGTTTTTGGGGCTGAAGAAAAAGTTGGCCGGGGAACTCCCTTTTTGAGGGATGCAATGCATCTTTTATCCACCTTTAAATGCCTGAGTTTATCTGGCGGTGAACCCAATTCTAAAATAACACCTTCTTTCTGGAACATCCACCAGGTCAAGTTTATGGGGTTAAAATACTGCTTTGCTTTTGTATCCTCTATTTCATATATCATTTCCTTTCACTTCTGTGCCAAAGCGAGACATTAGCACATTGCACCAGGTCCAAGAAGCATACCCAGCAAGTGATTTGCCACAGGAAAGTTTCTAACTGGGTTAAGGACCGTGTGTCAATTTGATGCTGGACATATAGCATTCTTGTATTGCCACAGCTCACCATTGTTTCAGCAGGTCTTTGACCTGGAATGTAAGTTATTTCTCTGTCCTTGGAGGTCAGAAGCCCAACACTCAAAGAGGAAAAAACACTCACACGCACTTCCTGTGCTATGGTGGTCACTAGCAAGACATGCTTCACGACAAAAAGGCTTTGCCTGAAGCTGCCTTTGGTCAGAGCACGGTAACACCTGATGAGATTTTTCTCTTTGCAAGGGGAAAAGTAGGTAGAGAGCAGCTTTGGCCATACTTCCAAGGTGCTGAAAATGCAAAGGCAATTTGCCTCTTGGCTGCTGCTCTGACTCTTGTGCGCTGGCAAATTCTCTGAAATGCCAAGTTGCCAGTTTCCAATCCGCACGACCAGGCCTGTGATTCCCCACTGCAGATTTGTGTTTCTACCCACTCTTTACCCACTCTCCCAGGAGAGATTCACCAGGGACAGAGCCAGAAAAACCCAAAGGTCTACAGGGCCTGATCCTGTCGTGTAAGTGATATCAGGATTAGGCCCTGGCAATATAATTGTTGCTAACATTTACCTCCCAAAATGCAATTCTTTAGTGCAGTTTCGGAGATGATGAAGTGATAGCTTGAAAAAAAATATAACTTACTCTCATTTTCTGCTTCGTTTTGAAACTGGTGGAGGAGGTGTTTGGCCTCCATTTCAATGTCACAGCCAGGGACGTTCTTGTTCAGGTGTGCTATTACTTTCTGCAGTGTGTGGTACTTCGGTGGCTCTTTGAAATCTTCAGGGCTAAAGTGCAGCCAAGTTTTCAAGAAGAAGATGATTGGACTGAAAAGAAATACATTGACAAAATCCAGTCATAATCAGTCTTTGTAACAGTGATATTTGTCATTCAAACTTGTATAAAAAGATGAATCTATTCCTTCTGCTATGAGCAAGCAAGGAATTCTGATCTGGGCACCTTTTTCCGTAATCCTGGTCTAAACTCACTGACACACATTTTACCACTCTTAATTACTCATCAAACTAGTGAATGAACACTGAATTGTATCCTCAAGATGCAAAATATAGGACAATTATAACTATTTTTAGCTATATCACCATCCTCCAATTTGATCTAGTATTACAGCAAACAAAGTAAAAGAGACACAGGAAAACACGAACATCCTGCCCCAAACACAACCTTTACACAACACACAAATTGCCTGGCTTTCTCGCTTTCTACTTTTCTTGCTTTCTTTTTTTCTTGCTACATTTGGGCCACTTTCTGCAGTGCTTCTCTCCTAGTGTCACACAAAGAAGAAATGCCTACTTGAGTGGGTAAACTTCAGCTAAGCCACTACCACAGCTTTTGAGGTCTGCCAGTCTCTCCCCTTGCTCTCCCACAGACAGGCAGGAATAATGCCCATTCTCCTGTACAGACATGATACATAGGACCGTAAGAATCACAATCTGGCTCAGAGCAGAGGCCCGGCTATCTCGCAACACTGTCTCCACAAGTGGTAAGGAGCAGATGTTTTGGAGGACAAGTAGGAGAAAGTGAATAGAGAGATGCATCCTCCGTCTCGATGTTTGCTAAGTCACCACGCACGTGGACATCCCTAAGCCCTATGACTGACAGCCCCAGATTGACAACTTTCGAAAGGGTAGTTGCAGTCTTTTCCTGAACCTGATTATAGTACTGGCCTCCACAACATCTGGGGGTGATGTGTTTCACAAATTAGTGAGGTGTGAAAAAGTGCTTCCTTTTGGTTGTTTCAAACCTGGTGCCTCATCATTTAATGAGGTGGCCCTAAATTCTTGTATCAGGAGACAGTAAATACAGGTTTCCTTCGATTTCTTCTCTACACGCATTCCTGGAGCATGGCACATCAGTCACATTTGCATAATGCAAACCCACTTTACAATTCATAGATTCATAGATGTAGGGTGGGAAGGGACCTTGTAGATCTGCTAGTCCGACCCCTGCCCTGGCAGGAGAGAAAACTGGGCTCAAATGACCCCAGCCAGGTAAACGTCGAGACTCCTCTTAAAGACCCCCAGGGTAGGAGCCAGCACCACTTCGCTTGGGAGTTGGTGCCAGATCCCAGCCGCTCTGACTGTGAAGCAGTGCCTTCGGATGTCTAGTCTAAACCTACTCTCTAGCAACTTACGGCCGTTATTCCTTGTTACTCAGGGAGACCCTCAGGGGAAAAAGGTCTCTCCCAAACCCCGCTGGTCTCCTGTAGTAAGTTTACAGATGGCCACCAGGTCCCCCCTCAGCCTTCTCTTGCAAAGGTTGAACAGGTTCAGGTCCCATAGCCTCTCCTCATAGGGTCTGCCCTGCTGTCCCCGGATCATGCGGGTGGCCCTGCTCTGGACCCTCTCCATGCTGTCCACGTCCCGCCTGAAATGCAGCGCCCAGAACTGGACACAGTACTCCAACTGCAGCCTGACCAGTGTCGCATAGAGGGGGAGGATCCAGCTGTTCCCCCATCCCCCACATCCGGGCCACTCTTCCCTTCCCCTCCCCCACACATCTGGATTGGGGTTGCCCTGACCCAAACTGCCCCTCCCCATGCATTCAGATCAGGACTGGGACCAAGACTGGCTGCTGCACCCCGCTGCAGTTTCCAGAGGCTCTGATAAAGCCTTAAGCAAAGTATATAGGGGATTAAAACACATCTGTTCCAGAGTGGGCAGTAGCCTCAGGAAGTCCTGGTTTGCAAGGCCATTATTTTAGCCACTAATTTATATTTCTTCCCAAGTAAACCCAAAGAGAAGCAGGTTATTCAGCACTTTATTAACATCAGACTTAGAGATAAGATCGAGCTTCGACCATCTCAGGTCCAGACTCAACAGCTGCTGCTTCCCAGAACATGCCATACTCGCACTTCACAGCCCCACAGCCCCCCAGTTAAGAGGATTTCCCGATGGTAGGACTGGTAGGTCAGATATTTTATAACGTGTAATGGTAAGTATTAATAATCATTTTGTAGTGTGGTTTGAAAACCTGTGGCTTTCTCTGTAACACCCCCCTGCCAGAATGTCTTAGGAATGAGCAATGTTAAACTTCGGAAAACTAAAAACCCTATTCATGAAACTTTGTAGAAAGGTTGTTTCTGGGAGGGAAGATGCTGTGTAAGGGCTTGGAAGTTAGACTCTCGTCTTGGATTTACTAGTCCTGGGGTACTGACGAGATGGCACATGACAGAAAAGGATGTGGAACTTGTTTTTTCCCAAAAGAAATGAAAGAATTGAAGCTACTTGAACCCTTGCTTAAATCCAATCATTGACAAGCAAGATCATGGGAGTTAAGACAATTTACTTAATGTGGGAAACTGTGTTAATTTACTTGCCGGAAGCTGTGCTAGCACTCTTATAGAGAAACTCAGAGCCATACACTCACTGCCGAGAGCTGAAGGGAGTCAGCGGGATCAACAAGGGGGGATCAAATATAATCCTTCAAGTCCTTTATACTGCCAGTGCATACCAAACCTCAGAGCATGCAGATGACAATGTATAGACGTGCTGAGGGAAGGTTCATTAGACTCCTGCCTCTTAAAAACTAAGTAATGGTCCGTATGGAACTAGAGGCAGAAGAAGACATCTTCTTTTTTCATTTAAGAAAGGTTCAGTTTCACCGTTTTCAGCATCCAAATGTAAACACAATTTAAAAATCCACAAGGATGAATGATTAATCAAATGACCAATTAACCAATGCTTAAGAAATTCCAGCATGTAGGATTTGGGGGACAGGCACCTGCATGCACACAAACACATGCACGCAGACATACACACATACATGCATCACATGCAAGCACACAGAGATACAGTCATGCAGATACATGCATGCAGATACATGCACACTTGTGCATGCACAGACACATGCAAGCACATACTTGTGCATGCCAAAGATGAGTGCACACACATGCATGTACACATGCACGTGTGCACACAGGCACATGCATGCACAAACACATGCTCACAGACATACACACATGCATCACATGCAAGCACAATCAGGGCTACATCCCCCCTAGAGTATGTTGGCATTTCCAGAATAGAAAATGAAATCCACAACAGACAATAACATGCATATTTGCATAACATGTGGTGAAAAGAAGCAAGGGCAACAAGCATGCTTTGTTTGTCCCCCAGAAATTACTGACCCCAAAATAAAGGACAGTTTCTGTTCGGTTTTCGGACAGCATCCCAGTCTGTGTCAATTAATGTAGGCATGATACAGTGAATTCTTTGCTGATAACAATAAGGATGGCTCTGTGTGCATGTGTGTGTGTGTGTGTGTATATATATATATATATATATATATATATATATATATATATATAAAAGATGATTAGTTTTACCACATCCCTTGAATCCTGACTGAGGTTTTGTTGTACAGCGCACTTACTTCCCGAGGACTGCCCTGGAGTCCGCTGAGAAATCTGGACTTTCATCTCCTCTGCAGCTCAAGGTCTCCAGCTTTCCATGCCTAAACATCAAAATGGATATTTTAGAGAGTTATTTAAAAAACAAGCTCAACATACTTGGAAGGGCAACACCACTAGACTCTTCAGCACCACTAGACCGCACAGCCCATCAGGGTAACAGGACCAGCAGGTGTGATCAGAGATCACGACGGACAAGAACGTAACTACGCCTTAGTAAAATGTCCTTGTCATATCCATTTACGTTCTTATCACTATTCTGATTAGTCTGCAAAAGGACAAAAGAGCAGCAGGAAAACCACTCCCCAAGTCAGAGAGGAAACCAAATCTGGCCAGTTTGGGGGGACAAGGATCACGTTGTGACCCTGAGCAGAGTAAAAGATGTGAGAGGTTTCTTCAGAAATCCCTGCCTTTCCCATAATTACTGGACTATCATGGCTACATCACGCTTTCACTGAGACTCAAATAAGATGTTTTTTTTTTTCTAATAGTGAGGCTGGACAGCAAAGGGGGGATCTGGTTAAATGGAAGAGCTAGATTAGCAGACCTCATCGTTGGAAAGGTGGGAGGGCTTGGAAGAAAGGAGAAGACTGCATATAGATCGGTGATAACTAGACCTGCTCCCACCCCAGGGCTGCTGGCTTAGTCCAGCACCAATGAGAGTGTGTTGCACATCGGGTGCATCTACACGTGACATTAAGGCGAGCCATAAACTCTGGTGCACTTGGCGCCAGAGTCAACTGCTCCCAGGCACAGCATCTGCACGTGCACCCAGGACCACAGCACTTTGTGCCAGGGCAGAAGAGTCCCAGGCTGAAAGGGAGCATCAGTCCCAGTTCGGGGGCAGCACTGGGCAATGGAGGGACTGGCCGGGCACGAAGGTGCTACAGAGTGGAGCGAGGAGGCAGGCAGCCCCTGTAGTTAGCACCCTTGTGCCCCAAGGAGTCCCTTTCTACAGGACTTTGGTTTAACATAATTTCTTCTCCAGCTGTCAGCCCACCCTCATCCAGCTGAGGACCAGATTGAGACTGCCCTTTGGGGAAGGGCTGCTGTTATAAGATTTCCCCTCCGCCCCTCATGTTCTCCATACGCGGAGAGAGGCTGTTGCATTTTCTGAAGTCGTAAGCGTATTGAGACTGCTCTCGCTGTTCACTCTCAGATGGATATCACCTTTCAGTGGCATATCACCACAAAGAGGACGGGAAGGAGGTCAAGTCTTAGCCCTGTCCCCCTCCCTCTTCTGCTTCCTTCTACACCAGGGCATTTCCAGCAACTAAATGGTACAATATGGCCCACCCTTTTGTGTTACATTACATTAGAAGAATTAGTTGCAAAATAAAGATGTTAATTATTTGCTGCTAGGAAAAATAGAAGTCTTCTTTACCGACTGTTGTAGGAAAAAACTTGGCCATTGCAAATCTATACATATTAAAGGCTGCCCACATTTTCCTTTGAAATATGCTTGTGGGAGAATTTAATGCTGAGACATGGTGCCTAATGGTATGCTTTATACCTGTTCTGGAGACCACTGCTAGGGGCAGGCAGGAGGCAGGGCAGGGTGGCACTGAGACAATAACTTCTTCAGAGAGCTACAGACTTTTGTTGGCCTTCCTCAGACACTATGAACGGACTTGCAGAGAGCAGGGGGATGAGATAGAAAGGTCCTGATCCAGCACAGGCCGATTCATGCGGCAAAGAGTTACGCAGAGGGACAGCGACAGCCTGGATTTGTTAACTCTGGATTTTCCCAGCAGTGTGTTGAGCTGTTTGGAGGACTGCTTGCCTCCAGCTGTCCTCTCTTTCCACTAAGGAACCAAGCAGTCCAATTTACTTATTGGTCTCCTTGTTTGAGAAAGTACTCAGCTCTGAGGAGGCATTTTCAACCCTGTTTCAACTGAAACACTGACTTTTTCAAGCTCGTTAGAAATACATGCATAGCATTAACTTCTTAAGTATGCCATCTTCAAAACTATTTGAGATCATTTCTTGCAACGTCCCACCTCTAAAGGCCATCACAGCTTCCTCCACAGCTCTTGGCTCTTACCTGCTGAGGAGCATTTCTAGGACCTCACCAGGAGAGGCAAAGGTCCTGTATGTTGCGAAAAATGTATGTATGTTCCCAAAACCCTCCAGAAGAGCATCTACATTTTTCTGCATGACCTGTGAAACAAAAGATGAAAATCATGACATCAGTCATGAAACAAGCAGTCTCCCCGCTCTGAAACTCTAGTTCAATTTTGCCTTTTGAGAACACAGAAGATCCTATAGCACAAATTACTGAAATGTCATTATTTGATTGCCGGTCTAAAGATGGCTGCAATGATGAACTCGTTAGAACAGCTGATCTTTCTTCACAGTATTACCTTGACATCCTCCCTCCACCGTGTCAGTAGCTAACTGCAGCCCAGAGACAAGCAGGTCTTTCCTCTCCCAACCACAGCAGCGCTGGGACGCGCTAGCGGGGAGAAACATGTCCGGGACAGAGGAAACAGCACGAGTCCACAGTGGCCCTCCTCTGAACCAGTGCCAAACCCCACGTCCACCCAGTGCTGGAGGGGGGAGGTCTGTTACCAGAAGCACATGTCGGTAGAGGAGACAGAAACGAAGTCTTGACCATGTGGAATCAGACACGTTTTGTGAAGGAAGAGTGTTAATCCCACGAGTCCAGGCATATCCCAGAGGTAGCAATGTATTTTGTCTCCCTTTGTCCCTCTTCAAGTTTTACATCTGGATGCAATATTTCTTGTCACTTTTAGACTTGCCCTTGCACTGGCTGGAGCCTGATCCAAGCCCAGGCAAGTTAAACGGAACAAGCCATCATTGTTATTCGAGAGGCAAATATATGTTATTAGTGGGAAATGGTCCCTGGGAGTGATTCAGGTACTTGTGTGGAAAGACAGCGGGGATGGAAAGTTCTGGACAGATAAAAGATGCAAATAGGTATGTTGACAAGGACAACTGGATGTTTCCCATGTTGTCTTTTTCAATAGTCCAGTTATAAACAGGAATATACATAGTTTCATAGTTGGTCGGGTGGGAAGGGACCTGTGCAGATCATCAAGTCCGAACCCCTGCCATGACTACTGGGGTCAAACAACCCCGGCAAGGTGTTCATCCAGCCTCCTCTTAAAGACCCCCAGGGTAGGAGCCAGCACCACTTGTCTAGGAAGTTGGCTCCAGATCCTAGCCGCCCTGACAGTGAAGTAGCTAGCGCCTCCTGATGTCTAGTCTGAATCTCCCCTCTGCCAGCTTGTGACTGTTATTTCTAGTCACTCCTGGGAGTGCTCGGGGGAACGGGGACTCCCCCAATGCCTGCTGGTCCCCTGTGTCCAGTTTGCAAATGGCCACTAGCTCCCCGCACACCCTTCCCTTGTGGAGGCTGAACAGGTTCAGGTCCCTTAGCCTCTCCTCGCAGGGCCTGCACTGCTGCCCCCCGATCATGCACGTGGCCCTCCTCTGGACCCTCTCCATGCCGGCCACATCCCTCCTGAAGTGCGGTGCCCAGAACTGGATGCAGTACTCCAACTGCGGCCTGACCAGTGCCGCATAGAGGGGGAGGATCACTTCCTTGGACCTGCTCGAGATGCATCTGTGGATGCATGACAAGGTGTGGTTGCACTGATGAGAAGGGAGTTCCCCCAACCTGTAGGTATGCTGCTGGTTCTTCCTCCCCAGGTGCAGCACCTTGCACTTGTCAGTGTTGAAACCCAACCTGTTCTCATCCGCCCACCCCTGTAACCTGTCCAGGTCCGATCACACCCTAGTCCTCCTTCTAGCGTGCCCACTTCTCCCCACATCATAGTGTTGTCTGTGAATTTGAACAGGGTGCTTTTTACTCCCTCGTCCAAGTTGCTGATGAAGATGTTGAACAGTGCAGGCCCGAGGACCGAGCCCTGGGGGACCCCACTGCCCACGTGCCTCCAGGTCGAAACGACCCGTCCACCACCACTCTCTGAGTGCGGCCCTCCAGCCAGTAGTGACCAATCTGACTGTGTAGGTGTCGATGCCACAGTCCTCTAGTTTTTTAATGAGACTGGGGTGAGAGACAGTGTCAAAGGCTTTCCTGAAGTCCAGAAAGACTACGGCCACTGCTACACTTGCGTCTAATGATTTTGTGACCTGGTCACAGAAGGCTACCAGGTTGGTCTGACAGGACTTGCCTCTAATGAACCTGCGTTGGTTGCCCCTAAGCATAATCTCCCCTGCCGGCCCCTCGCGGACATGCGCCAGGAGAGTTATCTCAAAAAGCTTACCCAGGACCGAGGTAAGAGCTTACCTCAGTCCCTTTCTCTACACGTTGTCATCCCAGTGACCTCCCGCCAGCGTTAACAGACTTTTATGAACAAAAACACTTGTTTCCCTGGAGATACCTAGATAGTTCACATGAGTCAATGCAAATCTATAGCCCTCCAGATAATGCCTGCTCACAGTCCCCAACAGGCCTCCTTGTTTGTAACGTCTGGACATCCACAATTCCTGGTACGTGTGTATCTCGGGCCCCCTCGACACATGCAGGTAAAGGTGTGATTAGCACTGTCGTGTGTGCAAATGCCTGTACGTGATTCACAAGACCCAAGTGCAGCACAGCCCAACTGGGAAGAGCCCGGCCCAGGGGTGAGTGGGGCCGCAATCTGCACTGCTCCATGGGTGGGGAGACAGGGAGTGGGGCTGGGGCTGGGGCAGGCGCTGCACAGCTGGGGGTGCAAGTCGGGGGGTGCTGCTCCTGCTGCTATGGGCTGTGGACGGGGGCCATGCTGGGCTGTTCCTGGCGGGGCGTTGAGTCGCGCTGTGCTCGGGGAGGGTGGCAGTGGTGCTGGGTGGGGGGTCAGGGGGGCTATGGTGAATTTTGGAGTGGCTGCTTTCTCCCATCCCCAGAGCCCTACTGGGGCCTCCATCTGCCCTCCACCCACGGCCCTGTCCCCCTCCTCCACAGACTTACCTGCAGCTGCAGCTGCTGCCTCCATAAAGCCTGCAAGGTCCTCCAGTCTCCGCTGTCAAATAGCTGCTCCTGCCCTTCCTGGCTGCCTGCTCGGGGCCTCGGCTCTCGGGTGCGGAGGCGCTGGAGGAAAGAAGGCAGAGGGATGCAGCTGCACCCATAGCCCTCCTCCTGCTCTGCCCTGTTGAGGAGTTCAAAAACTGATTAATTGGAAGTTATTACTTCCAGTAGTGTAAGGAGCCAAGATGGTTAGGTGTTAAGATTCATAGACTGTCGAGTTGGAAGGGGCCACGAAGGATCATCGTGTCCGACCTCCTGCCCCGGCAGGAAAGAGGGCCGAGGTCAGAGGACCCCAGCCAGGTGCCTATCTAGCCTCCTCTTGAAGACCTCCAAGTTGGGTGAAAGCACCACCTCTCTTGGAAGCCAGTTCCAGATTCTGGCCACCCTTACTGTAAAAAATGCCTTCCTAATGTCAAACCTGAATCTACTCTCCGCTAGTTTGCACCCATTATTCTGAGTTACTCTCTGGGGTGCTCTGGTAAACAGCGCATCACCAATTCCCTGGATCCTCTCTGATGAAGTTATAGGCGGCTTCGAGGCTGCCCCTCAGCCGTCTCTTGTAAAGACCGAAGAAATCCAGATCTCTCAACATCCCCTCACAGGGTCTTTCACAGAGACCACTAATTATGCGACTGGCCCTCCTCTGGACCCTCTCCAGATTCTCTGTGTCCCTCCTGAAGTACGGCACCCAAAACTGGACACGGTACTCCAGCTGCAGCCTGACCAGTGCTGCATCGAGCGGGAGCATCACCTCCCTCGATCTGTTGCTCGTGCATCTGCTAATACACGACAAGGTGCAATTGGCTTTGTTGATGGCCTCGTTACACTGCTAGCTCGTGTTCATCTTGGAGTCAACTGTGACTCCAAGATCCCTCTCAGCCTCTGAGCCACTGAGGAGGTCATGCCCCAACCTGGCGGTGTGCTGGGGATTCCCCCTGCCTCGGTGCAGTACCCTGCATTTATCTTTGTTGAACTCAATCCTATTTTGTTCCGCCCATTGATCCAACCTGTCCAGGTCAGCCTGTATCTGCTACCTGCCCTCCAGTGTATTAATTTTTCCCCATAACTTAGTATCATCTGTGAACTTGCAGAGGGTGCTTTCCATACCCTCCTCCAAATCGCTGATGAAAATATTACATGACACCAGTTGAAGGACCAAACCCCACAAGACCCCACTGCCCACCTCCATCCGGACCAAGAACGACCCGGCTACCACCACTCTCTGGGTGCTAAGCATATCTATACCTTTCAAAAGAAAACAAAAATAAATCAGAGGGACAAAAACAGAAAAATAAATCAACATGCATTGTACCATTTCTTTGCACACATCAATCGTGTCCCGATGAGTGTGCACATGCAGTTTGTGGTACTTCAAACCCGTTTCAGACCCCATAGACCACATGTGGCACACATGCACTCCTTTGCCATGCTGCAGATTTATAGTGTGGTGCCCAAATTTGACACTGGGAGCTCCTGGTGTCAAAAAACAAAAGAAATCAAAGGTGGCACAGTGCACATGGCACCTACGTGTGCTGCCAGAAACAGAGCCTGGCTGGACAGAGCTATGCTCTGGCACCTGGGCAGGCTCCAAGCAGCAGGATTGCTGCCACTGCTGCCCTGGGAGGCCCCAAGTCAAGTTGCTGGGGCCAGCACAGCTGCTGGCTCCAGCCTCCCACCCCCACCCAAGGCAGCTTGCCCTGCACCAATCCCATGTGCAAGGGCTTGCACCGCAGTATGAAGGAAATTTATGTCACCTCTATTTTTGCTGTGGCAACCGCATGCCCCTGCATATGGAGACACACTCATAATGATTGTGCCCTGCTTTTATATCCATGCATCGTCATTCATCCTGAAAGATTGCAGTGCTTCCCAAAATACAGACTGGACATACCACTGACCTTCGGCCACCCCCGGCAGATACACAGACACGTAGCACACCTGATAGCTAGGGCCTGGGGGAGAAGAATGAGGGGGAACGATGGAAAGACGTTATCCAGGGGACAGGTCTGAAATGACGGGACGGTCTCTCCAGGAGTGAAGGACTAGTGCTGAATTATGTGCACAACAAGGGACAGGGGAACCACAAGCATTGCAGCCAAGGTGGCAGAAGATCCATGTCAACGGGAGAGGGAGAAGTTAAAAAGAAAATGCGAGGATTATTAACTTAACTTCATTTCATCTACTTTACTCTGTGTCCTCTGAGCTGAGATATGTTGAATTAAGTTTCAGGAAGACTAAACAGTGGTGAAGATTTCCGTGTTTTGCATTTCCATTGTAGGCAGGACAAAACACTTCTTGCATTGCAGGGAAATGAAGTTCTAGTAACCGCTGTCCTGATCATCTTTTCTCATGTGAGCAATGGTCTGAATTACCATAAGGGGGTAACATGGACGGGAGGGAAACAGCCTGTGCCACAGCAACCTGGAGGGGAGGAGTCCATGAAAAAACCTCTCATCCAAACTGCTGGAAGATGTGAGATTCCCCCAGGATTTATGAAGTAGAGCTTTGCGCCTAGGCAACACTGAGAGGATGACGCATTAGAAATGCCTGCCTAGGACACAGTATGTTTCTGTCTTCGATTGAAAATCTCCTGCAGCATCTCATGAATGAATACTGTTTTCCTCTTAATGGCATATAGTCTAATTTTGATAACTGATAGATGAAATGTATCATTCTTAAGACAAAAACCCTTAAAATGAAAGCTGAAGAAATGGATACAGAAGGAGAGCACAATACTGCTGAAAGCATGCATTACTAAAAGCAAAATGCAAAAACTTTTCTATTATTTCAGTGAGTCACTATGAGCTCCTATACGCAGGCAGGGAGCCTGCTCTGACACGCTGGAAATGCAGCACGTTGGAGCAAACTATATGAACCAAGTCTGCCAGAGCCTGGACATCATTGCGCTCCAGCAGGCAGTAGAAAGAAGGACACCCAGAGTTAGTCCAATGGTATTAATACCACAGGATTCATAAAGAAGAATATTTCAACTTAGTGCCGTGGTCTTGTGTTTTAGAAAGAGGAATTGTGTAAAGAAAAATGGGGAAGATCCTAAAGTTAAAATTAAATAAATGTATATCCTTACTTTAATTTCAAAAGCATGCCATAATGGAGACACGGACCATGAGCACACTGCCACAGAGCCAGACCTCTTAACAAAAAAAGGAAGCAGGAAGGCATGAAAGAAAAGTGTTATGATATTAAATAGCAAGTTTTAGGAGACTGTTTGCATCAACTCGTTTAGAAAATGGAAATTGAAATCCAAAAGAAGCCCACAGAGCCTGAAGTCCAGCGTGAGAAGGGGAGAGCAGGATGTTACGTGGGGAGCAAACTGTTCGTCGATTCATGCACTGTCAGGCCTGGAAGGACCTTGTCGATCCTCGGGTCCACCCCTGCACCAGGCAGGACAAGACACAGGGGGTCAAGTGACCGCGGCGCGGTGACATTCCCGTCTCCTCCTGAAGATTTCCAAGGGAGGTGACTGCACCCCTCAGGGTCACAGTCAGGGCAGCCAGGATCTGGAACCAGCTGCCAAGGGAAGTGGTGCTGGCTCCTACCTTGGGGGTCTTTCCAAGGAGCCTGGATAACTACCCAGCTGGGTCACATGAGCTTCAACGTACCAGGACTCATATGAGCCCAGTATTCATTCCTGCCCAGGGCAGGGGGTCCGACTCGATGATCTGCTCGGGTCGCTTCCCACCCTACATCTATGAAGCTATGAACCACCACTGCGGGGAGTTTCTTCCAGGCTGGACACCCAATTAAACACATAGAAATACATTTTTAAAATAGATTAAAGCAGGAAACTTGGAAAAGAAACAGTGCATCGATGGGACTACTAAGGCATTAAAGGAGAAGAAGACCCCAAAGAAGACCCTTCAAGGCTATCATCCAACACAAAACACTTTAATAATCAGGTTTTGCTTATGTAAATCCCCCAGAGTCAATGGACGGCAACCAATGAAACTGGAAGCAGAATTTAGGGGTCAGTTCAATTACCAAAAAAGCCAACAGAAAAACTGTTCTTGTTGGGTTGAGCCCTCAGCCCTTTTCCTCAGTGTTCAACCAGGGCAAAGTTAGCCTGAATAGCATCTTCTCCTTCCCTAGAATAAAGAGGGGAAATGAAAATGAAGTAAGGCTTCATTGTCGTCTGCGGGCCTCGGGGGATCTTTTCTGGTCCTGCTCCAGAGCTCACTCCACCGCTATGCACACACACATGGCTGGGCCATCTTCTTTCCAGTGCAGCTCCCTGCCCTTCCCCTCGCCATGAAAACAGAGTCGTTACACGGAGATGGCATTATCACATTTAACATCACGTGCTGCTGTCGACAGCGACAGGAGTGTTTGATCACACGCACTACTCATTTCCTTACCACGCATTGTGAAGATCTGCTGAGCACTGCATTCTTCAAGTAACACCTGAATCTCTCAAATTAGGCGAGGCAAAAAGAGCGTATAACAGTGAGAATTGACATCTCTATTTGATTTACCTTCCTGTGTCTCCAAAGGATCCCATGGTTGTATCCTGGGATAAGAAGCTATCCAGTTTTCTGTAGCTGTATGAAAGAAAGAAGGAAGAGCAAGTTGAAACCACAACCAGTAATTCCCAGTTACTTGATGTCTGGAGTGAGGGGCAGCATCATGGCCCGGGGGGCAGGGTACTGCAGTTTGGGGGTGAGGGGCACTGGCAGGGCTGGGGTCAGTGGGTTGGGAGTGAGGGGCAGCAGCAGGGCTGGCGGGGGCTGTGGCTTGGCACTGAGGGGCAACAGCATGGGCAGTGACAGAGCACTGGCATGTCCCTGCCCCCACGCTGTCATATCCCCCCGTCCCCCCTCCGCCATGTGACAGGTGTCCTGCATTTTGGACCTGGAAATATGGAAACCCTAAAGCAACCATCCGCATCCTCACTGCCCCGTCCGCTGCACCCCTCACCATGCCTGCCCCGCCAAACATCATCGCTCCAAGCACTCCCCCCGCCTCCCCCCATGGCAGGCAAGCACACCTAGTCTTCAGTCCTTGGCTTGCTACTGGAGCGGACTGAAGTCATGTTTAGGAAAGAAACGAAAGCATAAAAGTGACAATACCCCCAGCCACAAGTCACCCACCCTAGGACTCCCCAAGTGTGGGTGCAAACACCCCCCTCATTTGCCCACACTTACCCTTGCGGTCAGGGTGATTGCAAGGACACGGGTGTGACCTGACAACAACCAGTGTCGGGTCGGGAGCAGTTGACCTGCTGTGTGCGTCTCCAAGAGCCGCACGGCGACGAGCCGGTTCTAGAAGGGGCCATTGTGATGCGTGTCACGTTCTCCGGGTCTGCCCACCTGCACGTCTCGGCCGTGTCCGGCCGCACCGCTGCATCAGCCACCAGGTGTGAGACAGGGTTTGGCTTGCACACGACCTGATGGTACTCACAAGGAGGGACTCCAACCAGGCCTGGACCCTGCAAGGGTTTCCCTCCAGGGCACTGTGACAGCGGATGAGGAAAGGGACTCCAACAAC
The DNA here is from genome assembly GCF_030867095.1 of Alligator mississippiensis. Lineage (NCBI taxonomy): Eukaryota > Metazoa > Chordata > Crocodylia > Alligatoridae > Alligator > Alligator mississippiensis. Next base: position 450,717,741 of record NC_081824.1, read on the forward strand.
AGCTCCTAACGAACACCATTTATTGTGCGTGCACAAGAACATACGGCCCAGGTCTATCTCACACGTGTTCCCTGCGGTGACGTAACCTCTATTTCTGTAGGCCGGGGGGCTCCCGCTGGCTCCCAGCTCTGAGCTGGGGGAAATACACTGTATTACTTGCTGCCTACTGTCGGCCCTTTGACGCTGTGGATCCTCCCAGTCTCTCAGCATTGCACCGCTTTCATGGGCAACTTCCCTCAGTTTCCCTTCAAGCCCTTTCCCTTTCTGGAGGGCGAAATGTTTAACCAGATCCGTGCCCTGGATCTCCCTCTTCTGCCTTTGGTCAAACAGCCCTTTCACCAGAGCTGCGGCTGAAGAGGCTCTTTCATGGATATCATGTGCTTACTGCGCCTTGAGGTAATGCTCCTTCTCTGCCATCCTCATTTTACCTTTCCTGCCTGCTTCCTTAACGATAATGGCGCTATCTCTTTCGCTTGAGATGAACGGACTGCAAGATGGACGTATCTTGGTTGAACGACTGTGTTGTGAGATTAGTCCTCGAGAGCTCGATGTCTTCAAATCCCTGAGAGGTGGCAATGGACAGGATGGAGACGTGTCCTGTTTTCTTCAGCCACAGCAACAGACTCAGAGTAAATCAAGAATTGCAGCAGGGGATATTTTGGTTCGATATAAGACCTTTCGCTCTATATGAGGGTGATTTTTTTTAGGTTTTTTGGAACACGGAAATGGGCTACCCGGAGAGTTGTACAATCTCCATGCTTGCCAATGCATAAGAGCAGAGTTGATCCTTGGCTGGACGGGTTTGTAGGGCGTGCTCCTGCCTTGAGCAGGGGGTGACTAGACGGCCCCGACGTCTCTTCCAGTCCCATAGTTGGTGATTCGATGCTCTCTTGGTGTGCTACTCCAGGGACAGAAGCAGTGGCATAAGAAGATTAGATAAATCCCTTTTGTCACTAAGAGTGAAACACAAGATACATTTGTTATAGTGGCTCCGTGGCCTTGTTTGGGAAAGGGAGGTGAACTAGAAGACTAAAAAGTCATTTTGTGAGCTTGGGGAGATCAGTTCATGCAAACATTAAAAAAAATAACTATAAAGCAGTGCCCACGTGCTAACCACCTTGGATGTTGGTAGCGTGCTCTCATGACAAAATGTGAAGTCTCCTAGGTCTGAAGGCTGACAAAATGGTATACTTTAAGCACGGATTCACAGATTCACAGATGCTAGGGTGGGAAGGGACCTCAACAGATCATCGAGTCCGACCCCCTGCTTGGGCAGGAAGGAGCGCTGGGCCAGATGCCCCCAGCCAGGTGCCTATCCAGCCCTCTCTTAAAGACCCCCGAGGTGGGAGAGAGCACTGCCTCCCTTGGGAGCCCACTCCAAATTTTGGGCACCCTTACTCTGAAGGAGTTTTCCCTGATACCTAGCCTAAATCTGCTCTCTGTCAGTTTGTGACCATTGTTCCTTGTGTGACTCTACTTACCACAGGGGCAATGTGTAGGGATGCACGCATGTACACATGCCCCCCCTGAGCGTGGCACTGCACCCCCTACAAAAACGCACCGCCGACATTGCTGGCAAGGTCTCTGGGTGCTTGCTGCCCCCTGGTCAGTGCTCGCCACCACCCCCCACCCTCCGACCGCTGACAGCGCCAGTGCCGCCTGCGGGAGCTCCCGCTTCGCACCACCACTCTCCCGCTGCCACCGTCGTGCTCCCGTCACCGCCGTGGGCACGTGTCCTTCATGACGCACCATCTCTCTGCACATGGGCACGCAGACACACACATATTCTCCCTGCCATGAATACAGACACATACACATGCACGCACGCAGAGACAGGTGTGCTCTCTACTCACTCTGCATGAGGACACATTAACACGCTCTCCATGCCATGAACACAGATGCATGCACTCACGCACACATGCAGACAGGAGCGCACTGTAGGCACTCACTCTCTGCACATGGACACAGACACAAATATACTCTTCTGCCATGAACACAGACACACATGCAGACAGGCACACGCACATGCAGAGGAGCGCATGCACACACACATGCATGTATGCATGCAGACATGCACGCATGCACAAACAGCATACATGCACACGCAGGCAGGCACATGCAGCCATGCATGCGCACACATGCACACACACAGACTCATGCACACAGGCACATGCATGTATGAATGCACACAGACATGCACACACAAATGCACATGCATGCACACGCACACACATCAACACACATGCACATATGCACAGACATGCACGCACATGCACGCAGACACACGCACATGCATGCACGCACAGACACATGTACACTGACATGCACATACAGAATGGAGAGACGCACACCCTCGTGCCCGCGTGCGGGAATATGCATGCACACACGCGCACACACGCAGGCCGGGGTCCTTGTCCGGCGCGGGCGGCCCCCGCCACCCCCCGGGGCAGCCTGGGCAGCGCGGCCGGCGGAGGCCCGGAGCCCCCGGGGTGCCGGGAAGAGCCCGGCAGGTCGCGGGCGGCGCAGGGCCGGGGGCGGCGGGGCGGCTGCGGCCGGGCTCCCCCTCTGCTCCGGCCGCCTCCTGCCCGGCCCCGGCCCCGGCCCCGGCCCCGGCGCTGCCCCGCTCCGAGCCCCGCAGCCGGCGGGCAGCAGAGGGGAGGGAGCCCGGCCCCGCGGGGGGAGCGCACGGGCCGGGCCGGGCCGGGCCAAGCGGGGCTGCGACCGCCGCCTCCCGCAGTGCCCGGCCCGGCCCGGCCCGGCCCGGCCGGCTGCAAACGCCCTTCCCCGCAGTGCCGGGGGTGGGGGGTGCGGGCTCGGGCCGGGCTCCGGGTGTGGGCGCGCGCTGCCCCGTGTGCACCCCAACTCTTCTTGGGGTGGGGATCCCAGCCCCCAACGCTGCACATTAGTAGTGCAGGGCATCTGCGCGTGCGGGGTGTCCTGCCACAGACTTTGCGGGGGGAGGGGCTCCCCTACGCCGCTCCCAGGCCCCTTGTTCGGTTTGTCCAGGGCTGTTTGATGCTGATGAGAGAGAAGGCAGTGTAAATGCTCCACCGCTTTAGTTAAGGATCCTTCAGCTTTGTCTCATGGGCAGTGCATGCAATTTAAAGAAGGGTTTTATGTTCAAAGCGAGTGGGGTGGGGAGTGCTGGCTGCGGGAGCAGGTGCGAGGTTGCAGCCCCCGGACCGGGCACGCCGGTGGGAGCCGGGGGGCGTTGCAAACTTGCCCCCGCCCCTGGCTGCACCCCCAGCTCCCCGCTTGCTGCAAACGCCTCCTTGCCCTGTCCTGCAGCTCCAGGACATGGGGACAGACAGGCACAGACCCCGTGTTGTTATATTGGAGTAGACATAGGTGCCTCTGTATACAAGGTACCGAGATCTGTATCTATATCTCTCCCCCTCCACCCATGTCCCATCCGGGTCCCAGTCCGAGTGCCCCCGGGCCGGGCCGGGCAGGACGAGGTGGGCGCGGGCAGGCGGCCGTGGCGGAGCTGCGCTGCCCGCACCAGGCAGGTCCCCGCGTGTCCTGCGCATCCCCGGGGCTGGGCCGGGGCAGTGCGGGCAGCACCTCTGGTCCCGCTGCACCCTCGGGCTGTGGCATCCCACCCACACGTGCTTGGCTTCCCCGCTGGTCTGGTGCGTTCAGGGCTTTGCTTGTCTTTCTACCTCCTGTTTTACTGTGTTGGTGTCAACTGAAATAGCAGGTCAGGTCCTGCCCGTGGGCACGATCCGTTCTGCCCCGCGGTGGATTTTGTTGGCGGGGGTAGTTAGGAGCAGCTCAGGTTTAAATCTCAGGGGGGTTTGGTGGGTTTTTGGGAGCTGCTGGGAGGAGCAGGACTGACTAGTACCACTGAGATGAGTTTTCTTTGACCCAGAGCTGTCATATTGAATGAAATAGTTTGAATGTTTGTAATAGTTGCCCATTAGCCAGTTTAGGAAGAAGACAAGATTTATCTTCTTATCTAGGCCATTGTTTTGGTCCGTGTGGAAGGTCCTAGCTTTGCTCAAAGTCTTAACTCTTGAATTTTATCTTTAGAGGCCTTTATAACAAAGTTAACATAAAAACGACCCTTAAGCAAACATCCCACATTCCGAGAGATCAAACCCTAGGAGACTTTTAAAAGATTGGAAATAAAAGTCAACTCAATGACATGGAAATTCCCCAAAGTAATTAAAATGGTCAAGAAAAGAAATTGATTACCAAGCAAAAGAATCTGTTAAGTAAGATCCAAGCCCAAATTTGGGAGTAATGACAGGTTTGGGTAGGAGGAGCCCAGGACGGCAACTCGCTCAATAAAAATTGTAACCTACTGTCCCAATTTGGAGGTAACCTCACTTGCAGAACATCGAAGGAAGAATCGCAAGTGTGGGCCGGATCAGACTGATCACCTGAACAACCCTCTCTGTGAACACGAAGCTGCAGAGCACCCGAAAGAGACTGAAAGAAGGGGACTTGTTCCTATCACTGCTAAGACCAACCCTAAAACCAGAACTAAAGAATGAAGGTATACCTGGGGATTTGGTTTCTCGGAATTCTAGGATTGTAAGTATATTATGAAAAATAATAGTATTGATTCAAATTTAACTTTGAGTTGTAATTGTAGTTGTTTTTGTAATACTAATTCTTATAGCATTCTTTGGGAAGGAAGTGCATTTGGAGCATTGTTTCTGATATATGTAGTTATTGTGTTCTTAATGTTTGTGGTATGTCTTAAAGCTAAGCAGTGTTATATGTGTAGCAAAGAAATTTAAAATAAAATTGTGTTGTATGAATTAAGAGTGTAATCATTGTGAAATCGTGCAAGTAGCTAAAAATTTCCCCAGCCAGTGCATCAAACGAATCAGTAAGTTGTGTGGGATTTTCTCTATCCCATAACCCACTAGAGACAAGCAGCACCGGGACCCAAAGCTGCTGGTGCTAAGGGGCGCGGGGGCTGGGGCTGGGCTGGGGCTGGCTGCAGCGCTGGGCTTCCCCTCTTGCAGGGAGCAGGACTGAACCCAGGACTGTGCTGGGGAGCTGCCACATGGTACCCAGGCCCAGGAGGCCCTTGCCCAGCTGCTGGGCGCTGCCTCCCAGGGCAGCAGGGGAGAGGCCCCCCTGCCATGGGGGTGGGCATGAGGCAGGGGCTGCCCGGCCTGGGGCTGCCCCAGGCCAGCTGTCCACAGACCATGAGGGCAGGGGATATCCAGGCCCAGCCCAGCAGAGGAGGGTCTGGGGGCTCCTGTGGGAGCAGGGGAGCTGCATGCCTCACACCGACCTGCCAGAGCCCAGGGGCAGGGCACGGACCCCTCCCACCACAGGGCCCCCTGCTTGTGCCTCCGATGTGTCTGCTCCACATCCACGTGCCAGCTTCCCCTCACCAGAGCACACACCTTCTCTCCCCCAGGCCTGGACTCCCCTGCCCCTTGCACACCCAGAGCACACAACTTCTCTTCCCCAGGCCCAAACCCCTTGCCCCTTGCACGTGCAGAGCACACACCTTGTCTCCCCCAGTCCTGGACTCCTCTACCCCTTGCACATGCAGAGCACACACCTTCTCTTCTCCACACCTGGACTCCCCTGCCCCTTGCACACCCCTCCACATGAGCACGGAGCCCTCCTCCCCCTCTCCAGCCTCAGTTTTCCCAGCAGCAGGGGGTGGTGCCCGCCCAGTGGGGCTTGCACTGGGGGCAGCAGGAGCAGGCGAAGGTGGCAGCCTGGTGCCCAACCCCTGCCCCCTCCCTCAGCTCCCCTTCCCCTCCCTCAGCCCCACTGTCCAGTTGCACCCACCCAGGGACAAGTTGTGGGAGAGGGGGTGAGTGTGCACCTGCCCAACCTGCATGTGGGTGTGCATGTGGGTGTGCTTGCCCTCCTGCATGGGGGGTGTGTGCCCATCCTGCTGCACAGGTGTGTGCACGTGTGTGCCTTCCTGCATGGGGTGTATGCATGCACACATGCATCCCTTTCTGCACAGGGTGTGCGTGTGTTTATATGCCCACCCTCCTGCATAGGGGGTGGGGTGCACACTGTATGGCATCATGAGGTGAGCGTGTGCACACCCTTCCCGGAGTGCTGGACGTGGTGAGCAGGGGCAGAGAGGGGGAGCAGGGCCAGTTGTCCCCTGTAGTGGGGCATGGTTTCTACCTGGCAGCTCCTGAGTTCATTCCCACCCCCCTGCAGCTCCAGCAGGGCACTACCAGCCCATTCCTCCTCCTCTTTAGCCTCAGTTTCCCCTGCTGCAGCAGGAGACCACTGCTCCTAGTCCCGTCCCTGACATTCACGGAGAAATGCCCGTCTCCATCTGCGCTGTTGTTGCCCCAAGACTGGGGTCAAACCCCACTCAGTCTTCTCTTCTCCAGACTCAATCACCTGAGCTCTTCCAGCCTCTCCCCCTGCCTCCCAGGCCCCTCATCCTTTGGGTCCCTCTTTGCTGGCCTCTGTCCAACCTGCCCACCTCCTCCTGGAAGTGTGGGGTCCCGAACCAGACACAGGAAGGAGACCTGGAAGTGATTGTGGAGAGTTCAATAAGAGCATCAGCTCCATGCCTAGCAACCATGAAGAAAACAATGGAAAATGTGAGGGCTGATGAGGAAGAGAATTGTGAACAAGATTGAAAGCATCATGATAACCCTTTATGAATCCATGGTGCACCCACACCTCGAATCCTGTGCCCAGGTCTGGTCCCTGCATGTCTGGCAGGATCTAGGGGGACTTGAGCAGGTCCAGAGAACAACGGTACAGAGGGCCTTCCCTATGAACAGAGACTAACAGAGCCCCAGGTCTGCTCAGGTTGGTGTCCCCCAAGGTGCCGTTCTCGGACCTGTACTGTTTAATGTCTTCTTAGACGATCTGGACACTGGTGTCAAAAGACTGGCCGAGTTCGCTGACAACACCAAACTTTGGGGAAGAGTGTCTGCACTTGAGGACAGGCTGGTGATCCAGGCTGATCTTGACAGTCTTGCAAGGTGGGCAGAGGAAAACCTGCTGGCATTCAAAATGGGCAAATGCAAGGTGTTCCACCTCCGGAATAAAAACTTGCATCACGCTTACAGGCTCAGCAATGCTACACGCACTAGCACCATGACCAAAAGAGACTTGGGGATTATGACTGACCGCAAGATGAATATAAGCCGCCAATGCGATACCACAGCCGGCAAAGCAAATAAAACTCTGGCTTCCATCTACTGATGCATCTCAAGCAAGACCCAAGAAGTCATCCTCCTGCTGTACTTGGCCTTGGTGAGGCTGCAGCTGGAGTAGTGCATCCAATTCTGGGGTCCACAATTTAGGAAGGACATGGAGAAATTTGGAAAGAAGAGAGCCACATGCATGATCTGAGGGCAGAGAACAGGCCTTATGAAGAGAGGGTCCGAGCTATGGGACTGAGATCGGCGGTACACCCTCTGTGAAAAGCACTGCTGATGCTGCTGGCAGTGCGTGCAGGCTGTTGCTGCTTGCCACCCCCTCCATCGCCACCATCACCTCTGGCAGCATCTGCAGGCAGTCCCTGATCACCACTGGCCACCACCACTGCTGACCACCAATGTTCATTCCCTCTCGCCCCACACTGCCAACACCACTGTGGTTGCCTGCGGGAGCTCCCCGCTCACTGCCACCACCCCAGGGGATGACAAGGTCCAACAGTCACAAACTCCTGCAAGACTGTTTTAGGGTGGCATAAGGAAAAACTTCTTCACTGTCCGAGCCCCCAAGGCCTGGAATAGGCTCCCCCAGACGTGGTGCAATCACCTACTCTGGACACTTTCAAGAAACATTTCTCTTGCTGGGATCCTTTGACCCTAGCTGACTTCTTGCCCCGGGGCAGGGGGCTGAACCCAGTGTCTTACGAGGTCCCTTCCAGCCCTAATGTCTATGCAATTACTTCTATGAAAGGTTCTGCTTTCGGTCCGCAGTTTGCCAGTCCGCAGTCTAAAATGGTTGGGAGCCACAGCTCTAGGAGACGTTCTCATCATGGAAATCCTAGAACAGAGGGGCTGAGGGGGCCTGCAGAGGTCACCTCCACTCCAGTCGCTGCCTGAGTCAGCATTAGCCCTGTCCAAACCAGCCCAGACAAACCCATCATTGAACTTCTAAGCCAAACTGCCACAAGCCTGACACAGTAGCAGACATCGCACCTGATCCTGCCCCAGGAAAAGCAGGGGGCCATGGTGCTCATCCTCTGGATGCTGTGACAGGTTGTTAATCTACACTCCAGGGATCCCAGGCAGAGGCCGGGATCACACTATAAAGGCAGGCAAAGCTCCCCAGTTTGTACTGGTCTGACCAGGGGGCTCAGACACATCCTGGTGCTCAGGAGGCATCCCTGGGATGGAGCCAGGCCAGCCTGGAGATCCCCCAGGGCTGCAGGGAGGGTGGTCACCGGTTGGGCTTGGGCTTTTTTGGGCACAGGATGGGGAGTTTAAGTAGAAGGAGAGAGAGGAAGAAATGGAGGTCCACCCATCCCCCTACCCCATGACAGCCCACCCCATACCTGCCCCAGGTGAGCAGACACCCCCATAGCACCCTGGAAAATGCTGGAAAATGGCGGTATAGCACCCTCTGTCCCATTACAGCCCCTATCACACCTGCCCCAGGTAAGTGTGGACCCCCCAGTCTCCCCAGTAGGTGTGCCTCATACATACCACAGGTGGAGTTGTGCCCCCCCCCAATGATGATGCCCCCTGCAGGGCAATGAGGTATCACCCCTACCTACCCCGGCTCCCTTCACACCTGCCCCAGGTGAACACAGATCTCACCCTTGCAGCACTCACTGCAGAAGCTTGAGGGCATTACCACCCCCCCCCGCCCCGCCCCTACACATCAAGTGCAATATAACCTCCTCGACCTGGCTCTGGATGTGCACTCACCTCTGCAGTGCTCCCTGCAGCGGGCGTGAGGGTGTAACACCCCCTGCCAGCTACCACAGCCCCTGGGTCTGGGACAGACACCAGCATCTGCGTCAGGTCAGTGCAGTCCCTCCCCCACCCCCCTGCATCCGGTGCCCCTTGCCCTGCAGGGCATGGCAGTAATGACCCCAGCTCCAGCCCTGCGCCTGACTCTGCAGGGGCAGGTGGTGCAACCCACCAACCCCCACAGGGGACAAACTCAGCCTGATTCCCCCATGCTTGGCTGGACAGCTGTGCCCAATGCCCCACCCCAGGCCCAGCACACACCACCGGTCCTGACTCTAATACCTGCCCCAGCATTACATGTTGCAGGCATGCTGGCAGGGGTGCTGTCACTGTTGTGGAAAACCTGCTCTCCCAAGGGTGGGGAGACACCCCACTGGAGCTGGCACCATGCACAGACTACCCCCCACTCCTCCCGTCACCTCCATGGTGCAGATGGGTGGTTGTGGTGGGTGAGGGCAAGAACAGGTCAGACGGTGCTGGCTTGGGGCACCTGTTGAGCCACTGGCCAGTTGCTCGCCCAGACTTGCTCACGCTGTGGTGCTGGCTCACCCAGCTCTGCGTCCTGCTGTGGGAAGAGGGCAAAAGGGGTGGGAGCAGCCAGTCAGGAAGCAGCAGGGTGGGTAGATCAGACCACCTCTTGCTCCCAAGGGTTAGCAACAATCTCTGGATTGTGGTGAATCATTTAGAAAGGGAAGGGGCTGGGAAGTCACAGAGAGATCTGCCCTGGAAAGGATTGCGCGCCTGGGTCTGTTCCCATTGCACAGCTCCAGAGAGGACACAGAGATCAACCACAGGGGTGGTATGCTCAGTTCTGGGGCTTTAGTAGCAGGGAATGCATGAGAGAGAATACAATGAAGGGGAGGAGGGCAGGGGAGCAGCACACACCCTGTGGTGCACAGCTCTGCAGAGGCTGAAAAGCAAAACAGGCCAAAAAGGCTCCAGGAGTGGCAGAAGCAACTCCTTGCAGAGCCCACTGGGCATGGGCAGGTCTGGGAGAGGGGAGATGTGGTGGTGAGGAAAGGTGAGGTCAGGGAGGAGGGTAGGGAATGCTTCCCCAGCCATAAATGCACTCCTCCCTGCAACTCAGGGGCTCATATACCAGAACCCCTGGACTGGGAGGAAGGAGAAAGCTGGGAGGCAGCCAAGAAAAGTCCCCGGGTGTCACTTGAAGTCAGCTGTCTGGGGGAGGGCAGCCTAGCATGAAGGCACTTCTTCCCCTGGGAGTACTTTTAGAGAATGATGGGGAATGCACAGGCTCCAAGGTTGATGCAAAGATCATCTCCTCCTCACCCCACATCGGGGCTGACCTCTGTCTGAGGTGTTTCCTCTTAACACCCCCCCGCTGACAATCGTACCTTGGGGGCCAGCCTCTGGGCTCTGGACTCCCACTGTACCCTACAAGGGACAAAGCCTGGGGGAACTCTTTCTGCAGTCCACCAGCATGAGGGTGCTTGTCTGAATGCGGCCACTGGTGGGTGCTGAGCAGGCAGACATCTCCAAGCCCTTCCTGCACTGCTGGCAGAATTAGGGATGCTTCTGAGTGTGGATGTGCTGATTCCAGGATGGGTGGGAGAGATGGGTGAAGCCTTTCCAATACTCAGAGCACCCATGTAGCTTCTCCCCTGTGTAGACTCACTGGTGTTCAAAACAGGCTGGAGGAGTAGGTGAAGCTCTTCCTACACTAAAAGCAACGATGTGGCTTCTCCCTTTGTGGATGCGCTGGTGATGGGCCAGGTAGGAGGACCGAGTGAAGCTCTTCCCACAGTCAGAGCACAGATATGGCTTCTCCCCGGTGTGGATGCGCTGGTGCCGGGCCAGGGTGGAGGACTGGGTGAAGCTCTTCCCACACACAGAGCACTGATGTGGCTTCTCTCCTGTGTGGATGCGCTGGTGCCGGGCCAGGCAGAAGGGGATGCTGAAACTCTTCCCACACTCAGAGCACTGATATGGCGTCTCCCCTGTGTAGACATGTTGGTGCTTGGCCAGGTGGGAGTGGTAGGTGAAGCTCTTCCCACACTCAGAGCACTGATATGGCTTCTCCCTTGTGTGCATGCACCTCTGCTTGGTCAGGCTGGAGAGCTGCCTGAAGCTCTTCCCACGCTTCGTGCAGCAGTGTGGCTGCTGCCCCCTCTGCACACACTGGTGGTACAACAGGCCTTGCCAGCTGATGAAGTTCTTCCTGCACTTGGTGCAGCGGTGTGCCTTCCTTCCCAAGTGCATCCGACGGTGCTGAACCAGGGAGAAGAAATGGGTGAAGGTCTTACCACATGTGACACAGCGGTACTGACACTTCTTCCTGTGCACATCCTGGGTTTTGAACAGCTCCAAGCTGCGCACAAAGCTCTTCCCCCTTTTGGTGAAGCGGTGGGGGAGCTGTCCAGAATGGATCTGGCGGTGAGCAGCCAGGGTCGAGAGGCAGGTGAAACTCTTCCCACACTTGGCACATACATGGGGCTTCTCCCCAGAGTGCCTTATCTTGTGCAGAGTCAGGAGTGAGGGGCAGCTAAAACTTTCCCTGCACTGAGGGCAGGGGTGGGCTCTCCCCCTGGGCTTAGTAGTGAGTTCTTGCTTCCCTTTGAGGCCCCCCATACTGACTTGGTTTGCATCTAGTCTCTCTCTGCAGTGGACCTTTGCTTTCTGCCTCTTCAGGTGTCTCAGCACGACATATTCTTCCCTGCACCTTGGGCTTTTTCTGGCTTCTTTCCCTTCTTCACTCCAATGCCCAACTAGAGATGGGACTGCATTCATTGCTACAGTCTCCTGCTTCTGGGGCATCCCCTGATCCTTGTGCCATTGGTCCTTCGCTGGGCTCAGGGAATCCACCTCACCCATACTCCCCAGGGAAGCCCAGGCTGGCTCCAGCTTTCCAGGCCCTTCCTCAGGAGCCTGCTCCTCACTTCTGCTCAGCAACCAGGCATGTCCTGCATGGGAGGAAGAAACACCAAATTACTTCCTGCCCTGCTGCCAGACTCTCAAAGTTTCTGGGCCAGCTCCCAGCCCCATCACCTCGTGCCCTGCTCCAAGAAACGTGTGGGACATGTACGCTAAGGACAGTACCTGAATAGGATCGTGTTTTAACAGGCTGAGGATGAGACCAGGAGGATCTGCTATGAATAAAACTGAGGCTCTCAAAGGGCTGCTGTACCCCACAGCACCGGTGGGTCCAGGGGGAGATGACACTGAGCCCTCCACCTGACTGGGCTGACACACTCCAGAAGCCCCAGTGCTTTGGCAAGACCCATCTGCAATGCTTGCCCTTGATCTCTGGCAGTCAAGAAGGCAGCATCTGGGTACAAAGGTGAACAGCCTCGGGGTGCATTTCTGGGACTTGTCACCAGCCAGGAGTGTGTGGTGAGCACTGCCTTACACTGCTTGGTAGCAAAAGCCATCATGTTTCATGCATTATCCCTCCAAGAAATGTTTTGGAAGTGGAGGATTGAGAGCTGTGGTCTCCCTTCTGGAAGGAGCAGTGATCTGCTTCCTGCCTGTTTCTGGGGCAATGTCTAATGCAGGGAATGATCTCACGGAGCTTCCCTCTGCTAATGAACCCCAGGCAGCCTCCACATCACAGGAATCTGCACTGGGACAAAGGCCTTGGCACGAACCCGCACACGGACTCTGGGCTGAGCCTCAGGCTTTGTGACACTCAGGGCTCCAGAGAGGAAACGGCACAGGGAAGAGTCTGGTACAAACAGTGGGGTATTCCCTTCCCGTCACAACATGAAATCTTCTGAATCCCACCCACTCCACTGACCCACTTCATGCAGCCTGAGACCAGGATTACACACATCCTGTGCTCCAGGTCACTCCTACCAGGAGACACCAGGGACAGCCCCAGACTCTCTCTTGTCCAACAAGAATGGCTGGGGGGCGCAAAAAACCCAGAAGTGAGAGGCTGTGCCCATGAGGGATGAAGATAACCAGGGCAGAAGAGCCTAAAGATTAGTCCTGGTTAAGTCCTGAAAACGACACCCTCCTGGGACCGGTTAGTGTGGTGGGGCTACTTGTGGCAGGGCAGTCTCTACAAAATGCCACATGTTGACACCCGAGAAAGGCAAGTTCAGAGCGCCTGAAAACCTTGGTTCCCACTGCTTTGTGGGTTACTCTTTGCTGGGAAAAGGACAGGGGGAGCCTACCCAAACAGAAAAACCCCTGGTGAAAGCCAAGAAGGGAAGTTGTGTGGCAGGGTAGACCTTGCAGCAGCCGTCACTTGAAGCAGAAAAGATTGCTAAAAAAGCAGCCTCAAGCTGCAAAGAGGGGAATCTGTGAAGGAGCTCCAGCAGGGCCAGGGCCAGCCACAGTGTCAAAAGTGACCCCATGACATGAACGTTAGGGGTTAAGCCCTTCCCTTTTTTGTCTGCATTTTCCAGGATGTGGACCAGCAGTGAATCATCAAGAAGTTCACTTGGTACAAAGAAGATTCGAGCTTCATTGTGTTATGCATAGTAATTGTCTTGCTTGCTCGGCAGTGTTTGTGTACCGTTACTGCTGTAAGTGGTTGTGGTGTTAACTATGCTAGACAATGAAATGTAAGCAGAACGTCTGGATGAGTTCTGGAATATCTGCAAAGTGGCTACAGAAAATGGTACATCCCTGGAGTATGGCCTCCAGGGCCTCAAAAATATCAGTCATGCCAAAGATCGAAAAGGGCGGACTGACTGTGTTTTTATTCTCATCCTTTTGTTGGTTTTCTTTTGACCCTTAGCATTTCTCCAGCATCTTGCAGGGCAGAGGGGCACTGGTAGTGCTCCAATGGCACAAGCAATCCATTTGAAACAACAAGGAAAGCGTTGCCCATTATATAGAAGGGACAGAATTCCCGAGAACATGTCTGGACCCCAAAAGCTCTGATCACGGGATGTTTCTCTGATCTAAAAAGCCATCTTAAATATCAAAGAAAACCATCATGTGAGTACTGGAAGAGATTAAAAAACTTACCCATAATTATCGCTGGTGAAAACCTGTTTGGTTGGTAAGGAAGGGGAGATTAGGCAATTTGGCACGAGAAAGTTATTCAAGTAATGGACAAAGGAACGGGGTGTTGTGTGCATGCTGTTAGCCTGGGGAGTTGGGGGGCAGTCGTGCAATTTTTACTTGAACAGCGGGAAAGCCAGAAACAAACATCTCCCACACTCAGCGGAGGACACGAGGCCAGCACCACCAAAGGTTGCTGCTGTAATGTCTAAGGGAGCCACTTTTTGGGTCGTAGTACAGGAAGGACACTTGTAATAATTACTATTAAAGTTTACTTAATGTTAAATCAGCAAGGGGCCATGTCAACCCTTGGGGGTCTTTGACAAAAAGAATCCTGTTGGTAACAGTTTCCACAGTTTGAATTTTAAGGAGTGGAACAACACCTGTCTGCACACATGACAACATAAGCGATTTGAGGTCAGCACCCTGAAATGTCAGCACAGAGCAGGTCTGAAGTTTCCAGGCTCCCTTTCACCCTGGCCATGCAGCATCTGTGAGAGGGGAGTTGGGTGGAGGAAACAGCCACAATTCACCTGGCAGCAGGTCCTCCGACCTCGAGATTTCCCCACAGTCCTCATCGTCACACACCCAGAGCTGCACCTGTCCTGACTGGATGCGGCAGAGTAAGTCAGGTGTGGGACCTTGATATCCTGTTTGGCCAGTGTTGAAAGAGAGTTTATCCACTGGTACTGGATGCAGAATAAGCAACTGAAATTTGGGGAATGGAGCCAATGAACTCAAGGATTATACTAAGGACTTGAAGGACAAGGGAGGATGGACATTTAGGATGAAAGGGAAGGCACAGCATGGAGAAGAGGATGGTCTTTTTCATCCAGGCAGTGGACATATGGTCACAAGAAAGGAAACACCAGTGTAATTCCAGGCAAATGAGTGGAAATGAGTTTGGACAAGACACATTAGGCAAGAGAGGGAGGAAATCAGAATAACTGCCCAAGGAACAGCTGTTAGTGCATTTTTAGGCCCAATGAATGGCAAATGATATGAGCATGGTGAGAAGGCAAAGGGAAATCATGTTATCAAGGGGGAAGACTCCAAGGAAGGTGGCTGGATCAAATGAAGGAGGAATATATACAAGTGTGAAATGTGAGAGGTCTGATCATGGACAGAGCAGTGGGGAGCAAAGGGATTTAAGCCACCGGCCAAAAGTTCATGAGGATGAGACTGTTAAAACCAGAGAGAAGACAACACTTCAGAGCTCACATGGCTCCAAGGCAAAGCAAGAACCAGAGCTTTACCTAGGAAAACAAGGGCTTGGTAGTTCTTCAGCATCTGGTCCCGGTAAAGCTCCTTGTCTTCCTCTTCCAGCAGCTCCCACTCCTCCCATGTGAAATACACTGCCACGTCCTCAAACACCTCCCGGAGCTGCAGTCACAAGTGTTACAGCATCAGTATCTCCTGCCCCAGCTGCCCCCACGGCCCTGTCTGCACTCACTCTGCACTACAGTGCTTTGCAAGCTTAGCCATGACAGGAGCGGGGGTATGCTATTCAGCTGGCACATGATATGCAAGGATCCTGGTTTTGTCTGTTTAAAAACTGCAAATTCTCTCATAAGAGAAAAAATTGCTCCCAACCCATAGCCAACCCCCGCCCCATGCTGGTGCCCCACAGGCCCCTGGTCCTGCTGGTGACATCTGGTCCAGGAAGAGACAAAGGCTTGTGGCAAGACACTTTCACCTCACTGGACTTCCCAGTGCTGACCTCAGAGCAGCTGTTCTTGGACCAAACACTTCAAAACAAACCTGAACATGGAGTTGTACAACCAGAAATCATCTGGTGGCTGGGCTGTGTTAGGCACGGCCCAAACAGGGACCTTATCCAATTACGATAATTGGGACCTTATCTAATTAGGATAAATGCAAACAGGGATTCTTATCCAATTAACTAGATTAGCTGCTGTGTCCCCTTTGTGCGGGGGGGTCTTTACTTACATTCCCCTCTCCCAGCACTGTCCACCTTCCCACCACGCTGCCCCCCTAGACTTGGTATTCAAAAGACTCTCTCTATTTAATAGTCTGGTCTGTGCATATCCTTTAATTTCAATTTATGAAATGAGCATGGAATTGAAAAAACCTTTGCTGTGCCTCTGATTCAGTTAGTTTGTAAGCTGCAAATCTATCCTGGCTTCTGCCTCACCTCACACTAACACAGATAATCAGCAGCCAGGTGTGCTGCTCACTCATACCAAACTGATGGGCTGGGGAGACCCTGCTGGCATCAGTGGCAGAGACCCTCTGTGCTCCCCAGTCCTAGCCAGGCGGAAGAGGACTTGCTGGGCTCAGCTGTAGAGACCATTACCCCAGGCTTCCTGGTGCTGGCTGGCTGGACTCTGACCAGACCTTCCCATGCCAGCACCTCTGGCTCTGCCCCCGGGAGCACGCTGCTATTAATGCCGCCTGGGGTGTTTGCAATCTCCATCACTAGAGACTCCTCACTCTTCAGGTCTCTCTGCTACCCAAACTCTTGACAGCACCCCCGGCTCCTCCTGGGCTCTGCCCAAGCTGCATTCCCACCCCCATCTGGAGCTGGTGCCCTGCTCACCTCCATGCTCTCCCCCTGCTTTGCAGGCCTGCCCTGCCCCTTCTGCAGCTGGCCTGGCCCAGGTGTCAGGGAGCTGCTCTGTCCCCGTTTCCCTGCAGAGGGTCTCTGCAGCTCCAGGTTGACAGGCCCTTCCTTGGGAGGCTGCTGATCTGCTCTGCTCAGGGTCCCAGCACCTGCGGGTGGGAAGAGTGCACAGGTTAGCCCTGAGGTGGTGGCATGGCGAAAGCCCTACTAGTGTCCTGGACTGGCCTGGGATGAAAGCAGCTGGAGGCTTCAGTGTGTGGAAGAGAGGGAACATGGGAGACTCATCATCCTATGGCAAGAGGCTGGAGATGAGCCCCTAGAACTGTCCCAGCGCTGGTGGTGATCACAGCACCGTGACATCGTATCGCTCCCTGGGAAAGGATCTGGAGGGATGCTGGTGCTGTGTCACGTCCACATGTCTGGTCGGGGTTGGGGGGGAAATGCAGGGCCAGCCTACTCCAGGACGCGTGAAATGCTTCCAGGGGCACCGGGAGAACAAGAGCCGCCAACCTGCTGGAGCACGGACCCATCAAACGGTTCTGGCAGAGAGATTTCTACACTGGGGGACAAGGCTTCCTGCCACTGGAAAGGGGAGACCCACCACTCCTCCTCACCTCGCCTGGGGAAGGGCCTGGTCTGGCGCACCCGCCTGGGGACCCTCCACATGCCGACAGCTCCCAGGGATCTGCAGCAGGACAGAGGCCTGGGTTAACTGCACCTGGACCAGCCAGAGGCCACTGGGGACTCATTTCCTCATCACCTGCACCAGCCTCTTATTGATTGATATTATTACAACACTGATCTTAGAACAGCAATTAGATCACTGATTGTGACCGTGGCAGCACGGCAAGAGCCAGTCATGTAAAGCATCTTTCTGTGAGGAGCGATGCAGGCAGTGAGAAAGTTCTTGGGCCTTGGACCACCCATAGAGACCAGAGCCCTGTCCCACCCCAGCCACACAGTTACCAACTTTGCAGCCCTGTCCCAGGCAGGGGCAGGCATTGGAGTCTCTCACCCCAACAGCAGGACAGTCGCTCAGGCTCCTAACTGCAAGCCAGGACTTCATCCCGCATCTCACCTGCCCCTGGCTCCTTGGAGTCATTCAAGAGCCACCAGCTACTGTCCGCTCTGCTCCGCTCGCTGTCCCCGCTTGCAGCACTTGTTTGGAGCCTGCATCCTCACTCCCGTCCCTGTTTTCTATTTAGTTGTCCCCCAAAATCAACTGGCCTAAACCCAGTAGCCAACACTAATAATAGCGGGGGGTGGAGGGAGGTAACTGTTGCTCTTTAGGTGTTGAGCCCACGTTAATCTTGCACATCAAAAAGGCTGGTAAGGACCTGGCTCCAGGTTAAGTGGAGGCTCCTCTTTGGCGACATGAGGCAGCTTGTCCTCGGGCCCTGGGGTTTCTCTCTCTCCTGCCTCCACCAGAGGCCTGTCCTCACAACGAGCCTTTGGCTGCTGCACCCAGGAATCACCAGGCTCCAGCAGAGCCCCAGTGGGCTGCATCTTGTCTGAGGACACCTCCTCGACCTTCACATGCACTGTGACCTGGGGACGAGATAAATGTGTCACTGGGGAGCTGGGAAGCAACATTCCCCAGACACGTGGAAATACAAATGGCACCAACCAAACGCTCTCACCTGGAGCTTCTCGTCCTCCACCTGTACCAGCTGAAACCCCTCGGCCAGGGCCACAGCCTGAGTGCAGGTCGCCACGCGGGACCTGCGCACCCAGCTCTGCATGTCCTGGGGCAGGATGGCCAGCAACTGTTCCAGCACCACCAGCTCCAGGATCTGCTCCTTGCTGCAGCTCTGGGGCTCCAGC
This sequence comes from Alligator mississippiensis, assembly GCF_030867095.1. Classification (NCBI taxonomy): domain Eukaryota; kingdom Metazoa; phylum Chordata; order Crocodylia; family Alligatoridae; genus Alligator; species Alligator mississippiensis. The sequence goes on from NC_081824.1 coordinate 450,736,011, forward strand.
CAGCGCCGGCAGAGCTCCCACAGGCGGCTGCAAATCTTCCTTGGGCCTTCGGCTTCCCGGTAGTGAAGGCCGTGGAAGAGCTGGCGTGCCAGGGCTCTGGGGTGGGGAGCTCATCCTGCAGTGCCAGCTGTGGGGTTGTGGAGAGCAGCTTGGCCTCACAAGGGGGCTGCATGGCCTGCATTGTGTCCTGCCCCCAAATCTCTCTGTGCTGGACCAGCTCTGGTCTGGACGACACGAGGGACTTCTGCACCCTCAGCCCCTGGCTGCAGACCTCCTGGGCCCTGCTCCTCCAGCTCCTGCTGCGAAGGGAAGGCGCGCAGCTGCCACGGGCTGCAGCGCAGCAGCCACGTCTCCCCAGGAGGGATCTCACCCAGCCGGGGCCTTGGCTCTCGCTCTCTGTACACTCGTGCACGGCGCCTGTGGGAAAGGAGACAGTAGAAATCTGACCATGGATCCGAGACCCGGGACCGTAACCCTGGCCCAGCTTGAGGTTTACCCAGCCCTGATGCTCCCGACCACCCCACTCGGAGCAGTCTTGGAGCCCTCCCCACTTCCCCTCCAGCCCCAGCGCAGGATGCGGGCACCGGGCTGGCTGGAGAAATGGCACCGCCGCAGCTCTCCACCCCTTCCCCAGCCCAACAGCTGCTCCCTCCCCCCAGCCCTGCACTTAGGGTGACCCCCGCTCCCTGGCTGGATGGGACAGTGCCCAAATAGGAACCTCAAATCCTGGTCCTGGGCTGCATAACCCGGGACAGCATTTGTCCAAATTCAGTGTCTAGAGGGGTTGGGAAACCGTGGGTTTCCCTTTGCAGGCGGGCAGCATTCAGGCGTGCAAGAGGGACACAGGGGGCACCAGGCACTTGGACACACGGACACACGCGCGCACACGGACACACACACACACACACACACACACGCGCGCGCGCGCGCGCGCACGGCCGTGAATCCGGTGGGGAAGGCTGGAGAGCAGCTCCCTGCAGGTACATTTGTGGGAGGGGGAAGAGGTCTTGGGGGGCGGAGTGGGGTGGCCGGAGGCCCCGGGGGGAGGGGAGGAGTGGGGAGGGGGCGATGGAGCGCCGGGCAGGTCCGCTGGGGGGAGGGACGCGCCAGCCCAGCTCTCTGTGCAGCCTGTGCGCGCGTGCGTGAGTGCGCGGGAGGCTCCGCCTGCCAGCACTGCCGCCCCCCCCACCCGGCTCTGGGGTCAAGACAGCCCAGGCGGACCGTGTGCGACCCCCTCCCCGCGGGACCCAGCATCGACCCGCTCCGCCCGCCGGCTGCCGACACCTGGCACCTGCACCTGGGACCGCACCGCCAGCCACCCCGCCCCTCGGGCAGGCAGCAGCCAATCCAGGGTGGCAGAAAGCCCTGCAGAGGTGGATGGGCAGGGCTGTCTCCTGGGGTCGGGATGCTGCCAGCAGCTGAAGCAAGTTCTCCCCTGACAGTGTCTTAGTCTTGGTCTGTGGAGGGTGGAGGCCAGATGGCATGGTGCAAGAGGGGGGTGGGGGGTGGTGGGGCAAGGTGAAGCAGTTGGTGCCTTGTATCCACATGCCTCATGGTCGGCGTCTGTGAAGGGTGGTGGGGGAAATGGTTTTGGAGGGTTTTGAGGAGAAGAAACCTGCGAGGCATTAAGCGTTTGAGCAGTGGGGCAGTTGTAAGCAAGGGGCCTTAGGGGGCAGTGGGCCTTGTGGGGAATGCATGGCGAGTAGGGTTTGGAGCCTAGCCGGTGCGGGGAGGTGTGGGGGCAGCTGGGTTTTGGGGGGGAAGCTGGATTCTGAGAAGATGGAAAAGGGATTGTGGGCGAGGGGGGAGCAGGGTATGCAAGGAGTAGCAGTGAAGTTTGACTACATGGAGGTGCTTGAAAGGGCCCAGTGAGCTGGGTAGTGAGGAGTCGGGCAGGCTGGACATGAAGGGTTGCATCTGTGCAGGATACTGTGGATTGAGAGGGTAGGGAGGAGGCTGGGTAGGACTTGGAGGGGTGTGAGGAGACTGATGGGTGGGAGAGGGAAGCCAAGGGGCTCTTGAGGTGGCAGGGGCGGCATAGGAAGGGCAGGGAGATGCATTTCGGGGCCCTGCAGAGGGTTGGGGTGGGCGGTGGATGAGTGTGAATGCTGGGAGCAGATCAGTCTGTACCCAGGCTGTGGGCTCGGGCAGGTATATCTGTGCCTGACGGGCATCATGTGCTCCACACCACTGGAAGAAGCAGTGAGCAGTCAGGGTCTGGATGTCTTTTCCTGTTTTGTTTTGTTTTGTTTTCTAGGATGACAAACTGAATAACATATTTCAAGACCCCTAGCATAGTAGTAAGGCTTCTATTTCCTTTATGACTGTTGAAAAATATTCACTGTGTTGATAGAGCAATGCACCAGACAAGATAACTGCCCATGGAGTCCAGTGATACCAAGTACCCAGCTGCTCTCTTCAAATCACAAGTGTATGACATAAGCTGCCCTGAAATACCTGCCTTGAATTCCTTTTCTTTTCACTGTCTCCACACCCTATGAAGGTGGCTGGCCCTGCATGCTTATTTTATAGGGTTTGTATGCAGCCTAAAACTTCAACCAACACGTTCTCATCCCTGGTCCCCAATCTCGGAGAATGGGGCAGACACGTGGATGGAGCAACTCTTCTGTAGCCCGGCCAATAGAATCAGCCCTACCTCCAAGTGAACCTGCTGGCTCCCTGTGTAGGAAGCGGCCAATATTTGAATACAGTGGAGTCAAAGGATTTGATGGTGATCCAACAGGCTTCACCACTCCTCCTGAGCTTGTGTGGATCACATTGAGACCTTGGGGCCCTCATAATTGTAGCAGCTCTAGCATCTCGGGGGCAGCAGTGCCTCTTGGCCATGTCAGACACGAGGCATCCCTCAGTAAATGTCAGCTCAGTAAATGTCTCGCCTCTCTCTTTCTTCTCCTTTTGATTTTATACTCTTGGCAAGAGAGCCCGCTTCATTGTTTTTCCCTACTTGAAAAGAAGTAGGGAAGATGGTAAGAGGTCAGGATGTTTTTGATGCTGTCCTATTTGCAATCCGTAGCTTTATCTCCTGAGACGCATGTTTGCGTGCTTAATGGTGCAACCTTGTGAGGTCCCCTGTGGCAGCTGTGAGAGGATCTCAAGGCACTCTGTCATGCTATAACATCCTGGTGGTGAATCACTGCACTAAGGGCTCCCCAAATTAGTTCAGGAGCTTGAAACCAGCATCACACTTGCCACAGCTTGGTGCTGTTTGGTATTGCAGGTTAGGACTGTCCTGGAACAGCCCCCACCCCAGTCCACTCGCGTATTGCCTTCCTTATAAACACAGTATGCTTAGTTTCTCTTTTTGCTTTGGTGGGGGCAGGGGCATGACTGTATGTGTGTACGCTCATTGACGGAAGAGAATATAGTGGTATTTACGGTAGTGTGCATGCACAGCTATAGTGGTGCTTAGATGAGCCCAAGTCAGAAACCCTGTGTTTGGGGGGACTTCAGATCAACATGGCAACTTTGCATCTGTCTTGTTCTGGTATGCAAAGTTTGCTCATGGTTCTCCTGGTTGGGATGCTTTGGGTTTTGGGTACAGAACAGACTTGACAGCTTCTATCCATCACCAGTGAAGGGAATCGCAGTAATTGTGGGCAATAAAACTTGTGGCTCGTTCAGCTTTATAGGCATATAGGTCCTTCATCTTTTGCATTTGTAAGCATTTAACTACTGTCTTGATGCCACTTACACCCTTGTGTCTCTCTCTCCAGAGCTTCAGGTCTGACACCAAGCAGAAGTTCTGAAGTGTGAGACCCAAAAGAGGCTTTCCAAGCTGGTGACCTGGATAAAGAGATGTGCGAAGTCTGAAACCTGCTGGAAGTTTGAAGCCTCTTTGAGCAGATATACCAAAGACCTGTCAGCTGTTGCTTGACTAAGGCAGTGGAAGATGGACAGCCAGCCCAGGTGCCTTTAACAGCGGACCAGAGTCCTATGGCACTGCTCTTCTCCCCAGCAGTGGGCCAGCCACCTCTTTTCCCCAAACCTTGGGACTTGCCTCATCTCTTCACAGCCTGACAACAGCCCTTCTGCTATCAGGGCTTCTTTTGCAGGCTTGGACAAAGACTCAAGGTACAGTCACAGTTCCCATAACTATCACTGCCCAGTTGAGAAAAGCAGCAGGTGATGCATCTTCAGCCTGATGCCCTATTGTCACATACCAGAAGCAAGAGAACACGTGCTTGCTCCAGCGCATGTCCAATAACCCACAAGAGTGCAATAGAGACCCTCGCTTAAACCAGTGGGGGGAACTTGGGAGGGAGGTAGCATGCACTGGCAGCAGCTGACTTTGAAGGGAAACTTGGAGAACTTCCCAGATTCTGTCTGTGCCCTGTGTTTTTTGAGGTGGCTTGTTCCAGTACCATCACAAAGGCTGTGACCCCTTCTTATTCACACTGCTTGGTTTCTCTGGAACTTTTTGCAACTGAACCAAAGCAGTTCTTGTTTGGATTGCAAAGGTGTCAGTTAGGTGGGGTTTTCCCCTTCCTGTGCAAGATGCAAAATCCTCCCTTCCAGAACTGTCTCTTCTATACCAACATGGAACGCTGCTGCTGCCTGTCGCTGTCGTGTTTCCTGTTGACCTTAGCTTATGGTATGTGCTGACATAGCTGCTAGTGGTGTGTTTTGGGTTTTAGCCCCTTTTAAAAAAATAAAAAAAGGGGCAGGAGAAACTGTTACAAGGATCCTGATGCATATGTAGACATACATTGGCTATAATAGAAGCATCTGGTTAGTAGCAGGAACTGATGTAACTTTTTTCCATGCCAAAGGGATGCTGCTGTGCATTGGGATGATCTGTTTGATCATGTTGTCTTGTAGGTCCTTTGCTCCATTTACTCTGGCTTTGTTGGCCAGCGAAGGACAGGAAAAAATGAGTACATCAACTGATGGTCACACCTGTAATACTTGCTTGGTGGTCTGATAGAGACAGTCTATTAGACATCTCGTGCTTCAGCCACATGTCTGTAGTGTGGCATAGGATTTGGAAATAGCCAAGTCTGGCAAAAGTAAGGCTTACGATAATCTCTTCTCCTCAAAAGATGAAATAAGAAGGTACTGCTACTAATGCTTTCCAAGAAACAACTATCTTTTTTTCCTCTTTTTCCACCTCACCAGCTTATGGTACCCTTGACCAAGAGCCTTCCGTCTGTTGCCCCAGGCTGTGGCTGCTTGGTGCATAGAGCATGCTGATCTAGACTAGCATGAGCACATACTATCCCTAATACCAGCTATTGCAGAGTCCACAGTCTGCACCTGTAACTGTGTGGCTCCAGTTGCTGAGCACGGCTTTGGCTTGTAGACCAGCAACAGCAGTCCAGCTTCTGGATCCTGGAGCCTCACTCTGCCCCGATGCAGTGAGATCTGACTGGGCTCAGGGTGTATCATCCTTTGCTCTACTATATGTGTAAACAGCACAATGGGCTACAACATGGCTCAGATCACAGGCTGGGCGGTGAATGGAATTTGATTTGGGAAGCGGTGGGGGGAAGGGAATTGAAGCAGGAGTTGGGGGAGGCGAAGTGGGCGGTGGAAGAATGGTTTCGGGGGAAGGAGAGGGAGAGGATGGTTTTGGCACGGGCACCGTGGGTGGGGGAAGGGGGAGGAATGGGGAAAATATTTTGCTGAGAAGGTAAAGAAAAAGGGAGGAGGGAGGTGGGGGTGGGGGTTATGGGGGAGGGAGTGCAGATAGAGGAGCAAGGGGCAGTGTTGAAGGAGGTAACGTGTTTCTATTGGAGGTTGTATTAGAAGCGGGAGGTGGACAGGGAGGCGAGGGAGAGGTTCTTGGGGGAGTTGGAAAGGAGGTTAGGGGAGGGGGAGGGAGTGGATTTGGAGAGGGATATGATGGAGGTGAGGAAGGTTTTGGCGGGGATGAAAAGGGAGAAGACACCGGGTTTGGATGGTTTGCAGACGGAGTTTTGGGAGGTGGTGGGGGTGGGGGGATGTGGTGGAGGTGTTTCAGGAAATTATGGAGACGGGGGGGTAGTGGGGGAGGGGTTTGCGGTGGGGGTGGGGGTGCTATTGCATAAAAAGGGAAGCAGGGAGGCTCTCCCGAATTGGAGGCCAATTACACTTTTAAATGTGGATTATAAGTTATTTTCAAAGGTGTTGGAAACGAGGATGGGGAAGGTGTTGGGGGAGGTGGTGGGGGAAGACCAGACATGTGGGGTTAAGGGTAGGAGGATGGTGGGGACACAGTCGGTGTGGAGGGATATGTTGGAGTATGTGGGAGAGAGGGGGTGGAGGGTGGGGGTGGGTAGTGTAGATTTAGAGAAAGCTTATGGTAGTTTGGAGCACGGGTTTTTGTTTGAGGTGTTGTGGCGGATGGGGTTCCCGGGGAAGTTCGTGGCGTGGGTGAGAGCACTGCAGAGAGGGGCGAGGACCAGAATTTTGGTGAAGGGATTTTTGGAAGGGGAATTTAGGGTGGAGAGAGGGGTGCGCCAGGGGTGCCCCCTCTCTCCGGGGCTGTTTGTGTGCGGCATAGAGCCGTTGGCGCAAAGGGTGAGAAGGGATGGGAGGGTGAGGGGAATTTTGGTGCCGGGGAGTTGAGGGTCACGTTATACATGGATAATGTGACGTTTATGGTTTGGGATGAGGGGTCTTTGAGGAGGGTGGTGGAGGGAATTAGGGAGTATGAGGTGGCGGCGGGGCCATGGGTGAATAAGGGGAAGAGTAGTTTGTTGGCGGTGGGGGAGTGGAGGGGGTTGGAGGAGGTGGAGAGGGAGGGTTTGAAGGTACTGGGAGTGTATATGGATGTGAGGGGAAAGGGGGAACAGGCATGGGAGGAGGTTCGAGGGAGGGTGAGGAAAGTGGTAGGGATATGGGGGACTAGGAAGCTGTCATTTAGAAGGAAGGTGGGGACTATTAAGCACTTTTTGTTGCTAACGACTTTGTTCATGCTGATGGTGTACCCGCCCACCTGGTTGCAGGTGAGGCGGGTGCAAAGGGAACTGTGTCTATTTTTTTGGGGTTGGGAAGACGGTGAGGGTGGCGAGGACGGAGGTATGTAAGAGGGAAGACTTGGGAGGGTGGGGAGTGCCAGAATTAGAGGTTTTTTTGTACGTGTACTTTTGGAAAGGGGTGGTGAGAGCTGCGGGGTTGGAGGGGAGGAGAGTGGGGGCAATGTGTAGGTATTGGACAGGGAGATACTTGAGAAGGTTGGGGTTATATGGGGGGAGGTGGACGGGGTTGTGGGCCGAGAGACCGGCCAGGTGGTATATGCGGGGGTGGGGTTTCTTGAGGGCAAAGGGGCTGGAGGGGTTGGGGTGTGAGGGATTGAGGGAAGCAAAGCGGGTGTTGAGGGAAATTAGAGGGAGGGATGGGATGGCGGATATAGGGGAATTGTTGTGGGGACAGGTGGGGAGGGTCTTGAAGGGGATAGTGGGAAAGAGGTAGAAGGGGGAGCAGGAGGATTTTGTGTGGCGGGTGGTGAGAAGGGTGATAACAGTGAGGGCGGTGGAAATGGGGGTTGCTAAGGTCGGGGGAGTGTCCAAGGGAACTATGCACGGGGGAGGAAACGGTGTTTCACGAATTGTGGGAATGTTCATTTGCACAGAGGGTTTGGCAGAGTGGTGGGGTTTTGTAAAGCGATACGGTGGGGGGATTGTGTGAGTTATGAGGGGGCGGTGTGTGGATTGGTGAGGCATAAAGTGAGGGAATGGGAAATTCGGGAGTTACTACTGTGTACACGGGTGGCGATGTGGAAGACGAGGTGTTTATTGGTTCAGAAGGGGCTTTGTTTTACTTCACGGGAGTGTGTTTATTTGGTGCATGCAGAGTTGGGGTACTACAGGAGTAAAGGGGAGTGGGAAGGTATTGATTGGAGGAAATTGTTTGAATAGGAGGAAGGGAGGGGAAGGGTTGAGAGAAACTATGTTATGTTGTGTGTTATGTGTTGATAAATGAGACGGAGTCGAAATGTTTGAGTGGTTTAGGTAAGGGGGGGAGAAGTGTTTCTTTGCTGTTCGAGAAAGATTCTTATGGGGTGAATGGTTCTCTTTTGAGATTTGATGTGAGAAAGCTGGTGGTTTTTCTTGATTGTGTTGAAAGATTTATGGTTTTGATACTTTGTTATTTAAAAAAAGAAAAATAAAATAAAATCTGTTCTTATCAGTTTAATCGCTGCTATATCCTCGATGTGAGGACCGCTCCCCTTCCGGGCGAGCGCCTTCCTCCTCCTCCTCCTCCTCTCTGGGTTCCAAAAGCAGCAGCAGCAGCACCAGGGGCGGGACCGCGACCCCAGGGGGCAGACCCTATGCAAAGGGCTGCCGCTGGTCGGGCAACACACTGGCAGGGGAGTGAGCATGCGAGCGGGCGAGCGAGCCCCCACGCGCGTGCCCTCCTGCTCAGCAGCACTGCCCCCCCACTCCCGCTGGGGGGGCCAGGGCCCTGCCCGGGGCCGCAGGGGCCCGCCGCAGCCCCGGAAGCGGTGCCCGGAGGGTAGGTGGGGGAGGCCGGGGCTTTCCCTGCTAGCTACTGGCAGGCCTTGCAGCCCCTTTCTGTGGCTCTCGCCCTCCGGCTCAGCCTGCAAGGCCACTTATGACCAGACGCTGCCTTCATCTGGTCGTAAAGCCAGAGTGGCGGGGGGGGGGGAGGGTGTGGGCAAGTCCAAATCAAGGCAAATGAAAGCAGTAGACGGAGACCGGGGCAAATGGAAGGAAGCCCGAGTCGAGTGGAGTGTGACGAAGGCAGTAGACGGAGGCCCGCCAAGGGTGAACTGAAGAAAGCCCGAGTCGAGGCGGGCGGGTGCAAGTCACTCGAAGTCAAGTCGCATCCAAAGAAGCTGCAGTAGACCGAGCCCCGGGCAACCTGAAGCGAGGAGTCGAGTCCGCAGCGAGCCTGCAGTGCGACGCTGCAGCTAGTCAAGCGACCAAAACGCTGGCATGCATCCATAGATGCTTCTCAAGCAAATCCTGGGACATCATTCTCCCCTTGTACTCGGCCTCAGCTGGAGTACTGCGTCCAGTTTTGGGCTCCGCAATTCAAAAAGGATGTGGAGAAGCTGGAGAGAGTCTGTCCAGAGAAGAGCCACGCCCGCGCTATCAGAGGTCAGGGAAGCAGACCCTACGATGACAGGCTGAGAGCCCTGGGGCTATTTAGCCTGGATAAAGCCCAGGCTCGCTCAGAGTCGATCTGATGGCCACCTCTAAGGTGGTCACCCCTGATCAACAGTATCTGGGGAACATTTGTTCACCAGAGCGCCCCAAGGGATGGATGACGACTAGGTCAAATGGTCATCAACTACTACAAGACCGTTTCAGGCTGGACATAAGGAAGAATTTCTTTCCTGTCCAAGCCCCCAAGGCAAGGTCTGTCTGGAACAGCCTGCCAGCGGAGGTGGTTCAAGCGCCTACCTTGAACACCTTCAAGAGCAAACTGGATGCTTATCTTGTTGGGCTCCTATGACCCCAGCTGACTTCCTGCCCTTTGGGCAGGGGGCTGGATGGACTCTATGATCTTCTGAGGTCCCTTCCAGCCCTAATGTCTATGAAATCTATGAGTTGAGTCAGGAGCGGCACACACCTGCCAGCCCCTGCCCACCCACACGGTGGCTTTCCCACAGCAGAACCAGCCAGTCGCTCAGTTGCCAGGCCCCAGGACTGACTGCCACTGCCCTGCCGGGGCCACCCCCGGCCCTGCTTGCTGGGCCGCTGGCCTGGGGGGCCCACTCCCCCTCTGGGGCTGGGCGGGTTATTGTTTCTCGGCCTCTTGAAGGCTCAGATCAGGTTGGCGGACAGGCCTAGGTCCAGCCGCTGCCTGGTCGGGCCTCGAGAGGCCGGGCGCTGGGGAGGACGGAGGCAGCGGCGGCGGAGATGAAGGCAGTGGCGTTGGCGATTTTGACAGAGGCGACAATGGCAGAGGAAGGAGCTGAAAGGAGAGAAGGACGGGAAGATCGAGATCCGTGGGAGAGCGGAAGCGGTGACCAGAAGATCGGAGGAGCGTTTGGAGGTCGAGGTGAGCGTTCAGCGAAGGAGGGAGGGTGGAGGGTGGTACAGGAGAGAGGGAAGGCCCAGGCGAGAGCAGGGGGGAGGAAGATCCCCGAAGAGGGAAGACCAGCGGTGGTGGAGGGAGGACGGCAGGAGCGTTCTGAGGAGGGGAAGGAAGCAGCAGGAGCTGCGGCAGCGTCGGGAGCGGAGAAAGAAGATGGAGGAGCAGGAAGGGGGACAAAATGGAGGCTGAAGGTGGTTTTGGGCCAGGAGGGCCACAAAGGACTGAAAACGTTGAATCGGGTGGACTTTATGGCCGCGGTTCTATTTTCAACATTGAAAGTGAACCCCAGGGATGTGAGCTGCGTGGTAGCTTTTGATAACTATAGACAATGGAATGTGACCTTTGTGGATGATAAGAACTACGCTGCTTTCTGGAAAGCTCATGGAGAGGCGGTGCAACAGGGAGTTGGAGGGGTTGCACTTTGAGGTGGGGCAGAAGGCATGTGCGAGAGTGTTGTTTATTAAAATGTATAATGATATGTTGGAGAAGGATGAGGTGGGGTTCTGGCTGGAAGGGAGGGTCCAAAGAGTGGTTTATGTTGAAAAAGTGCGAGACCGGTGGGTAATTTGGATGGGGTTGTGGAGGGCAAAGGTGGTCTTACATGAGGAGGCGGGGGGAGTCCAGGGGCAGTGAGGCATTTGAAGTCTATGGTGCATATTGGGCCCTATAAAGGGTATTTAACGTATCATGACCAGCCGAAGTTATGTAGCAGGTGTGGGCAGGGGGGCCACCTGGCAGCCTTTTGCCAATTGACCATATGCTTTCGCTGCAGGGCAATGGGGCACAGGGCCCAGTTTTGTAAAGAGAAGCTGGTATGCAGGGGCTGTGGGCGGGAGGGGCACATACAGCAGCAGTGCCCGTTTTCTAATGCGAATAAAGTGCGGCAGGGGGGAACCAGGAGGAGAACAGAAGAGAGGAGGGGAACGTGGAGGAGGAGGGGCAGCAGGAGGGGGGCGAGGGAATGGTGGTGGAGGAAACACCTGTGGAGGAGTGTGACAAGGGGGGAATAGAGGAAGGGGTAAGGGGTTTGCTGGAGGAGGAAAGAGAGATGGGGGGGAGAGAAGGGAGGGAAAGGGGGAAGAAGGGATATGGTATTAAAACAACTGCGGGGTATGGTGGAGCAATTGGGGATGGGACAAATGAAGAGGAAGGACTGGGCGGAGGAGATGGAAACGATGGAACAGGGGGGTTTGAAGAAAAAGAAAAAAGAGATGGAAGGGAAGGGGTGGAAGAAGAAACTGGGGGTGGAGGAGGGAGGGAGCAAGAAGACAAGGGAAATGAAAGGGAGAGAGGGGGAAAGGAAAGGGAAGGAGGGGAGTGGTGTTTTGAGTCCGGGAGCTGTGAAAAGTCTCGTTGAGACAACTGGGATATGGAGGGAGGGCGTTGAATCATCCGGGGAGTCCTCGGAGAGCGGGAGTGGGGAGGAAGGGTGAAGGGGTAGGGTGGTTTTGTTGGTTTTTTGTAAAGGAATTGAAATGGAAGGGAGTTTCCGAATTGCCTCCGTAAATGTGCAGAGTTTATTTTCAAGAAAGAGGTGGGGAACGGTGGGGGAGTTCCTAAAAACATTGAAAGTGGACATTATATGCTTGCAAGAATGTGGGATTGGTTGGGAGGGGAATTATGGTTTCTTGGGGAAAAGGTGGGAGAAGGGTCGGTTGTGGTGGGTGGGGGAAATAAGGCAGCAGGGGTGGGGATTTTGGTGAATGAGGCATGGGTGAGGGTGATTGGGGTGGACACTTTAATTGAAGGTCGTTTGCAGCACATGAGGGTGGAAAGGGGGGGGGGGGATTTTCAACTTGTATGCACCTGTGGTGAAGGCTGAGAGAAGGGATTTCTTTAAGAAGATGGGGATATGTGGGGTAGGGGGGGGAAAGGATTTTTGTTGGGGATTTCAATTGTATTTATAGAAAAGTGATAGGGAAGGGGGTGTGTGGAGGGGTATTGGATAGTACAGGGAGATGGTTGGGGAATTGGATTCGGGAGGAGGGGTTGGTGGACGTTTGGAAGGGGGAGCAGGTAGGAACAAGGATCGATCCGGGGGGAGGGAGGGTATCTACAATCGATTTTGTTTTGATCTCGGAAGGAGTGAGGGTGGAGGGTAAGGAGGTTTTAGAAGTGGGTTTTACTGATCACAAGGTGGTGAAGGTGGACTTGCGGGTAGGGGAGGGGGGGAGAGGGAAGGGAGTGTGGAAATTGAATACAAGGGTGTTGGGGGACGAGGGGGTGTATGGGAGGTTTGGGAAGGAGTATGGTGAGTGGCAGACAACAAAGGTTTTGTTTAAGTCAAGGTGGGAGTGGTGGAGGGTTACAAAGGAAAGAATTAAGAAGTGGTTTATGCAGGTGGGGAAGCAGAAGGTGTGGGAGAAAAGAAGGGAATTGAGGAGGCTGCAGGGGAGGGTGCAGAAGTTGATTTGGGAGGCGGCAGGGGGGCGGGATGTGAAGCGGGAGTTGGGGGAGGCAAAGCAGGCGGTGGAAGAGTGGTTTCGGGGGAGGGAGCGGGGAAAAAATGTTTTTGCCATGGGTACCGTGGGTGGGGGAGGGGGAGGAATGGGGGAAGTATTTTTCTGAGAGGGTAAGGAAGGGGAAAAAGGAAGTGGGGCTGGTGATCATGGGAGAGGGGGTGCGGGTGGAAAATCAGGAAGAGGTGTTGAGGGAGGTGACGGGTTTTTATGTGGGGTTGTATAAGAGGCAGGAGGTGGATGGGGGGACAAGGGGAAGGTGGTTGGGGGAATTGGAGGAGAGGGTAGGGGAAGAGGAGGGAGGGGATCTGGAGAGGGACATGACGGGAGGGGAGGTGAGGGAGGCGTTGGGGGGGGGGGGGGAAATGAAAAGGGGAAAGACACCAGGTTTGGATGGGCTACCAGTGGAATTTTACGAAAGGTTTTGGGAAGTGGTGGGGTGGATGTGGTGGAGGTGTTTCACGAGCTAATGGAGATGGGGGTAGTGGGGGAGGGGTTTGCGGTGGGGGTGGTGGTGTTGCTACACAAGAAGGAAATGAGGGAGGCGCTCCAAAATTGGAGGCCTGTCACTTTGTTAAATGTAGACTAAGTTATTCTCAAAGGTGTTGGCGATGCGGATGGGGAGGGTGTTGGGAAAGGTGGGGGTGGGGGGGGGACCAGACATGTGCGGTGAAGGGTAGAAGGATTGTAGATACTCAATGGGTGATGAGAGAGATGCTGCAGTATGTGGGGAAGAGGGGATGGAAGGTGGTGGTGGGTAGTGTTGATTTTGAAAAGGTGTATGACAGTTTGGAGCACTGGTTTTTGTTTGGGGTTTTGGAGCTGATGGGGTTCCCGGGGAAATTTGTGGGGTGGGTGAGGGCATTGTATGAAGGGGCACGAAGCAGGATTTTGGTGAGGGGGGTTCTGGGGGGGGAGTTTCGAGTGGAGAGAGGGGTGCGGCAGGGGTGCCCCCTTTCTCCGGGTTTATTTATATGCAGGATAGAGCCTTTGGCGCAGCGGGTGCAGAGGGATGGGAGGGTGAGGGGGGTTCTGGTGCCGGGGGGGGGGGGGGGAAGAGGGAGTTAAGGTGATGGTATATATGGATGACATTGCTTTTGTGGTCAGGGACGAGGGGTCTTTGGGGAGGGTGGTAGAGGGAATTAGGGACTATGGGGAGGTGGCGGGGGTACGGGTAAATAAGGGGAAGAGCATTTTGTTGGCAATAGGGGAATGGAGGGGTTTGGAGGAGCAAGGTTGGCAGGTGGAGAGGGAGGGGGCGAAGGTGTTGGGGGTCTATATGGATGTGGGGGGGAAAGGGGAACAGGCATGGGAGGTGGTTTGAGGGAGGGTGAAAAAGGTGGTAGGGATATGGGGTACAAGAAGGTTGTTGTTTAGGGGGAAGGTTAGTGTCATAAAGCAGTTTTCGTTACTGATGGTTTTATTTGTGGCGATGGTGTACCTGCCCACTTGGCTGCAGGTGAGGCAGGTACAGAGGGAAGTTTGTTTATTTTTCAGGGGGGGGAGGAGATGGAGAGGGTGGCAAGGGGGGAGGTGTATAAGAGGGAGGAGCTGGGAGGGTGGGGGGTACCGGAATTGGAAGTTTTTGTCTATGCACATTTTTGGAAGGGGGTGGTGAGGGCGGCGGGGTTGGAAGGGAGGAAAGTAGGGGAGTTTTGCAGATACTGGGCGGGGAGGTTTTTGAGAAGGCTGGGTTTGTATGGGGGGCGGTGGACCGGGGTGTGGGCTGAAAAGCCAGCAAAGTGGTACACGAGAGGGTGGAATTTTTTGAGGGCAAAGGGTTTGGAAGGGGTAGGGTATGAGGGATGCAAAGCGGGTGGGATGCAATGTCAGATATAGGGGAATTATCGGGGATGCAGGTGGGGAGTGTACAGAAAGGGATAGTTGGGAAAAGGTGGAAGGGGGAGCATGAGGATTTCACATGGCGGGTGGTTTGTAGGGTGATCCCTGTGAGGGCAGAACAGCGATAGTGGGGTCTCACAAGGTCGGCGGAGTGTCCGTGGGAGGAGACTATTGTTCATGTGCTATGGGAATGTGCTTTTGCTCAACGGGTCCGGCGGAGGGTGGGGAGGTTTTGTGAGGCAATGGGGTGGGGGGATTGTGTGAGTTTTGAAGGGGCGCTGTATGGGTTAGTGGGTTGTAGGAAGAGGGAGTGGGAGGTTAGGGTGTTATTACTTTGTGCACAGGTGGCGATTTGGAAAGCGAGGTGTTTGTGGGTGCAAAAAGGGCTTTATTTTTCATCACGGGAGTGTATTTACTTATTGTATGCAGAGTTGGGATCTTATCGTAGTAGAGGGAAAGGGGAGTGGGAGGGGATGGAGTGGAGGAGGCTTTTTGAGTGAAGGGAGGGATAGCCATTAGGATTTTGGTGTAGAGTAAAAAAAGGGGAATGGGGAAGGGTTAGTTTGAAGGGTTAAAAGGGGTTTTTTGGATATCTGTTCCAAGTTGGGTTTCTGTTTGGAGAAAAGAAATGTAATTGTCCTTTGGTTGTTTTGAAAGTAATGTAGTATGATGGGAATTTATGTAAACGTTTGCGTTTGGAGCGGGATAATCAAAGTCTTTGTTGTTTGAGTTGAGATTTCAATATTTTGGTACTATGTCAATTAAAAAAAAAAAAAATCTGTTCTTATCAGTTTAATTGCTGATATGTTCTCGATGCGAGGATTGACGCATTAAACGCATTTTTGGTGCTGGGAGCGGGCCTCAGAGCTTGCTCTAGCCCCTCCACGCATCAGCCCAGTATTGTAGTGCCTCTGGGCCCGGTGCCTGCTCCCCTTCTGGGGGAGCACTGCCTTCCTCCTCTCTGGGTTCCAAAAGCAGCGTGTGGTGGGAGAAACCTCCCTAAGGTTGGTTGTCTAGCTGTAATTTGATAGACAGACAACGCGGGTAAAGACAGACAGCTGTTTATTTGCTAGAGCAAAGACCATAAAGCCAGCAAAAGGCAAAATGCCCCCCCCCAAGGGTGAGGCGATCTTTTATACTTCTTACAGCAAGGCAAGACTACATGGTTAACAACAAAGCAATACTTGGGTGGTGCTTTGCAAATCTTTGTAACGGCATATTTCTATTAAGCTGAACTAGCACTTTCTAAAAGCTAAAAGTTAAGTAACAGTAACATTATATGTTAGCAAAACCTTATACAGTAGTAGATACTTCTCAAGGACACAACCAGTGCACCCAGAACAATGGTTTCCCTGTCTTATCTTGCTTCTTGCTGTAGCTGATTTTTCAGCACACAGACACAGATCTACTTTTTAACTTGGAAAATGCTTAATAGAGTTAATGATTATATGACAGCTAAGCCTTTGCTTGTACCATTCTGCCATGTGGTCAGCTGTATTGCTAGGCCACAGGTCATGCCTTGTATTCAGCTGTAAAGCTAATACTTCTTAATAATCCAAATTATTGTAAGCCTAACAGTATGCTATCAAAAAACTATTCTATTTCAGGGTAATAACAAACCTGTGCACTACAATTCCTCCCTTTGTTTTAATTTTCCAGAGGAAATTTTGGAACACACTTTTAGGTATTTAACTTTTTGTGGGGTTAGGTTTTGATGATTGATGCTGGATATTTGTATAAACTGACCATATATTTTTACTTGTCTTTGCATAAACTGTTGTCCTAGACAGCACAGACACTGAAAACAGCACAACAGGCAGATTATAGTTATAACAATTCCGATTAAGCTTAATATAAAAGGTCTAAGCCATCCTGTAAGGGAAGGCAACCAATTAGTGAGCCAACTAAGAGATGTATCTTTGGGGATTTTAGCTATATCTTTAGCTTTTTGGATATGGACAGCTGTATCATTGAGGTGGGTTTGTACTATTGTAAAAGAACTGTTAACCCAAACGCAACATTCTGGTCCGATATCCGCACAAGCTCCCCCTTGAGCAGCAAGGAGAAAATCAAGGGCTATACGGTTTTCAATTATCATATGTCAGAGTTCTTCTTGGTGTCAGCCAAGGTAGCAATGGCCTTTGAGAGTTCCTTGTGATCTTTACTAAATTTATGAGCCATGATTTTTATCACAGCTTGCAGGCATGGTGTAAATCTTCCAAGACAAGCAGTGTCTATTCCCGGGAGTATATCTGCTAAAGAACACCCGACTAATACTCCTTTGGTAAGCGGAGTTTTTTGATATTTGTCTACTATATCACGGCTTTCTTGCAAATCCCTCTTGTTTCGCCACCTGCCCCGTGGAAGGTGCGTGGCGAAGGACATAGAGGGTTTTAGCATTGCCGGATAGCAGATACCTTTTCCTTTGGCAGGGATTTTATGGTAGGCGTGGGAGCCACACACCCAGTATTTTCCTTTTAAAGCAGCGAGGTTTGAATACTTAGGAGGTATTCAGCCCCCGTTTCCTAATCCTAGCACCCCGCATTCACCCTTTGATTTAAAGGAAGGATTTGCAGTTCCATTGAAGAAGCGTTGTCCCCGGGAGGTATCAGTGTACAAACAATACCACAAGGTATTATTTAAAGAGGAGATGGGGGTGCAGATAGGATTAGTGCCCTTGGTTAAATTGTTGTTGTTGTAGAAATCATTGTAAGAGCTGCAATAGGTAGGAGTTGCTGTGTTGTTATTACGCCAGTCTCCTCCACTTGAACTAGTAAAATAGTGGTGACATATATGTTTGTGTCTAAATTAATGCAGTCTGATACTGAGCAGTTTATATAGAAACACCAATTTTTAACAACAGGCTTTATTAAAAGGAACTCTTGTTGACTTTGGTCCCAAGCTTGGTTATTAGAGGGGTTTAAAAGTGACTCGATGGGGCCCAAGGGGATGGGAGTCATGGGAATTTCTCCTTGGGTGTGGAGAGGAAAATGACTGTACACCCAACAATCACTTTGGTTTTCTGCTTTAGCGGCTCTGTCAACGTATTGGAGATACATATTATTATCAGAGATATGGGCAACAGTAGGCTTAAGAGTAGCCTTAGCCTGAGGAGATTTTGTAAGTTGTCTGAAAACTGGGTGGGGCTAGGCTTTATACAATATTCTGTTCCATAAGTAAATACCTGAACTTCTGCTGAACTATAGCAATGTGAGGGAGGATATCAACGGGCAATGTTGACCTTCCCGGCTATATCAGAGAGTTCGATTGAATCACTTATTCAGACAGGAAAACCTCGGGCACCAGGATTAGCACACTTATAGCAACTGGCAGCTATAGCCGACCCCTGTGAGAGACTTATTTCTCCAGCAAAGAGAAAGATTAGAAATAACATAGTTATAAAAACCATATTATAATAAAAATCAGCACAAACAGTATGTATAACCCTGCAGCTCTTAATAACTGATCTTCTGGGACATGTTACAGTCTCAAAGTGCTCGGTTTCAGCTGATCCAAAAGTGTCTAGAGGATGCAGTACTTGGAGTTCGGTGCTCTCTGGGCTGGGCAGGACCCCAAAAGGGTGACAGTTCATTAGTGGACCTTGGTTAGTTTGAGTTTTATATTATCTAATGGGCTGCAGGTCCAGGAGGTGTTTGTCTTAATTTTTTTGTCCGTTTCTGGCTCACCCTTGTCGCGGTCAGGTGGGCGTGCGGTCCTCCCGCAAAGTCTGCGGTCGTCTTCTTCTGGCTTCCCCTTTTCCAGGTCAGGGAAGCTCGCGTTGGAGCCAATCCTGAGCTCTGATGAAACTTCTGTCTTCTTTGTATGAGTATAATGAATCCAGTTGTCTTTTTCTGATACTCTTATGGCGGTGTGGGAGGTGAGGAGGACTTCATACGGTCCTTGTCACTTAGGTTTAAGGGGAGACCGTTTCCAAGTTTTTATATACACCCAGCCTCCAGGCTGGATGCGATGTGCTGGGACATCGGCAGGGAGGGGTTGGCTTAAAGCAGCATACCTATGGAGAGATTTTAACTGAGACTGTAGAGATAAAATATAAGAGGTGAGTCCTTTATCGCCTAAAAGAGAAGACATGTGAGCCGGAAGTAAGGGGAAATGTTGGGGAACAGGGTGTCCAAACAGCAGCTCGTAAGGGCTCAGCTTTAGTTTTTTCCTGGGGGTGGTTCTGATGGACATAAGGGCCAGTGGGAGAATCTTAGTTCATTTTAACCCGCTCTCAGCACATAGCTTTTTAATTTTTTGTTTCAGGGTTTGATTCATTCTCTCTACTTGTCCTGAGCTTTCTGGGTGCCAAGGGGTATGGAATTTATATTCTATTCCTAGGCAGTTGGCCAGTGTTTTATTTAAGTCAGCAGTAAAATGTAATCCTTGAGTGCTTTTAATGATACGTGGAAGACCAAACCTGGGTATAATTTTATTAAGGAGTATTTTTACTACTTGTTGTGCTGTAGCTCTTCTGGTGGGGAAGGCTTCTACCCACCCTGTGAGTTGGTCAATAATTATTAGGAGGTTTTTGTACTCATTGTCTTCAGGCATCTCAGTAAAATCTATTTGTAGTCTTGCAAAGGGAGTATAAGCCCAGGGGCAGGCTCCAGGGGGTCCTGATTTTTTTTTCTTTGATATTAAACTTTTTTGTATGTACTGTAGTGTTCTAAAAGCCTTTTTGCTTTCTGGTAGACTCCGGGTGTGTAGAACAGCCTGTTAGTGATAGTGGCAAGTTTTTTATAACCTAAATGCTCTCTTTGATGGAGTTGTTGCAGATAGGGTCTAAGGGATGCTTTAGGTAGCACTATCCTTTCATCTGGCAATCGCCATATTCCATCTTTTTCACAGGTGGCTCCTGCCACTTTCTATCTCTGTTGTTCTAAAGGTGGTACAGACTTGTACATTTTTGGCTCTAGCAGTATTTCCAAATATGCCTTTGACTGAGAAATTTGAGCTTGGAAGGCTAGGGTGGATAGTGGCTGTAAGGCTGCTGTTTGAGCTGCAGCATCGGCCAGGGCATTGCCTTTTGAGACTTGATCTCCCTTTTTGGTATGGGCTGGGCAATGCATTACAGCTATGGCTTTTGGCAACATTATAGCTCGTAGGAGATCATTGACTTGTTTAGCATTTGATATTTTAGTTCCAGAGGCTGTCATAAATTCCCTCTGTTTCCACAATTGTCCAGTGGCATGACAGATTCCAAAGGCATACTTAGAATCAGTCCAAATATTTACAGAGTGGCCCAATGTTAATTGACAAGCTCGTGTAAGGGCAGTAAGTTCAGCCGCCTGTGAGCTCAACTGCCCAGGCAGTGGTTCAGCTTTAAGTACTTTAAATGGAGTTACTATTGCATAACCCATTCTTTTAACTCCATTGACTAACTTTGAAGAGCCATCTACAAAAAAAATCAAGTCAGGGTTGTCTAAGGGTAAGTCACTAAGATCTATCCTGGGTTTGTCTGAAAATGCTGCAACTTGAAGGCAATCATGGGAGTCTGGTTCCCCATTGCTGGGTAGAGGTAATAGAGTAGCCAGATTCAGGGTATTGCATCTCTCTATGACCAGGTCTGTAGCCATTAAAAGTGTGGCTTTCTATTTGTTCATTCTCTGATGAGAAAAATGTTGAGTATTTTTCTGGAGGAGGAGGGCTACTGCGTGTGGAGCCTTTAGGATAAGGGGGTATCCGAGGACTAATTCCTGGGCTTTTTCGACTATTGTTGCAGCTGCTACCACTGTGCAAAGGCAGCCTACTCCCCCCTTTGCCACTGGATCTAATTGTGCAGACAAGTAAGCTGCGGGCAGCTTTATGATCTCAAAAGACTGGTTCTTCTGTATCTTTTGGGGGTTTTTTTTTTTTGGCGGGGGGGGGCTTAATAAAAGTTTTAGTAGCAATGGCTAAGATTTTTGTCATGGATTTATTCTCAACACCCTCAGTGTCATGTGGGAGCTTCTTTTTAATCTCTTTGCTAGCCTGACTTATGAATACAAGTTTTAACACAGGCAAAGTGGCAGGTGTCTCGGGGTCCATGTGTCCATACTGATGTATAGCTTTATAGAGTCTTTCAAAGTAGTCTGAAGGGTGTTTTTCAGGGCCCTGAACAGTAGCTGTCACTTTGGACCAGTTTGTAGTTTTATCTCCTGCTTTCTTTAATCCTTTTAAAATGCTGTCTTTCAGCATTCGTATTGAATTTTGCCCCCTTTCCTGACTGTAATTCTAACTGGGATTTTGCCTAGGCACGCCATTAGGCATGGGGTGGTTTTCATGGGGCTGATCGGCTAGAAATTGGTCAGCATGGCGTAGTACTCGAGTCTTCTCATCCGTAGCTAAGAGGCTTTTGAGAAGCTGCATGACATCTGACCAGGAGGGGTTATGAGTTATGAAAATGGTTTTGAAGCGCCTTAGAACTACTTCGGGATCATCTCTGAGCCTGGGGGTGTTTTCTTGCCAGTTTAAGAGGTCGGTGGTGGAGAACGGAGCATGTGTCCAGTGACTGATAACTTCTCCACCCTCACCAGGCACAGGGTATTCTCTTAGAGGTAACTGAAGTGCAGGCTTAGACAATTTTTGACGAGTGCGATTTGAAATCGGAGTGGAACTGGAATCTGGAGAGGGATCTCTGGATCCCTCTCCAGATCCGGGACTCGGGGATTCCGAGAGAGACAATCGAGGTGATGCCTCCCGAAGACTTCTCAGTCCCTCGGCCAGCCCGGGGGCAATGTTTTGGGGTTCAAACATTGGGGGTGGTATCAATGGTAGGTTAGGGGGCGTAGGCATGGGTCTGTAATCAGCTTCTGAATATGACGGTGGTGTAGCAGGTTTTGGACACAGAAGGGGAGCTAACAGATTCTGGAAAGATGCAGGGGTCAGGGAAGCTAAAGGTTTACTAGCAACATTGTCTCATAAATACCAATAATTTATTAGGTCGAGGCAGGGGTCCTCCAAGATCTTTCATAAGGCAGCCAGACAATTTGGGTCAAACGATCCATTTTCTGGCCATTGTCTTCCCAAATCTAACTGGGACGTATAAGACGTCCAATTAGTTAAACAGAGTTCTGCCATACGAGACTTGGACAGTTCTGCCCGTCTCTCCAAATGTTTCCAATTCTTAATCATAAAATCAAGGGGTGAATCGGGAATAGCTTTTCCTAGACTGGAACCCATGATTATATCCAAGCACAAGCAGTCTTATTTCCCTAAGTTCTACCTGCCTAGGAGCTGTTTTGTCCACATACAACAACCGGTGTTCTCGGACCCCACTGGCTTTCTCTGTGAGGAGGGGCGTCTTGAGTCCAAGCCCTAGTCACTGGCCGTTATAACAGCATTTCTACCTTATATCTGTGTCTTTCGCCTTTCGGCCAGGCTGCCGCTCTAACAGCTTTTAAATCAGCAGACAGATACCCTCAAAGACTGCTTCCAGAGACCTCTAGAGGTTAAAACCAGATAGAAACCAAAAACATACCTGACCTGAGGTACTCGCCGGTACGGTTCCTTTACCCGACTTGAGGATCCCGCCTTATTGGTCCCAAGGGGACTGTCCACCTCCCAAGACTGACCCAAATAGGTGAACTCACCTGGTGCGTGCTGGGGTGTCGGGGGATGGAGGTCTCCAAAGGCTCCAAGCTATATGGGTCCCATCTGGGGTGCCAAATTGTGGTGGGAGAAGCCTCCCTAAGGTTCGTTGTCTAGCTCTAATTTGATAGACAGACAATGCGGGTAAAGAAAGACAACTGTTTCTTTGCTTGAGCAAAGAACATAAAGCCAGCAAAAGGCAAAATGGCCCCCCCTCAAGGGTGAGGCGATCTTTTATACTTCTTACAACAAGGCAAGATTACATGGTTAACAACAAAGCAATACTTGGGTGGTGCTTTGCAAATCTTTGTAACAGCATATTTCTATTAAGCTGAACTAGCACTTATTAAAAGCTAAAAGTTAAGTAACAGTAACATTATAATATGTTAGCAAAACCTTATACAGTAGTAGATACTTCTCACGGACACAACCAGTGCACCCAGAACAACGGTTTCCCTGTCTTATTTTACTGCTTGCTGTAGCTGATTTTTTCAGCGCACAGATACAGATCCACTTTTTAACTCCGTTAAGCATTTTCTGAGTTAAAATGATTACTTGACACAAGCAAAGGCCTAGCTATCATTCTGCCTTGTGGTCAGCTGTATTGCTAGGCCACAGGTCATGCCTTGTATTCAGCTGTAAAGCTAATATTTCTTAATAATCCAAATTATTGTAAGCTTAACAGTATGCTATCAGAAAACTATTCTATTTCAGGGTAATAACAAACCTGTGCGTGGCAGTGGCAGCAGGGGTGGGGCTGTAGCTCCTGGGTGCCCCCAGGGGGCAGACTCTATGCAAAGGTCTGCCGCTGGGCAGGCAGCACACTGACAGGGGAGGGAGGGAGGGAGCGAGCAAGTGAGCAGCGCCCTCTGGCGTGGCAGGCAGCACAAGGCTCCTGCCTCCTGCCCAGGAGAAGCCAGGGCCCTGCCCGGGGCCACAGGGCCTGGGCAGGCGGGGGGGTGCGGGCCGGGAGCCCGCCGGGGCCCGCTGCAGGCCCGGAAGCAGCGCCTGGAGGGTGGGTCGGGGAGGCCAGGGCTTTCCCAGCTATTGGCAGGCAGGCCTTGCAGCCTTTTTCTGTGTCTCTTGCCAGGTCTCTGGCTTGGCCTGTGAGGCCACTTAAGACCAGATGCTGCCTTCGTCCAGGGTGGTCGTTGTCTTTGACGCTGCTGCCGCCGCCGAACAAAGCCAGAGTGGCGGGGCGTGCACAAGTGCAAGTCAAATGAAAGCAGTAGACGGAGACCAGGGCAAACGGAAAGAAGCCCGAGGCAAGGCGAGGTGAGCCTGCAGTGCGATGCTGCAGCTAGTCAAGCGACCAAAAGGCTGGCTTGCATCCAGAGACGCTTCTCGAGCAAATCCTAGGACATCGTCCTTCTCCCCTTGTAATAGGCCTCAGCGAGGCTGCAGCTGGAGTACTGCGTCCAGTGTTGGGCTGGCTCCACAATTCAAAATGGATGTGATGTGGAGAAGCTGGAGAGAGCCTGTCCAGAGAAGAGCCGCGCGCGCACAATCACAGGTCAGGGAAGCAGACCCTGTGATGACAGGCTGAGAGCCCTGGGGCTCTTGAGCCTGGATAAAGCCCAGGCTCGCTCACTCGCTCGGGGGCGATCTGATGGCCGCCTCTAAGTTGACCACCAACCAGTAGCTGGGGGAACGCGTTTGTTCACCCGAGCGAGCGAGCGCCCCAAGGAAGGGATGATGGCCAGGTCAAACGGTCATCAGCTAACTACTACAAGGCCGTTTCAGGCTGGACAGGAGGAAGAATTTCTTTCTTGTCTGAGCCCCAAGGCAAGGTCTGTCGGGAACAGCCTGCCACCGGAGGTGGTTCGGTTTGAGAACTGATACGTCCTCGACATGAGGCCTCTAGAAGGCCATGAGCAGAGCACCAGGGAAGACGGAGGGGACAGCGGAGCAGAGAGAGATGGCAGCTACGAAGGCGAGGCCCAATATGCAGATCGGGATGCAGATTGGTATGCAAATGACGGCAGAGACGAGGGCTGAGGAGGATAGAGTTCAGGGGCAGCGGCGGCGATGGGCGAACCAGATCAGCGGAAGGGACGACGGAGTTGGTGAGCGAATGGCGGAGGAGGAGGAAGGGTGGACCCGTGTGCAGCGGAAAGGGAAGGCCCAAGTGGGAGCAGGGGGGGGCACAAGACCCCCGAAGAGAGAGGAGCATCGCTGGCAGCAGGGAGTCGTCGGGAGACCCAGGGGCAAGAGAAGCGGACCCTGAAGAGGAAGAAAATGGAGCCCAGGGGACAAAATGGAGGGTGAAGGTAACCTTTGCCCTTGAGGGGTATAAGGGAAACAAGACTGAGGCGCGGAGACTTTATGGCTGAGGTCCTCTTGAAGACTCTCAAAGTGAATCCGAGGGACTTGCACTGTGTGGTGCCCTTCGACAACAGGAAGGTCTGGAATGTGACTTTTGAAAATGAGAAAAGTTATGCTGCCTTTTGGAAGGCGAGTGAGGCGGCATTGGAACGAGGGGAGCTGGAGGGGTTGGTGTTTGATATGGGGCGGAAGGCACGGGAGAGAGTGCTGTATATTAAGATGTTTACGGACATGTTGCATAAGGACAATGTGAGAAGATGGTTGGAACAGAGGGTGGAGAGAGTGACATTTGTAGAAAAAGAATGTGATTGGTGGGGGGTTTGGATGGGGGCATGGAGGGCAAAGGTGGTGTTCCATGAGGTGGTGGGGAGCCCCGGGGCGGTTAAGCACTTGGCTTCGGCAGTGCAAGTTGGGCCGTGTAGGGGATATGTGGTGTATCGCGACCAGCCCAAGCTGTGCAATAGGTGCGGGCAAGAGGGGCACCTGGCGGCGTTCTGCCGACTTAGGGTGTGTTATTGCTGCAGGGGGCTGGGGCACACAGCTCAATTCTGCAAGGAGAGCTTTGTATGTAAGGGTTGCAGGCAGGAGGGGCACATACAGCAGACGTGCCCCTCGTCCTACGCAAATCGAGTGCGGATGGCGGGGAGTCGTGAGGAGTGGGGGGGGGAGGAGAGAGAAATGGAGGAGGAGGAACAGATGGGTGTGCTAGAAGAGGGAGGAGAGATGTTTGTGGAGGAAAGGTCTGGGGGGGAGGAGGAGGGTAAAGAGGGGATCAGAGGCAGTCAAGGAGCTGGTGGAGGAGGAGAAGTTGGAGATGAAGGAACAGAAGGGGGAAGAGGGGGGTGATGCGGCATTGCAACATTTGAGGGGTATGCTGGCGGAGTTGGAAATGGAACAAAAATGGGACAAACAACGGGTCAAACACAAGAGAAGGGGTAGGCAGAGCAACTGGAGGAGGTGGAGGCAATTGAACAAGGGTGGGAGGGGAGTCTCAAGAAAAAGAAGAAACAAGGAGGGGAGGAAAAGGGGAAGAAGCTGGGGGTGCAAGCAGAAGGTGGAAAGGAAGAAGGGAAGGGGAAGAAGAAAGAGCAGAGGGAGGGAGAAGGGGAAAGGAAGGAAAGTTTGGGATTTCTGAGCCCAAGAACAGTGGAGGGGCTGTTTGAACCACCTGGGAAATGGAGGAAAGGGGTAGAGGCCTCGCTGGAGGCATCAGAGTGGGAGTGGGGACGAGGTGTGAGGGGGGGATTTTTCATTTCTGTTGATTGCCATGGAAGGGGAATTTTGTGTTGTCTCCTTGAATGTGAGGAGTCTGTTATCTAAGAAAAGGTGGGAAAGGGTGGGAGGGTATTTGAGGGGGTTAAGGGCTGATATTATTTGTTTACAAGAGTGTGGGATTGGGTGGGAGGGGGATTATGGGGTGCTGCAGAGAAGATGGGGATAAGGGAAGGTTGTGGTGGGCAGGGGTGGGTGGAAATAAGGTGGCAGGGGTGGGGATTTTAGTGAATGAAACATGGGTGAGTGCTTGGGGTGGAGGTGTTAATTGAGGGGCAATTGCAACACATGAGGGTAGAGGTGGGGGGGGAGGAGGTGGGGGTGTTCAATGTCTATGCACCAGCTGTGAAGGAGGAGTGGAGGGAATTCTTTCGGAGATTGGCAATATGTGGGGGAGGGAAGAAGGTGTTTGTAGGGGACTTTAACTGCATTATTGAGGGAGGGGATAGAGAAGGGGGGATTGGCGGGGGAAGTTTGGACAGCATGGGGAGGTGTTTGGGGAACTGGGTTCGGGAAGAGGGGCTGGTGGATGTCTGGAGGGGAGAGCGGTTGGGAACGAGGACCGAACTGGGGGGGGGGGGGGGGGGGGAGAAGGTTTTGCGAATCGATTTTGTTTGTTTGGTTTCAGAAAGGGTGGGGGTGGAAGGGAAGGAGGTGGTGGAAGTTGGGTTTAGCGATCACAGGATGTTGAGGGTAGAGTTACAGGTTGGGAGAGGGAGGGGGGTGTGGAAGCTGAACACCGGAGTACTGGAAGACGAACTGGTGTGTAGGGCGTTTGGGAGGGAATATGAGAAGTGGAAAACAACAAGGGTGCTGTTTAAGTCTCATTGGGAGTGGTGGAGGGTTATGAAGGAGAAGATCAGGGGGTGGTTTATTCGAGTTGGGAAGCAGCAGGCGTGGGAGAAGAGGAAGGAGCTGGGGAGACTGCAGGGGAAGGTTCAGGGGTTGATTCGGGAAGTGATGGGGGGAAAGGAAGTGAAGCGCGAGAGTTGGGGGAGGCGAAGTGGATGGTGGAGGAATGGTTTTGGGGGAAGGAGCAGGAGAGGATGTTTTTAGCACTGGCACTGTGGATGGGGGAGGGGAAAGAATGGGGGAAGTATTTTGCAGAGAAGGTGAAGAAAGGGAGCAGGGAAGTGGGGGCAGTGGTGACAGGGGAGGGGGTGCGAGTAGAGAAGCAAAGGGAGGTGTTGAAGGAGGTGACAGGATTCTATGCGGAGCTGTATAAAAAGCAGGAGGTGGATGGGATGGCGGGGGAGAGGTTTTTGGGGGAGTTGGAAAAGAGGGTAGAAGAGAGGGAGAGGGTGGAGTTGGAGAGGGACATCACAGAGGAAGAGGTGAAGGAGGTGCTGGGGCAGATGAAGGGGAAGACGCCGGGTTTGGATGGGTTGCCAGCTGAATTCTACGTGCGGTTTTGGGGGGTGGTGGGGGGGGGGGGGACGTGTTCTGGGAGGTGATGGGGTCAGGGGAGGCGGGGGAGGGTTTTGTGGTGGGGGTGGTGGTGTTACTGCACAAGAAAGGGGACAAGGAGGTGTTGAAGAATTGGAGACCTATTACATTATTGAATGTAGACTATAAGTTGCTCTCAAAGGTGCTGGCAGCAAGAATGGGGAAGGTGATGGGGGAGGTGGTGGGGGAAGACCAGATGTGTGCAGTGAAGGGTAGGAGGTTGGGGGATACGCAGTGGGTATGGAGGGATATGTTGGAGTACGTGGGGTGGAAGGTGGTGGTGGGCAGTGTAGACCTAGAGAAGGCCTATGACAGTTTGGAGCACGGGTTCCTGTTTGAGATGTTGGGACGGATGGGTTTTCCTGGGAAATCTGTGGGGTGGGTGAGAGCCCTGTATAGAGGGGCGAGGAGCAGAATCTTGGTGAAGGGCTGTTTGGGAGAGGAATTCAGGGTGGAGAGAGGGGTGCGCCAGGGGTGCCCCCTCTCTCCGGGGCTGTTTGTGTGCGGCATAGAGCCATTGGCACAGAAGGTGAGGAGGGATGGGAGGGTGACACTGTACATGGATGACGTGATGTTTATGGTGAGGGATAAGGGGTTGCTGGAGAGGGTGGTGGAAGGAATTAAGGAATATTGGGAAGCAGCGGGGCCACGGGTGAACAAAGGGAAAAGTAGTTTGTTGGCGGTGGGGGAGTGGGCCGGACTGGAGGAGGTGGGGTGGTGGGTGCAGAAGGAGGGTTTGAAGGTGCTGGGAGTCTCTATGGATATGAAGGGGAAGGGGGAACAGGCGTGGGAGGAGGTTCGAGGGAGGGTGAGGAAAGTAGGGCTATGGAGAAAGAGGAAGCTGTTGTTCCGGGGGAAGGTGGGGATTATGAAACAGTCTTTGCTGCTGACAATTTTCTTTGTGGCAATAGTGTACCCACCCACCTGGTTGCAGGTGAGGCGGGTACAAAGGGAAATGTCTCTCTCTTTTTGGGGTGGGCAGATGGAGAAGGTGGGGAGGAGAGAGGTATATAAGGGGGAGGACTTGGGAGGCTGGGGCGTGCTGGAACTAGAGGTTTTTCTGTATGTGCACTTCTGGTAAGGGGTGGTGCGACTTGCGGGCCTGGAGGGGAGGAAAGTGGGGGCAATGTGTAGATATTGGGCGGGAAGGTATTTAAGGAGGTTGGGGTTATATGGAGGGAGGTGGACACGTTTGTAGGCTGAGAGACTGGCCAAGTGGTATGCACGGGGGTGGGGTTTTTTGAGGGCGAAGGGGGTTGGAGGGGTTAGGGTGTGAGGGACTGAAGGAAGCAAAGCGGGTGCTGAGGGAAATCAGAGGAAGGGATGAGATGGCAGATATAGGGGAGTTGTCAGAAGGGCAGGTGGGAAGGGTCTGGAAGGGGATAGTGGGGAAAAGATGGAAGGGGGAGCACGAGGATTTTGCGTGGCGGGTGGTTAGGAGGGTGCTACTGGCGAGGGCTGAGCAGAGGAAATGGGGGTTGATAAGGTCAGGGGAGTGCCCGAGGGAAACGGGCAGGGAGGAAACGGTGTCCCACGTGTTGTGGGAATGTTCGTACGCGCAGAAGGTCTGGCAGAGGGTGGTGAGGTTTTGTAAAGAGACAGGGTGGGGGGATTGTGTGAGTTACAAGGGAGCGGTGTACGGTTTGGCAAGGCATAAAGTGTGGGAATGGGAGATTCGGGCATTACTGTTGTGTACACGGATGGCAGTGTGGAAAATGAGGTGTTTACTGGTCCAGAAGGGGCTTTGTTTTACGTCACGGGAATGTGTTTATTTGGCATATGTGGAGTTGGGGTACTATAGGAGGGAAGGGGAGTGGGAAGGTATTGATTGGAGGAAATTGTTTGAGTAAGAGGGAAGGAAGGGGAAAGTTGAAGAGAACCAATGTTATGATGTATGTTATGTTACGTGTTCATAATCAAGACGGAGCTGGAACCCTTTGTGAGTTGAGCCTGTAAAAAGGGGAGAAGCGTTTCTTTGTTTGTATGGGAAAGTTTTGTTATGTTATGAGGTGAATGTTGTTATTTAGAGTTCTGAACTGAGAAAGTGGAAATTTTGTTGGTGGTGGTAAACGTGGTATGGCTTAAAAAAAAAATAAAAAAAATCTGTTCTTATCAGTTTAATTGCTGATATGTCCTCGATGTGAGGACCGAGGCATTAAATGCATTTTTGGTGCCAGGAGTGGGCCTTGGAGCTTGCTCCAGACCCTCCATGCATCAGCCCAGTATTGCAGTGCCTCTGGGCCCGGTGCCTGCTCCCCTTCCAGGGGAGTGCCACCTTCCTCCTCTCTGGGTTCCAAAAGCAGCTGCAGCAGGGGCGGGGCCGTGGCCCCTGGGCAGCCCCAGGGGGCAGACCCTATGCAAAGGGATGCTGCTGGCCGGGCGGGCAGCATACTGACATGGAGGGGAGGGAGGGAGTGAGTGCGCGTCTGTCCTCCTGCTTGGCAGGCAGCACAGCCCCGACACCGCCTCCTGCCGGGGTGGAGGCCAGGGCTGCGGGGCCCGGGCAGCAGGGGTGCAGGCCAGGAGCCCACCCAGCCTGTGGGGCCCGCCGCAGGCCTGGAAGCAGTGCCTGGAGGGTGGGTTGGGGAGGCCGGGGCCTTCCCAGCTATTGGCAGGCAGGCCTTGCAGCCTCTTTCCAAGTCGGCCTGCAAGGCCGCTCAAGACCAGACGCTGCCTTTGTCGAGCGTTGTCACCACTGCTGACGACCAAAGCCAGAGTGAGTGGCGGGGCATATGCAAGCACAAGTCAAATGAAAGCAGTAGACGGAGACCAGGGCAAACAGAAGGAAGGAAGCCCGAGTCGAGTCTGCAGTGCGATGCTGCCAGCTAGTCAAGTGACCCAAACGCTGGCTTGCATCCAGAGATGCTTCTCGAGCAAATCCCGGGCGGGCGGGACGTCTTTCTCCCCTTGTACTCCGCCTCAGCTGGAGTACTGCGTCCAGTTTTTGGCTGGCTCCACAATTCAAAAAGGACCTGACGTGGAGAAGCTGGAGAGAGTCCATCCAGAGAAGAGCCACGCCCGCAGCGCACGATCAGAGGTCAGGGAAGCAGACCTTACGATAACAGGCTGAGAGCCCTGCCTGGGGCTCTTGAGCCTGGATAAAGCCCAGGCTCGCTCGCTCGCTCGGGGGTAATCTGATGGCCACCTCTAAGTTGACCGCCAACCAGTAGCTGGGGGAACGCGTTTGTTCACCAGAGCGAGCGTCCCAAGGAAGGGAGGACGACCCGGTCGAACGGTCATCAACTAACTACTACAAGGCCGTTTCAGGCTGGACAGGAGGAAGAATTTCTTTCCTGTCCGAGCCCCCAAGGCAAGGTCTGTCGGGAACAGCCTGCCACCGGAGGTGGTTCGGTTCGGTTTGAGCGCCTGTCTCCCTTGAACCCCTTCAAGAGCAAACGGGATACTTCTCTTGCTGGGATCCACTGACCCCAGCAGACTTCCTTCCAGCCCTTTGGGCAGGGGGCTGGACGGACTTGATCTTCTGAGGTCCCTTCCAGCCCAAACATCTATGAAATCATTGAGTCGAGTGGAGGAAGGAGCAGCACGCACCTGCCAGCCCCCGCTTTCCCGCCCGCAGGAGAGCCAGCCAGTAGCTCAGTCGCCAGGCCCCGGGACCAACCCCCACTGCCGGGGCTGCCCCTGGCCCTGCTCACCGGGCCCCCTGGGCTGTCGGCCTGGGGCACCTGCTCCCCCTCCGGGGTTGGGCGGGTTATCGCTTCTCGGCCTCTTTGAAGGCTCAGATCGGGGATGGCTGGGCAGAAGCCTGGCTGTCTCCCGGTTGGGCCAATGGGAGACGGAGAGCGAGGAGGAGATGGCGGCAGCGGACGGAGCGCTTTCGATGAAAGAAGGATCAATTGCGAGGAGGAGCATGCTGGTGGACGAGGAGCGGCAGAAGGAGGCGACAGCAGAGAATGGTCAGCCGATAGAGGAGGGCGTGTGGATGGTGGCAGGTAGAAAGCGGAAGCAGGAAGAATGGCTGAGGGAAGAGAAGGAAGTGGAGGAGGTGGCAAGAGGCGAGAAAGCAGGGAAGAAAGAAGAGAAGGAGCAGCAGGTGCAGTGGGACCAGCGGAGCGAGAGTGCGAGGGGGAAAGAATGGGGCGAGGAAGAATGCGGTGAAGAAGGAGGAGATAACACAGGACCCATGTGGGGAGAGAACGGCCCACGGCGGTGGGTAAAGCTAAGGATAAAAGCGACTTTGTTGAAAGAGGGATTTTTGGGAGAATTGAGACTACAAAGGGCAGAGTTTATGGAAAGAATACTATTCAGAGACTGCGGAGTGGATGCGAAGGACTTGAGCGCGGTTATCGCGCATGAAAACAACCGGGCGTGGACTATTTCCTTCTGGAAGAGAAGGGCTTATGATGACTTCTGGGTGTGGCATGAAAAATTGAGGAGGGAGGGGCACTGAAGGGGATACCTTTGAGGCGGGGGGAAAAAGAACGGGGGAGAGTGTTGGCGATACGTTTGTTTAACGATATGGTGGAGCAGGAGGACATGGCAAGATGGTTAGAGGGCAAGGTGCAGAGGGTCATGTGGGTAGAATGGATTCTCGATAAGTATAAGATCTGGAATGGGGCATGGAGGGCACGGGTGTTGCTGTTTGAGGGGGGGAGCGGGGGGGTCAAGCATTTGTCTTCTACGTGTTTTTTGGGGCCAAACAAGGGGTATGTTTATTATTTTGGGCAACCAAGCTGTGTTCAACTTGTGGGAAGGAGGGGCACCTGGCGGTGTTTTGCGAGTTTACAGTTTGCTTTCGGTGTGGGGGATAGGGGCATAGGGCATGGGTGTGCACGACGGTTGGGAAATGTATTATTTGTGGGAAAGAGGGGCATTTTTTGCGGGAGTGCCCCATATCTTATGCCGGTTGGGCTCGGGGGAAGGAACTGGAGAGGGAGGAGGAGGATGTAGAATCCTTGGGGGAGGTGGGGGGGGAGGGGGAGGAAGATGAAGAGGGAGAGGAGGACAGTGTGTCCTCAGTACCCTCCATGGAGGGAATAACCGGGGCTGAAGAAGGGGTGGGTATGGGGGGGTGTGGGGAGGATAAGGGGGAGGGGGGGAAGGAAGAGAGTCTGAAGAAATTTGAGAAGGAAGAGGGGGCAAGGGAAGTAGATGGGAGGGAAAGTGGAGAGGCACTGGCAAGACAGAGGGAAAGTGCTGAAAGTAGTGGGGGAAAGGAGGTGAAGAAAGCGAAGGGGAGGAAAGGGGGAGACAAGAAGCGGGAAGGGGAAGAAGAGATGGGGAAGGGAAAAAAGTTGTTGGGGGAGGGGGAGAAAGAAGGGAAGAGTCTGGGAAGTGGCAGGGAGAGTGGGGAGAAGGGTTTCTTAAGCCCGATGGCCATTGTGGCTTTAGTGAGAGCTATGGGAATGTGGGCAGAGGGGATGGGGAGGGGAGGAAAAGAAGGTTTGAGAGGGAAAGGGGGGGGAGGTGAAGCGGTGGGCTGAAAGAGAATGTTGCGGATAGTGTCCCTAAATGTGAGGAGTTTATTAGGGAGAAAGAAATGGGAAAGGATAAGAGAATGCCTGGAGCAGAAGGAGGCGGATATATTTTGTTTGCAAGGATGTGGAATTGGGTGGAGCAGGGATTACAGGCACCTGCGGAGAAGATGGGGTTGGGGACAATCATGGTGGGCGGGGGCAGAGGATAATAGGCAGTGGGAGTGTTAATTGGGGGGGGGGGGTGGGATTGGCAGGTGAAAGGTGTTAAGATGTTGGTGGATGGGAGGCTGCAAAGGGTGAACTTGAGGGTGGGGGGGGAGGAAGTGATTTTATGGAATGTGTATGCACCAGCAGGGAAGGTAGAAAGGATGGGGTTTTTCAAGAGGTTGGCTGTTTGTTGTGGGGGGGAGGGCATAAAAATAGTAGTAGGGGACTTTAATTGTATTATTCAGAGAGGGGATCGGGTGGGGGAGGGTGGGGGGGAATGGATAGTAGGGGGAGATACTTGAGGGATTGGGTTAAGGAAGAAGGGTTAAAAGACATGTGGGAAGGGGAAGGGGTGGTGACAAGGGTGGATCCGAGGGGGGGGGGGGAGGCAGTCATGCATAGATTTTATGTTTGTTTCATGGGGAGTGAGGGGGGTGAGGAAAGTGGTTGGGGATGTGGGTTTTTCTTACCATCAAATGTTGAGGGTGGAGGTAGGGGAAGTGGGGGAGAAGGGTATGGAAGTTGAATCTGAAATTAGTGGAAGATGAGGGAAGGTGCAAAGAGTTGAGGGAACTATACAGAGGGTGGAGGACACTTTGGGGGTTGTTTGCAACAAGATGGGAGTGGTGGGTGATGGTTAAAAGGAGGGTGAAGGAATGGTTTATTAAAGAGGGGAGAAGGAGAGAGGGAGTAGGGGAGGGAATTGGAAAGGAGACAGGGTTGTGCAGGAGTTAAGGAGGGCAGGGGAAGGGAGGGAGGTTTGGGAGGAGTTAAGGGAGGCAAGACAGAAGGTGGAGGAATGGTTTGGGGAGCAGGAGAAGGAGAGGGTTTTTCTGGTGAGGGCACCATGGGTGGAGGAGGGGGAAAGGTGGAATAAATATCTGGCATCAAGGGTGAGGAAAGGGAGGGCAGAACTGGGGAAAATTAAAATAGGGGAGGGGAAATGGGTGGATGGGACAAAGGAGATTTTGGAGGAAGTGACAGTTTTATGAAGACTTGTATAGAGGGGGAAGGGGGAACAGGGGAGGGAGGAGTCAGTGGGTGAAGGGGCTAAAGAGACAGGTGACAGAAGAGGATAGGGAGGGGTTGGAGAGGGAAATAATGGTGGGGGAGGTGGAAGGGTGTTTGAAAGGGTTGGCAGGAGGGAAAGTGCTGGGACTAGATGGGTTAGGGAAGGAATTTTATTGCAAATTGTGGGACTTGGTGGGGGAGGATATAGTTATGTTGTTTAGAGAGATCATGGAATTGGGTATGGTGGGGGAAGGGTTTGCGGATGGGGTGGTAATCTTGCTACATAAAAAGGAGGAGAGGGGGGATCTGAAAAACTGGAGGCCAATTACTTGGTTAAATGGAGACTATAAGTTGTTCATGAAGGTGTTGGCTGGGAGCTTGAAGAGGGTGTTGGGACAGGTGGTGGGAGAAGGACAAACGTGTGTGGTGGAGGGAAGGAAGATCTATCAGAGGCACTGGGTTTTGAGGGATATTGTAGAGTATGCACAGGTGAGGAAGTGGGAATTGGGGATAGGAAGCTTAGATTTGGAGAAAGCTTACAATCGGGTGGAACACGGGTTTCTGTTTGAGGTATTGGAGGGGATGGGGGTGCCAAGGAGGTTTGTGGGGTGGGTGAAAGGGGTATACGAAGGGGCACAGAGCAGGATGTTAGTTAAAGGGTGTTTGGGAAGGGAGTTTAGGGTGGGAGTGGGGGTTTGCCAGGGATGTCCACTGTCACCGGGGTTGTTTGTGTGTAGTATGGAGGTGTTAGCACAAAAGATTAGGGGGGGATAGGGGTATCAGAGGGGTGCAAGCTCCTGGGGGGGGGTAAAGGTTTTGTTGTATATGGATGATATTACAGTGGTGGTGAGAGATAAATATTCGTTAGGGAGCGTGTTGACATGTATGGGAGTATGGGGAAATTTCTGGGGCAAGGTTGAACAAGGGTAAGAGTAGTGTGTGGGTACAAGGGGAGTGGGAGGGGGATAGAGGGATTTGGGGTGGAGGTAATTAGGGATAACTTGAGGGTTTGGGGGGTTACGTTTGATAGAGATGGGAAGGGGAAGCGGGCATGGGAGGAATTGCAAGGGAGGGTAAAGAAAGTGGTGGGGTGGTGGGGCACCAGGGGACTGTCTTTGGGTGGGAAGGCGGAGGTCATCAAGAGGTTTTTGCTGCCAGTAGTGCTGTTCACGGGGAGGGTATATCCCCCGTCATGGGCACAAGCCAGGAAGGTACAGAGGGAGATTTCTTTTCTTTTGGAGGGGCAAAGTGGAGAGGGTGGCAAGGAACGAAATATATAAGGAAGGGGAGAGGGGTGGATGGGGAGTGCCAGAAGTGGAGCTGTTTGTGTATGGGCATGTGGTGGCAGGGATGGTGAGGGAAGCACTGAGGGGCAAGGGATATGCAGGGAAGTTTGGGAGGTATTCAGGGGGGAGGTTGTGGAGGACTCTTGGTTGTTTGGGGACAGATGGACGGGGGTGTGGGCAGGGGAACTGTCTGCATTATGGGAGGGTAGGGAGTTTCATCAGGGATAAGGAACTGGGTGGGTTGGGGAGAGAGGGGTTGCAAAATGCAAGGGCGATGCTGAAAATGATTAGGGGGAAGGATGGGCTAACAGATGTGAGGGAACCTTTGTGGGGACAGGTACAGCGGGTATGGAAGGGGGTGATAGATAAGAGATGGGAACCGGGACACAGGGAATTGGGGTGGAGGGTTGCTAGAAGGGTATTGATGGTAAGGGAAACACAATATAGATGGGGATTGGTAAGATCACTGGTATGTCCACGGGAGTTATGTCAGGGGGAAGAGTCAGTACACCATGTCTTTTGGGAATGTGATTATGCACGGAAGGTATGGGGGAGGGTGAGGAAACTTTTGAGGGAGCTAGGGTGGGTGGAAGGGATCTCGTATGAAGGGGCATTATATGGATTAGTGGAAGAGGAGGAAAGGACTTGGGAGGTGCGGGTTATTTTGATGGGGTGAGGATGGCACTGTGGAAAGTAAGGTGTTTACTGGTTGGGAAGGGGTTATTTTTCATAACTAGGGAATGTTTACAACTAGGGTGGTAGGAGGTAAAGGGATACATAGAGGGAGGGGGAGGGAGGCAGGCAGGCAGGATAGGGCTAAAGGGGGGGTATGGCACGGGGTAAGGTGGAGGCACTTATTTGAGCTGGCAGGGATAGGGTAGTGGGGGGGGACATGGGTGGACAGAGGAGATAGGAGGAAAAGTAGAGGAGAGAATGAGAAAGAAGGAGGGGAAGTGGAAAGGGAGAAGAGGGAGGGATGGAGAACCGCTTGCTTTTTGCACTGTGCCCGGCCTGGTATTGCACCATTTCCAGGACCGGTGCCAACCCAGTCCGGCAGACTGCCGGAACTATAGGAACAAAAAGTGAGCTGACTAGCAGCTTGCTTTCGCTTCTCCTGTTGCAGCAAGGGTTCTTGTCAGTCATGACAGGCTAGAGAAGGCGGTGCCGCCAATACGTCCGAAAGAGTATCCGGTTGCGCAAGCGACCGTGCTTCTCAGGTTAGTAGCCTAAGGGTCTTCCGGTTCGCCGGACCCCAATAAAGCGAAAACCCCAGCTCGGGCTAGTAGCTGAAGACCTTGGGTCCCCCTCGGTCGGAGTAGGCGAATGCCAGGGTTCGGAGGACAGAACATGGATCAACAGCCCCAGGTCTCAAGGACGTCCTGATCCACTGACGAGAACGTTTGAGGTGTGGAGACCCCAGCTAGGGCGGAATGTCGACTAGGGATGCCAGAGGACCCTCCCAGGAGGGTGGACCAGCGAACCCGAGCTGGCAAAGAACCCCGACGCACCCCCCCCCCCCCCCAAGATGTTGGGACCCCGACAGGCTGCGGCGGACCCCCGACCATTTATTGACCACCGGAGGCAGAGAGGCTCTCAAAGCCCAGAACCCCAGCTGACGAGAGCCGCCTCCTGGTGGAGGACCCCGGAGCCTGAGGACACCCCCCAGATGACGACAGAGCGCCCCAAGCAACAGCGGACCCCTCTGGACCCCCATGGCACCTCGGTGATGACAGCAGGCCCCGAACAACAACCCCCGGACCCCAGCAGTCCCAAGGATGCCTCCCCCCCGAGGGTCTCGCCACACTGGTGGAGGAGCCCCAACCCCCCCCGTCACCAGACCCCCCCCCAGACGACCCAGGGGAAGGAGCAGAGGTGACAGCGCTCATGTTCCTCGCTTTCCCCTCCTGGACAAGCTGTTCTGCCCAACCTGCCACCCGCCGAGACCATACAGATTGCACGGCGATATGAACAAGCACCTTTAGCACTTCCACCAGCTGCGCCTAGCTTTCTACTGCTCCCTCTGCGGCACCCAATACGAGGCCTTGAAGCTCCTCAAAAACCACCAGAAGGTATGCCAAGGCCACGGAGCAGAGAGGAGACCCGGCACGCTGGTGAGGTATGCCGCCCTGGCCCGGCACACCCAGGCCGCGGTGCGAAGACCCGCCAGACCGGCCACCCCACTGGACCAGACCTCCGGGGACCGCCCGATGGAGAGACCTGCCCCGACGATGCCACCGTGCAGGTCCCCGCCAACGGGCCCCCGTCCCGCCGAGGATTCCGGAGCTGCCGGGTGCCCTCCAGCCCCAGAGCATGCCGGGATCTCCTGGTGCGGAGCTCTCCCCACAGCAGAGGATGCCCTCTCCATGGCAGACCCTCTGGCTGGAAGAGCTCTCCTGGGCCAACGCCTTCGAGGCTTTCGAGGCCTCAGTGGCCCGGCTCACAGGGGAGCTCTCGGCAGCTGCCCAGCCCGGCCAACCCCGAGGAAACAGTAGACCGGCGATGCGACGGGATCACAGACCGCAGCCGCAGAGGCGACCCAGGCGCCAGTGCTATGGTAGCAGCCTCCCGGATCCAGAAGCTGTACCAGGCCAAGCGTCCCAAGGCGGTGAGAGAGATCCTGGAGGGACCCTCGGCCTTCTGCCAGGTCCTCCGGGAGGCTCTTTTCAGCTATTTCGGCAGGGTCTTCAACCCCACAGCAGAAGCCACCACCCCACACCCTGCGACCATTGAAGCGCTGACCCGTGCCCCCGGCGGAGGGGTTGGAGGATGCCTTCACACCGCAGGAGGTGGAAGCCCGCCTGAAGAGGAACAGGGACACGACCCCCGGCAAGGACGGGATCAGGTACAGTCTCCTTAAAACGCGACCCGGGCTGCCTCGTTCTTTCTGTTCTCTTCAACAGGTGTAGAGTTCCGGCGCACGCCCGCCGCCTGGAAGAGGGCCATGATGGTCCTCATCCACAAGAAGGGAGACCCGAACGACCCGGGCAACTGGAGACCCATCCCCCTGCGCTCCACTGTCTCTAAACTATACGCCAGCTGCCTGGCGGGCCGCATCACCGACTGGGCGGTGACCGGCGGAGCCGTAAGCCGAAGCCAGAAAGGCTTCATGTGCACGGAGGGCTGCTACGAGCACAATTTCACCCTCCAGATGGCCCTGGACAACACCCAGAGGACCAGGAGGTAGTGCGCAGTGGCGTGGCTGGACATTTCCAACGCCTTCGGGTCCATGTCGCACCGCCACATCTTTTGGTACCCTCCGCAAGCTGGGCCTGATGGACGGCATCACCAACCTGGTGCGCGAGCTCTACCGTGGTTGCACCATGACAGTCTGCGCCACTGACGGGGAGACAGTGGAGATCCCCATCCGGTCAGGAGCGAGACAGGGCTGGGCCCCTCAGCCCCATCACATTTAACCTGGCCATGGAACTGCTCCTTCGAGCTGTGGCAGGCGGCCCCAGAGGACTCGACCTCTACGGCCAGAAGTTGAGCCTCCTGGCCTACGCCTATGACCTCGTGCTCCTCACCCCCGACGCCACCCAGCTGCAACAGATGCCGGACATGAGGTCCGAGGCAGCCAGGTGGATGGGCCTGCGTTTTAACGTTGCCAAGTGCGCTTCCCTGCACATCGACAGGAAGCAGAACAGCCACGTCCTGGACTCCACCCTCATGATTCAGGGCCAGGCGATGCAGCACCTGCGCAACAGCGAGGCCTACTGCCACCTGGGGATGCCCACTGGCCACCGGGCCAGGCAGATGCCGGAGGAGACTATCAATGGCATCGTGCAGGACGCACGCAAACTGGACTCGTCCCTGCTGGCCCCCTGGCAGAAGATCGACGTGGTGAACACTTTCCTCATCCCCCGTGTCGCCTTTGTCCTGAGAGGCTCGGTGGTCCCCAAGACCCCCCTCAAGAAGGCGGACACCTTCAGCAGCCGCCGGATCTCAAAGTGGCTGCACCTGCCGCTGAGGGCCAGCAATGAAGTCCTGCACATCCCCTGCCGGCAGGGGGGTGCCAATGTGCCCCGCATGGGAGACCTCGGTGAGATCGCCGTGGTCACCCACGCCTTCCGCCTCCTGACCTGCCCGGATGCAACGGTAAGTATCACTGCCACCAGCGCCCTGGAGACCGCCCGCAAGAGGATCAGCAGGCAACCCACCGGACGTGACCTGGCCACCTTCCTGAGCGGCTCGCTGGAGGGCGAGTTCAGCCGAGACAGCGGGGACTTTGCCTCGCTGTGGAGCCGAGCCTGCAACGCCACACGCCGCCTCGGGAAGCGCATCGGCTGTGCCTGGACCTGGACCGAGGAGCGCCGGGAGCTGGCAGTCTCCCTGCAGCCAGCCACGCACGCTGCCTCCGTGACCGTGACGCCCCGCACGAGGACCTTCCTGGAGAGGTTCCTGAAGGACGCCGTCCGCAACAAATACGCCAGCGACCTGAGGGCCAAACCTGTCCAGGGTAAGGTCTTCGATGTCACCTCGAAGTGGGACGCCAGCAACCACTTCATGCCTAGAGGGAGCTTCACGCGCTTCGCGGACTGGCGCTTCCTCCACCGCGCCCGCCTCAACTGCCTGCCTCTCAACGGGGCCGTCCGCTTCAGCCACCGGGACAAGAGGTGCCGACAGTGCGGCTACGCGGCCGAGACCCTCCCCCACGTGCTGTGCAGCTGGAAGCAGCACGCCAGGGCCTGGCAGCTCCGCCACAACGCTGTCCAGGACCGGCTGGTGAGGGCCATCCCGGCCGCAGCAGGGCAGGTCTATGTCAACTGCACTGTCCCGGGCTGCGAGAGCCAGATGCGCCCCAACATCGTGATCACCGACGAGGAGGCCAAGAAGATCGTCATCGTGGACGTCACCATCCTGTTTGAGAACCGGCGCCAAGCCTTCACCGATGCCCGGGCTCGCAAGCGGGAGAAGTACGCCCCGCTGGCCGACACCTTGAGGGGCCACGGCTACAACGTGACAGCCGACGCACTCATCATGGGAACGCTCGGAGCTTGGGACCCCAGTAACGAGAGCGTCCTGCGTGCCTGCTGCGTCTCCCGCCGTTACGCCAAGCTGATGCGCTGCCTCATGGTGTCCGACACCATCCGGTGGTCCCGCGACATTTACGTGGAGCACATCGTGGGCCACCGCCAATACAAGGACCCCACCAGGAGAACAGCCGCCGGACCAGACCCAGAGGGGACTGCCTGAACCCCCCCCCCCCCCCCGCACCAGACGGACCTTCGCTTCAAGAGGATTCATCAACAACGGACGACGACCCAGCGCCACTTGAAGAGGACCCCTGCGATAGACTATATCTAGACGGAGACACTTTTTCCTCGGACCACTTCTTCCACCATTGCGGACCATTGTCACTGGTATGTGTTTCTATCCTCTTTCTCTCAGCGTTGTGAAACCCCCCACTCCCCTCACCCCCAGGCTTAGTTGGTTAACTTTGTATCGCATGTAACCTAGTTGCGTTCCCAACCTCACCCCCATCCTTCTATTGTTAGTCCCTCGCCCGGGCGCTCTGTATTTCCCTATCGGCTTTGTCATCTTCTTTGGATTTACAATCCTTAACATCTACTAATAAAAGTCAATCTGTTCTTATCAGTTTAATCGCTGATATGTCCTCGATGGGAGGACCGACGCATTAAACGCATTTTTTGGTGCCGGGAGCGGGCCTTGGAGCTTGCTCCAGCGCCTCCATGCATCAGCCCGGTATTGCAGTGCCTCCAGGCCCGGTGCCCGCTCCCCTTCTGGGAGAGCGCTGCCTTCCTCCTCTCTGGGTTCCAAAAGCAGCGGCAGCGGGGGCAGGGCCATGGCCCCTGGGTGGCCCCATAGGGAAGACCCTATGCAAAGGCCTGCTGCTGCTGGGCGGGCAGCACACTGACAGGGAGGGGAGCGAGTGAGCAAGCGCCCTCCTGCTTGGCAGGCAGCACAGCCCCGCCACCGCCTCCCGCCGGGGAGGCCGGGGCCCCGCGTGGGTCCCCAGGCCTGGGCAGGCAGGGGGTGTGGGCCGGGAGCCCGCTGCGGGACCGGAAGCAGCACCCGGAGGGTGGGTCGGGGAGGCCGGGGCCTTCCCGGCTACTGGCAGGCAGGCCTTGCAGCTTCTTTCCATGTCTCTTGCCCTCTGGCTTGGCCTGCAAGGCCGCTTAAGATGAGATGCTGCCTTTGTCGAGCGTTGTTGTTGCCGCTGCCGACCAAAGCCAGAGCAGTGGGGTGTGTGCAAGCGTGAGTCAAACGAAAGCAGTAGATGGAGACCAGGGCAAATGAAAGGAAGCCCAAGCCAAGCCAAGCCTGCAGAACAATGCTGCCAGCTAGTCAAGCGACCAGACCAAAATGCTGGCTTGCATCCATAGATGCTTCTCGAGCAAGTCGTGGACGGGACGTCCTTCTCCCCCTGTACTCGGCCTCGGCTGGAGTACTGCGGTCAATTTTGGGCTGGCTCCACAATTCAAAAAGGACGTGATGTGGAGAAGCTGGAGCGAGTCCGTCCAGAGAAGAGCCACGCCCACACACGATCACAAGTCAGGGAAGCAGACCCAATGATGACAGGCTGAGAGCCCTGCCGGGGCTCTTGAGCCTGGATAAAGCCCAGGCTCGCTCGCTCAGGGGCGATCTGATGGCCACCTCCAAGTTGACCGCCAACCAGCAGCTGGGGGGACGTGTGTGTTCACCACAGCGAGCGCCCCAAGGAAGGTGTAAGGTTCGACCTAGAAACTACTACGCAAAGCCTAAGCAAAAGTGAATGTTATGTGTCAAATGCCCATCTGCAATGATAAGGAGCACACAGTCTTAGATAGAGGAAGCT
Source organism: Alligator mississippiensis (assembly GCF_030867095.1). Lineage (NCBI taxonomy): Eukaryota > Metazoa > Chordata > Crocodylia > Alligatoridae > Alligator > Alligator mississippiensis. The sequence continues at coordinate 450,777,670 of NC_081824.1, forward strand.
TGAAAACAAAAAAACAGAATCAGAGGTACTGGAACAAAGAGCTCATTATAATACTAAAAATCACACCCTGAGGCAGGGAAGATATATGCTAATGAAACGTGTACATTAATGAGATACATAGCTAAAACACAGGTATAGAGACATGCTCAGTAAAGAACTCCTTGCGTCACTCCTTTATAACCAATTAGCAAACAAGGATGCTTATGAAGATTCAACCTCTGGTATATAAGGGGCGCAGTATTGAATATGTGTGTGCTTGTCTTGTGAAATTATTCTGCTTGCACCTCTTATTGCTAGCAATAAATCTTTTTTTATACTTTCACCCCTGGTATCTTTATTGGCCTTTGCATACCGGGCACGAACCCAGACTTGAGCTGGGGCCTAACAGTTTTTGGCGACCCAGATGGGACTGCCGTAGATAGCTTTGCCCAGACTAACTGATGACCAGCTAATCTGCTTTTTCTTATCAAAAGTCGAGCGCGCCCCGGGATTTCTTTTCCCGGTGAGACTTTTGTTTCAGGAGGAGCTGGATCGCTGAGGCGGCAGTAGCCTAATGGTGCAACGCCATAGAGTGAAAGTATCAGTAACAGGCACCTGGGTGAGAGGGTAGAAAGGGCATAAGGCCTACAGTCAGTACGTCTGCCTGGGATTATCTCCGTAAGTATTCTGTCTGGCCCGAGTCCAAGACCAGTGATTTCCCCCCACCCCGTGAGGACAAGGACTAAGAACAGATCCCTGGATCCCAGGTAAGTCGGACAGTCAGAACCGGGAAGGCAGCCCTGAAATGGGTACTATTAACAGTAAGGTTAGGAAATGTACCCCCCTCTCTTGTGTATTGGGACATTGGGCAGAGTTTGGTGAGGATCCTATGACTAAGAAGAAAGCTAAATTCTTTTGTGAAACTGTGTGGCCACACAATCAGCTAGATGATAAAGAATATTGGCCTCGGGAGGGAAGTGTTAATTATAATACCATCTTACAATTGATTTTGTTCTGCTGGCAGAATGGTAAATGGGAGGAATTGATGTATGCGCAAGCGTTTATGTCTCTTTGTAGAGAGAAAAAAGTTTTGGAGGAATGTGGATTGGGGGAGGGGGTTGGGATCTGTGAGATGGCTGTGGCTCGACCAACTGCAAATCCTGTCCTGGACTGTCCGAAGCCGGAGGCTCCCCCCCCCGTGCTGCCTTTACCTTATCCTCTTCCTCCTCCTCCTGATGCATCTGATTCCTCGTTGGCATCTCCTCTTCCTGCTTTTTTCCCCCCCTGAGGCAGAAGTTGTAAATACTCCCCGACATAGGGATCTGGAACAGCGCGCCAACCATGGCTGTCAGGTGCTTGGCAATCTCCAAACTCCCCGACTTCATCCTCCTCCCGGGCTTATATCAGGAGGAGAGTACAGTTAGAAGCAGACTCCGGGGTTAAGGGAAAACATCACAGGGAATCTGATTCTGGCCATGGGAAGGGAAATGGGGTATTTCCCCTAAGAGAACAAGTGGTACCCGGGCCTCTCGAAGATGACGGTGAGCCAACCTACCGTCAAACCTTTGTGCACGTTCCTTTTAATACCTCAGATTTGTATAATTGGAAGAACAATAACCCCAGCTTGAGAGAGAATCCTGAAAAGGTACAGAACCAGTTTAAAATGATTTTCAAAACCCATAACCCAACTTGGGCAGATGTTCAGTCTCTTCTAGATATCCTGTTGACACCAGAGGAAAGGAGAATGGTAGTGAACAAAGCTCATGAGTACGTGGAAAAGGAAATTACTGCAGGGAACCTGCAAGGAAATAGAGACGATCATGTCCCCATCCAGGAGCCAGATTGGAAACCAGACCAAGATCTGACCTCCATCCGTGCCTATCGAGAATATATCCTCCGAGGATTGAGAGATGCTGTGAAAAAACCTCAAAATCTCAGTAAGGTGTATGAGATTCGACAGGAGACTAATGAGACCCCGAGTGCTTTTTTGGAAAGAATTTACACTACTTTCAGGCAATACACTCGTGAGGATCCGGAGGATGCATCGAACGCTCGCATGGTAAATATGATCTTTATAGGTTAGAGTGCACCAGACATTAGAAAGAAATTGCAGAAGGCAGATGGAGCAACAGGTATGCCTATTTCCCAACTAGTAGACATTGCTTACCAAGTATTTACTAACCGAGAAAGTGTTCAGGAAAAGAAACAGGACAAGAAAGAGGAGAGAAAGATAAAAATGCAGACAGCCCTAGTGGCAGCTGCAATCACAAGAAAACCTAGAGATGAGGGATCCTGGAGACGGCCGCAGAGACGGGGTCCATTAGAGAAAGATCAATGTGCCTTTTGCAAGCGAAAAGGACATTGGAAGCGGGAATGCCCTTATCGAAAAGTTGGGGAAGGTGAAAAGAAGAAAGAGGAGAGCAGTGGATTGTTTGTTTTTGGAAGGGATTCAGATTGAAGGGGACCGGAGGCCCGGGAGGGAAAGATAACCCAGATCCCAGTGTCCCCTGACGAGCCTCTGGTTAAAATGCAACTAGGGGACAGAGATGAATTGGTAGATTTTTTCGTCGATACAGGTGCTGCCCATTCTGTCTTAACTCAAAAACTGAAACCTTTAAGTAAAAAGACTGTGCCAGTGGTAGGGGTTACAGGGAAGGCAGTAACACGATCCTTCCTACAGCCAATGAGCTGTAATCTTGGGCAGGCCGAAGTTACCCATCAATTCTTGTACATGCCAAACTGCCCTGTTCCCCTTTTAGGGAGAGACCTCCTCTGTAAACTGCAAGCTACGTTGTCGTTCCAGGATGGGCAAATGTTTTTAACAGTGCCTCCTGAAAAGGGGTGGCATTTACAAGCTTGCCTTCTCGGCCTTCTCCAAGAGGAGAGTACACCGGATATTCCTCAACCCCTGCTCGATGCTGTTGTTCCATGGGTATGGGCAGGTCACTGACCCGGGAAGGCTAAAAATGCTGACCCTGTGAAGATTCAATTTTTGCCTGGGGCCCAGCCTCCATGTGTGAAACAATATCCAATGCGGATGGAAGCCAGGAAAGGACTGAAGCCGTTAGTTGAACGGTTCCTGGAGTATGGCCTTCTCCGTGAACGTACATCAGCTTTTAACACACCCATCTTGCCTGTGAAGAAGCCTAAGAGTAATGAATATCGTTTTGTCCAAGACTTGAGAGCTGTAAATAAAGTGGTTGTGAGTATATACCCGGCCGTGCCTAATCCGTACACCTTGCTATCTGCTTTGAACCCAGATCATAACTGGTTTACGGTTATTGATTTAAAAGATGCTTTCTTCTGTATACTGGTAGAGAGGGGATCTCAGGAAATATTTGCATTTGAATGGGAAGATCCAGATACTAGCATTAAGACTCAGTTGTGCTGGACTGTTTTACCCCAAGGATTTAAACAGCCCAACCCTGTTCGGCAATGCATTAAGCAAGGATTTACGCAGGCTAGAATTGCCACTGTCCTGTGCTCTTTTGCAATATGTAGATGACTTGCTTTTAACAGCCACCACTGAAGCAAGCTGCCTGGAAGGAACAATTTGCCTCCTTAATTTTCTGGGTCAACAAGGATATCGCGTTTCCAGAAAAAAAATGCAGCCCATATCCCAGAAAGTCACATATTTGGGATCTGAATTACAGCCTGGTCAGAGAGCCCTGTTGCCTGAAAGAAAAGAAGCTATATGCCGGCTGGCCCCCCCAGTAACAAAGAAACAACTACGAGGATTTTTAGGTACAGTAGGTGTTTTTGCAGGATTTGCATTCCAAATTTTGGGGTTATTGCAAGAGCTCTATATGAGGCAACACACGGAGATGAAAAGGTACTCGAATGGACTGAAGAGTGTGAGCAAGCATTCTGCCAGTTAAAGCAGGCTCTCATTGAAGCACCCGCCTTAGGACTACCGGACATGAGTAAGCCTTTTTCCCTTTTTGTGCATGACCGAGGTGGGGTAGCCGTGGGAGTCTTAACACAGAAATTGGGTAGCTGGCAACAACCAGTGGCATATTTTTCAAAAAAATTAGACTTTGTGTCATGTGGATGGCCTGCTTGTCTCCAGGCTGTTGCTGCTACCTGTCTGCTAATACAAGAAGCTGAAAAATTAACCCTAGGCCATGAAATGATTGTATATATTCCTCATGCAGTACTTACAGTCTTGGAACAGAAAGGAGGGAACTGGTTAACTCCAGGACGAATGGCTTGATATCAGGCCATCCTCCTAGATAAGCCTGAAATAAAATTAGCCATTTCTCGCAATGTAAATCCAGCAACACTGTTGCCATCTATGGGTGACACACCAGATCTTGTGCATGACTGTTTGCAAACATTGGAAACTGTTTATTCTTCAAGACCAAATTTGAGAGACAGACCTCTTGAAAAAGCTGGACCTGGAGTTCTACACTGATGGCAGCTCGAGTATAGAGAATGGAATTCGAAAATCCGGATACGCTATCGTGACTACACAGAACGTGATAGAAGCAGGACCTTTAAACCCTACTGTTTCAGCTCAAAAGGCTGAACTTATTGCTATGACTCGGGCTTTGCAATTGGCAGCCAACAAAACTGTCAATATTTATACTGACTCTAAATATGTTTTCCTTGTTTTACATGCTCACGGAGCGCTATGGAGAGAGTGAGGTCTACCTGATTCAAAAGGAACAGGCATTAAGCATAGCAAGCAGATAAAAGCCCTCCTTAAGGCAGTCTGGGAACCAAAAGAGGTAGCGATTAATGCATTGCAAAGCTCATCAAAAGAAAAATGATGATTCATCCACAAAAGGTAATCGATTTGCTGACGCTACAGGAAAGAAAGCAGCTAAAAAACCTCAGACAGACTTGCTGCCCGAAGTAAGTAATCTGTTACCTCTCCTCCCAGACTTATACCAGCCTGTGACACCACAGTACAGGGAAAGAGACAAACAATTGATAAGAGAGTTTCAAGCAAAGAAGGGGGAGCACGGGTGGCTAGTAGCAAAGGATGGCCGCATTATCATCCCAGCTGCCTGGGTTCATGTGGTAGTGAAGAGAGCTCATCATGGCACCCACTATGGACCCAGGGCCCTGATAAGGTGGATCAGTCACTATGTAACTGGAGTGGGATTAAGAGAGGCTGCCAAGAAGGTATCAGAGACATGTGAGGTCTGCCAGAGAAATAACCCAAAAGGAGGGAGAAAAGAAACTTCAGGACATCAGAGAATAGGCAATGGGCCAGGAGAAGAATGGCAGATGGATTTTACTGAGTTACCCCAGCAACAGGGGATGAGAGATCTCCTTGTCTTTGTGGACACTTTCTCTAATTGGGTTGAGTGCTTCCCATGTCGGACTGCCCAAGCCCGAGAGGTGGTCAAGGCACTCCTACGAGAAATCATACCTCGCTTCGGACTTCCAAAAGGAATAGGGTCAGACAATGGCCCACATTTCATTGCACAAATTACTCAAAAGGTTTCTGAGTTCCTGGGAATCAGCTGGCATTTACACACCCCTTGGAGACCCCAGTCCAGTGGAAAAGTGGAACGTATGAATCAGACCTTAAAAAGACACTTTGCAAAGATTTGCCAAGAAGCTCGACTCAAATGGCCAGAGGCCCTACCCTTGGCCCTGTTGCGAGTAAGGGTCGCACCACATTCTAAATTGGGATTAAGCCCATTTGAGATAATGTATGGTAAGCCTTACCCTCTGAGTCTGCCCATGGGTACTGAACAACAGTTACATGTTTTAGGAGAGGGAATGATTAGAGAATATGTATGGTCTTTGGTTTCTGTTTTGTCTTCCATCCATCAGCAGGTACGGGACGTGCTGCAGACACAGAACCAGTCTCCTACCCCGGAAAATCGATTATTACCTGGAAGTTACGCTCTTGTGAAAGAGTGGAACGAGGAACCACTTCGAGCCAGACGGAAGGGCCCGTATAGAGTACTTTTAACGACCCCGACGGCAGCAAAGCTCGAAGGAATCAAGACTTGGATACATTCCAGTCGCCTAAAGCCGGTGGCTGAACCAGAACAAGAAGAAACTCCTGCAAACTCCGGGACCGGAGGCAGAGAACAGTGGAAGGTGGAGCCAATAAGGGACTTAAAATTCCTATTCAAAAGAAAGGAACTTTGAATAATTTGTCAATCTTTGATCAAGTTTTACAAGTCTTATTATGAAATTGTTCAAGGTTTTAGTGTGGGGCACCCTGATCTGTCCACTCCTACTTATAGGAGGGGAAAATCTTTTACCACAAGAATTTGACCCTCAGGAAAATGTCTGGATTTATCTGGCCCGGGAAATATTAAATAGAACAGACTTCTGCTTGGCAGGAGGGATCTATGCTCATCTGGTTTTTACCTCATGCTTAATTGCAGTACCTACCCCTTTGAAAATTTTACAGAATTATACTACGCTGAAAGATGTAGAGAAGGAAAATACATATCAGGATATATATATAAGTGGGGGACTATTGTAAAAGAGAAAAGCAGAGACATGTTTTCTGTACAGGTTCAGGCAACAGCTAATGCTTCTGAATGTTTCTTAATAGTGAATTGTACCAATACTTGCTTTGAATTGAACCAAGGTAGAAAAATCTTCTGTAATAAGACCAGTCAAATATCCTATGTATACACACATACCATCCTTCCTCGAGGATGGTTTCTGGCCTGTGGGAGAATGATATATTCATACCTTCCAGCAAATGCTACTGGGGGACCACGCACCATTGCCCGGGTAACTGCAGCTCTTCCAAGGAAGTCTGACCTAATGCACACTGAACAAACCCCTCTTGGTGGGAGGTTTAAACGAGCATACACTACTCTCACTGCTGATTGTGACGAGAATGATTCCCCTGGACTATTATCTAAGGCAGAATACATAGCATTAGCTGCATCTATGGTGGGGGTTCCGGGTCTTGCTGTAAGTAATAGCAGAAATCTTAATGCAGTAGCCTGTGTTTTAGCAAAAGGACTAAATGCTACATCTCGAGCACTCTCAGCCTTGAATGCTGAAAAAAAACAACTAAGGGACGCTGTCTTAGAGAATAGAGCCGCTATTGATTATCTCTTGTTACGACACAATCTGGGGTGTGAAACCTTAAAAGGAATGTGCTGCTTCAACCTCACTGATAATCCTGTGCTAATTGAAGACAAAATTGGTGCCTTACAACGATTGACACAAACATTGAAAGAAACATCTGGCTTAGACTTTTTCTGGTTAACTTCCTGACTTCCCAATTTTGGATGGTTGAAGCAGTTGTTTTGTATGGTTATTCTGTTTTGTTTTATAGGGATTATGGTCTGTTTCTGTATCCACTGTATACCGGTTTGTATCGCATCTATCTTCAGGCCTAAGGTAAATCAAATGATTTTGCAAACAAAGAAAGCTGAGAGTGCTCCATTCAATTTGACTTGACACAAATCTAGTAATCATAATTAATAATAATTATGAATGCTCCATATGAGGGAAATGTAAGTTTTGACCTAGAAACTACTATGCAAAGCCTAAGCAAAAGTGAATGTTATGTGTCGAATGCCCATCTGCAATGATAAGGAGCAGACAGTCTTAGATAGAGGAAGCTTGAAAACAAAAAACAGAATCAGAGGCACTGGAACAAAGAGCTCATTATAATACTAAAAATCACACCCTGAAGCAGGGAAGATATATGCTAATGAAACATATATGTACGTTAACGAGATACACAGGTATGGAGACATGCTCAGTAAAGAACTCCTTGCGTCACTCCTTTATAACCAATTAGCAAACAAGGATGCTTATGAAGATTCAACCTCTGGTATATAAGGGGCGCAGTATTGAATATGTGTGCGCTTGTCTTGTGAAATTATTCCGCTTGCACCTTTTATTGCTAGCAATAAATCTTTTTTATACTTTCACCCCTGGTATCTTTATTGGCCTTTGCATACCGGGCACGAACCCAGACTTGAGCTGGGGCCTAACAAAGGGATGATGACCAGGTCGAACTGTCATCAACTAACTACTACAAGGCCATTTCAGGCTGGACATGAGGAAGAATTTCTTTCCTGTCTGAGCCCCCAAGGCAAGGTCTGTCTGGAACAGCCTGCCACCGGAGGTGGTTCGAGCACCTGCCTCCCTTGAACACCTTCAAGAGCAAATGGGATGCTTCTCTTGCTGGGATCCTATGACACCAGCAGACTTCCTTCCGGCCCTTTGGGCAGGGGGCTGGACGGACTCGATCTTCCGAGGTCTCTTCCAGCCCGAATGTCTACGAAATCGTCGAGTCGAGGAAGGAGCAGCACGCACCTGCCAGCCTCCGCCCGCCCGCAGGAGAGCCAGCCAGTCGCCAGGCCCCAGGACCGACCGACCGCTGCCACCCCCGCCACCGGGGCCGCCCCCAGCCCTGCTCGCCGGGCCCTCTGGGCTGCCAGCCCGGGGCACCCACTCCCCCTCCAGGTCTCGGCAGGTTATCGCTTCTTGGCCTCTTGAAGGCTCAGATCAGGTTGGCGGACAGGCCTCGGTCCAGCTGCTGCCTGGTCGGGCCTTGAGAGGACGGAGGCGGCGGCAATAGCGATGGCGGAGGCGACGGATGATATGCAGAGTGCAATGCAGATGATGGTGGAGACGGGAGTGGAGGAGAAAGGAGGTCGGGAGCAGCAACAGCAGAGGGAGAACCAGGAGATTGGAGGTGAAAGCGGCGGAAGAGGTGAGCGGACGGCAGAGGAGGAGGGGTGGACCGGAGTTCAGCGGAGAGGGACAACCCAGGCGGGAGCGGGGCGGGGTAGAAGACCCCTGAAGAGAGAGGAGCGTCGGCGGCGGAAGAGAGGCATCGGGAGGCCCCTGGGCAGGAGAAGGAGGCGGCGAGACCCGAGGAACCAGAGAAGGAAGATGGAGTTTGTGGAACAAAATGGAGGGTCAAAGTAACCCTGACTTTGGAGGGTTATAAAGGGAACAAGACTTTACGGCGCGGGGACTTCGTTACAAGTACTGTTTAGGACCCTGAAAGTGAATCCAAAGGACTTGGACTGCGTGGTGGCCTTTGATAGTAGGAGGGTCTGGAATCTAACTTTTGGAAATGAGGAATGCTATGCAGCCTTCTGGAAGGCGCATAAGGAGGAGTTAGGGCGGGGGGAATTGGAGGGGTTGATCTTTGATATGGGGCAGAAGGTGCGGGAGAGGATCCTGTATATTAAGATGTTTAGTGGTATGGTGAAGAGACAGGATATGAAATCTTGGCTAGAACAGAGGGTGCAGAGAGTACTGTTTGTGGAAAAGGAGCGTGACCAATGGGGGATTTGGATGGGGGCATGGAGGGCAAAGGTGGTTTTGCATGAGGAGGTGGGGAGCCCTGGGGCGGTTAAGCACTTGGCCTCAGCAGTGCAAGCTGGTCCTTGTAGAGGATATCCAACTTATTTTGACCAGCCCAAACTGTGTAACAGGTGCGGGCAAGCAGGGCACCTGGCAGCATTTTGTCGGTTGACAATTTGTTACCAGTGCAGGGGGATGGGACACACGGCCCAATTTGGTAAAGAGGGCTCTGTGTGTAAAGCTTGTGGGCAAGAGGGGCACGTTCAGCAAGCGTGTCCATCGTCCTATTCTAATAAAGTAGGGATGACGGGGCATCGAGAGGAGCAGAGGGGGAAGGAGGGAGGAATGGAGGAGGAGGAGGAACAGCTGGGGGAGGAGAAGGAGGAGATGGTTGTGGAAGAAACACCAATGGGAGAGGAGGTGGTGGTGTTGGAGTTGGTGGAGGAGTTAGAGACAGAAGGGAAGGGGGGGGGAGAGAACGAGAGGGGGGACATGGCCAGACAAATGAAAGAGAAGGGGTGGGCAGAGCAAATGGAGGAGATGGAGGCAACTGAACAAGGGAAGGAAGGGGGTTTAAAGAAAAGGAAGAAACGGGGGGGGGGAGAAAGGGGGGAAGAAGTTGGGGTTGCAAACTGAGGGAAAGGGTGGGAGGGAAAAAGGGAAGGAAAAAGGCGGGGGGGAAGGGGGAAGGGATTGGGATTTCTAAGCCCAGGGGGGTGGAGGGCCTGGTGGAAGCAACTGGAATATGGAGGAAGGGGGTAGAGTCATCAGTAGAGTCACTGGAGAGTGGGAGTGGGGAAGAGGTGTAAGGGGGGGGGGGAAGGTGTGGTTTAATGATGATTTCAATGGAAGGGGCCTCTTGTGTTTGTTCATTAAATGTGAGGAGTTTGTGGTCAAGGAAAAGGTGGGAAAGAGTGGGAGGGTATTTGAGGGCATTAAGGGCTGATATTATTTGTCTACAAGAATGTGGGATTGGGTGGGATGAGGGTTATAGGATGGTGCGGAGAAGATGGGCTAAGGGGAAATCATGGTGGGCTGGGGCAGGGGGGAATAAGGCTGCAGGGGTGGGAATTTTAGTTGACAAGACGCAGGTGAGGGTAATTGGGGTGGAGGTGCTAATGGAAGGGCATTTGCAACACATGAGGATGGAGGTGGGGGGGAAGAGGTGGGGGTGTTTAATGTCTATGCACTGGTGGTGAAGGCAGAGAGGAGGGAATTTTTTCGGAGATTGGCGATACGTGAGGGAGGGGGTGGGAAGAAGGTTTTTGTAGGGGATTTCAAATGTATTATTGAGAAAGGAGATAGGGAAGGGGGGGTTGGGGGGGGATGTTTGGAGCACGGGGAGGTGTTTGGGGAATTGGATTGGGGAAGAGGGGCTGGTGGATGTCTGGAGGGGGGAGCAGGTGGGAATGAGGATGGATCGGGGGGGGGGAAGAGGGTTTCACAAATTGATTTTGTGTTTCGGAGGGGGTTGGGGTGGAAGGGAAGGAGGTGGTGGAAGTGGGTTTTAGCGATCATAAAATGGTGAGGGTAGAGTTACAGGTTGGGGGAGGGAGTGGGAGAGGAAGGGGGGTGTGGAAGTTTACTTCAAGGATGTTGGAAGACGAACAGGTGTGTGGGGCATTTGGGAGGGAATATAAGGGGTGGAAGACAAGGAGGATGCTTTTTAAGTGGCATTGGGAATGGTGGAGGGTTACAAAGGAGAAGATTAGGAGTTGGTTTATTTGGGTTGGGAAGCGGAAAGGGTGGGAGAAGAGGAGGGAATTGGGGAGGTTGCAGAGAAGGGCGCAGAGGTTGATTTGGGAGGCGATTGGGGGGGGGAAAGGAGGTGAAGCGGGAGTTGGGGGAGGCGAAGCAGGCGGTGGAGGATTGGTTTTGGGAGAGGGAGCAGGAGAGGATGTTTTTAGCAAGGGCACCGTGGGTGGGGGAGGGGGAGGAATGGGGGAGGTATTTTGTGGAAAGGGTGAAGAAGGGGAGCAGGGAAGTGGGGGCAGTGGTGACCGGGGAGGGGGTGCGGGTAGAGAAGCAAGGGGAGGTGTTGGAGGACTTGACAAGGTTCTATGAGGGGTTGTATAGTAGGCGGGAGGTGGATGAAGCAGTGGGGGAGAAGGTTTTGGGGGAGCTGGGAAGGAGGGTTGGGGAGCGGGCGGATTTGGAGAAGGATATAACGGGTGAGGAGGTAAGGGAGGTGTTAGGGAAGATGAAGAGGGGGAAGACGCCGGGTTTGGATGGACTGCCGACGGAGTTTTATGAGAGGTTTTGGGGGGTGGTGGGGGGGGAATGTGGTGGAGGCATTTCGGGAGATTATGGGGTCAGGGGTGGTGGGGTTGCTGTATAAAAAGGGGAATAGGGAGCTGCTACAGAACTGGAGGCCTATTACATTACTGAATGTAGATTATAAGTTATTTTCGAAAGTGTTGGCAATGAGGATGGGGAGGTGGTGGGGGAAGACCAGACACATGCGGTGAAGGGTAGGAGGATGGTGGATACACAGTGGGTGTGGAGGGATGTGTTGGAGTACGTGGGAGAGAGGGGGTGGAGGGTGGTGGTGGGTAGTGTAGATTTAGAGAAGGCCTATGATAGTTTGGAGCACAGGTTTTTGTTTGAGGTGTTGGGGTTTCCAGGGAAGTTTGTGGGATGGGTGAAAGCATTGTATAGGGGAGCATGGAGCAGAGTTTTGGTGAAGGGATTTTTGGGAGGGGAATTTAGGGTGGAGAGAGGGGTGCGTCAGGGGTGCCCCCTGTCTCCGGGGCTCTTTGTGTGTGGCATTGAGCCCCTGGCGCAAAGGATGAGGAGGGATGGGAGGGTGAGGGGAATTCCGGTGCCGGGGGGAGGGGAGTTGAGAGTGAGTTTATATATGGACGACATGATGTTCATGGTGCGAGATGAGGGGTCGTTGAGGAGGGAGGTGGAAGGAATTCGGGAGTATGGGGAGGCCGCGGTGCCATGGGTGAATAAGGGGAAGAGTAGTTTGCTGGCAGTGGGGGAATGGAGGGGGTTGGAGGAGGAAGGGTGGTGTGTGGAGAGGGAGGGGTTGAAGGTACTGGGAGTGTATATGGATGTGAAGGGAAAGGGGGAACGGGTGTGGGAGGAGGTTGGAGGGAGGGTGAGGAAAGTGGTAGGGCTATGGGGGACCAGGAAATTGTCATTTAGAGGGAAGGTGGGGGTTATTAAGCAGGTGCTGTTGCTGACAATTCTGTTCGTGGCAATGGTGTACCTGTCCACTTGGTTGCAGGTGAGGCAGGTACATAGGGAGGAGTGTCTCTTCTTCTGGGGTGGGAAGGTGAAGAGGGTGGCGAGGAGGGAGATATATAAGGGGGAGGACTTGGGAGGGTGGGGAGTACCGGAATTAGAGGTTTTTTTGTATGTGCATTTTTGGAAAGGGGTGGTAAGAGTTGCGGGGCTGGAGGGGAGGAAAGTTGGGGCATTATGTAGGTATTCGGCGGGAAGGTATTTGAGAAGGTTGGGGTTATATGGGGGGAGGTGGATGGGGTTGTGGGCTGAGAGACTGGCAAGGTGGTATATGCAGGGGTGGGGTTTCTTGAGGGCAAACGGGTTGGAGGGAAATTAGAGGGAGAGATGGGATGGCGGACATAGGGGAATTGACGTGGGGACAGGTGGGGAAAGGGATAGTGGGAAAGAGGTAGAAGGGGGAGCACAAGGATTTTGCGTGGCGGGTGGTGAGAAGGGTATTACCAGTGAGGGTGGAGCAGAGGAAGTGGGGGTTGGTAAGGTTGGGGAAGTGTCTGAGAGAACTGTGCAGGAGGGAGGAGACGGTGTTTCATGTATTATGGGAATGTTCATTTGCTCAGAGGGTTTGGAAACGGGTGGCGGGGTTTTGTAAGGCAATAGGATGGGGGGAATGTGTGAGTTACGAGGGAGCGGTGTATGGACTGGTGAGGGGTAAAGTAAGGGAACAGGAAGTTTGGGTGTTATTATTGTGTACACGGGTTGCAGTGTGGAAGACAAGGTGTTTATTGGTTCAGAAGGGGCTTTGCTTTATGTCACAGGAGTGTGTTTATTTGGCATATGCAGAGGTGGGGTACTATAGGAATAAAGGGGAAGGGGAGTGGGAAGGTGTTGATTGGGGGAAATTTTTTGAATAGGAGGAAGGGAGGGGAAGGAAGGAAAAGAGAAACAAGGTTATTTCTTGTGTTAGGTCTTGGAAAGTGAGATGGAGTCGGAAGGTGGGAGGGTTTGTTGCGGGGGGGGGGGAGAAGTGTTTCTTTGGGTGTTTAAGAAAGATTTGTGATGGTAGGGGGTGAATGGTTCTGTTTGGAGATTTGACATGGGAAAGCTGGTGTTTTTGTTGTTGGTGGTGATGCTTTTATGATTTTGATACCTTGTTATTAATTAAAAAAAAAAATCTGTTCTTATCAGTTTAATCGCTGATACATCTTCAATGTGAGGCCTCTAGAAGGCCCTGATCTGAGCGCCGGGGAAGACGGAGGGTACAGCAGTGCAGAGAGAGATGGCAGTTGCGAAGGCGAGGTCCAATATGCAGATCAGGATGCAAATGATGGCAGAGATGAGAGCTGAGGAGGACAGAGCTCAGGAGCAGTGACAGCGATGGGCGAACCAGATCGGCAGAAGGAACGACGGAGGTGGTGAGCGAACAGCGGAGGAGGAGGAAGGGTGGACCCATGTGCAGTGGAAAGGGAGGGCCCAAGTGGGAGCGGGGGGCAGAAGACCCCCGAAGAGAGAGGAGCGTCAACGGCGGAAGGGAGTCGTCGGGAGGCCCTGGGGCAAGAGAAGGAGGCAGCAGGAGTGGCGGACCCTGAAGAGGAAGAAAACGGAGGCCAACGGACAAAATGGAGGGTGAAGGTAACCCTCACTGTTGAGGGGTATAAGGGAAACAAGACTCTGAGGCGTGGAGACTTTATGGCTGAGGTCCTCTTTAGGACCCCCAAAGTGAATCCGAGGGACTTGCACTGCGTGGTGGCCTTCGACAACAGGAAGGTCTGGAAGGTGACTTTTGAAAATGAGAAATGTTATGCTGCCTTTTGGAAGGCGCATGAGGCAGCACTGGAAGGAGGGGAGCTGGAGGGGTTGGTGTTTGATGTGGGGGGGGACAGCACAGGAGAGAGCGCTGTATATTAAGATGTTTACGGACATGTTGCATAAGGACGACGTGAGAAGATGGTTGGAGCAGAGGGTGGAGAGAGTGACGTTTGTGGAAAAAGTGTGATCGGTGTGGGGTTTGGACGGGGGCGTGGAGGGCGAAGGTGGTGCTCCATGAGGTGGTGGGGAGCCCTGGGGCGGTTAAGCACTTGGCTTCGGCAGTGCAAGTTGGGCCGTGTAGGGGATATGTGGTCTATCATGACCAGCCCAAGCTGTGCAATAGGTGCGGGCAAGAGGGGCACCTGGCGGCGTTCTGCCGACTTAGGGTGTGTTATCGCTGCAGGGGGCTGGGGCACACAGCTCAATTCTGCAAGGAGAGCTTTGTATGTAAGGGTTGTGGGCAGGAGGGGCACATACAGCAGACATGCCCCTCGTCCTACGCAAATCGAGTGCGGATGGCGGGGCATCGTGAGGGGGGAGGGGGAGGAGAGAGAAATGGAGGAGGAGGAACAGATAGGTGTGCCAGAGGAGGGAGGAGAGAT